>NC_135332.1:176651539-176961565 GCF_023851605.1 Tamandua tetradactyla
TGAATGAAGTGGGTCACACTCAGTTGAAACAACCTAATCAAAAGGTCCCATGTACACTTCTCCCTGTGTGAGACATGACCTCCCTGGCAACATAGGATAGAGAGCCCAGGATGAGCAGGGACCCGGCATCAAGGGGTTGAGAAAGTCTTCTTGACCAAAAGGGGGAAGAGAGAAATTAGACAAAATAAAGTATCAGTGGCTGAAAGATTTCAAACGGAGTTGAGAGATTATCCTGGAGGTTACTCTTATGCACCATATAAATATCCTCTTTTAGTTTATGGTGTATTGGAGTGGCTGGAGGGAAGTGCCTGAAAGCATTGAGCTGTGTTTCAGTAGCCCTGATTCTTGAAGATGATTGTATAAAGTTATAACTTTTACAATGGGGCTGTGGGATTGTGAAAACCTTGTGTCTGTTGCTCCTTTTTATCCAGGGTATGGGCAGATGAGTAATAAACAAACAAATAAATAAATAAATAAATAATAGGGGGGGCAAAGGGTAAAAATAAATTGTGTAGATTGAAATATTAGTAGTCAATGAGAGGGAGAGGCGAGGGGTATGGGATATATGAGTTTTTTTCTTTTTTCTTTTTCTTTCTTTTTCTGGAGTGATGCAGATTTTCTAAAACATGATCATAGTGATGAATACACGACTATGTGATGAAATTGTGAGACACTGATTGTACATCATGTATGGAATGTATGTGTGTGAAGATTTCTCAATAAAAGTATATTTTAAAATGCTCACCCACAATAGGTCTGCACCCACCAGAATGAATTAAAAGAACATGGCCTTTTGAGGGGTGCATAAGAGCTTCAAACCACCACAAATAACCAGGAGTCCTCATTCCACAGTGAAGGCCTCAGACACAGTGGCCTTAATCAAATTACCTTAGCCTCATTACCTCAGTTTCTTCATCTGTAAAATGGGAAAAATTTTAAATGCCTACCAGACTGGATTTTAGTTACGTTTATAAAAGATAATATGTGAAGTATTTGCACATAGTAAATGCTGGAGACATCTCAGTTTTTATTATTACGTGTGAAAAAAGATGGAGGGAAATGAGGTTATCCCAGAGAAGAGAAGGTAAGGGGGATAGTCGTCTTCAGATATTTGATAGATGTGTTCTTTACTGTGGCACAAGACCTGAACAGAGCCAGGCACCTGAAGATAATGAGGCAAATTTAGTCCTGATGTTAGAAAAAAAATCTCAAAGGTAGAACTTTCCAATGATGGATGTGCAGATTTTAAAAAACACAGCTACAAATTTTCTTACACTTCTCCCTTGGGGAAATGGGCTCTGTGCCCCACCCTATGAATCTGGGTGCACTTTGGACCATTTCAACCAACAGAATACAAGGGAAGAGACCCTAAGTGACTTCAAAGCTAGTTCAGAAACATCTTTGCTTCCTGCACGCTAGGTCTTAGGGCCCTAAACCACCTTGTAAGATGTCTAACAACCCAAGGCCACGTGCTGGAGAAGCCAAGTGACCACTCCCCCTCCTGCTGAGCCCCATGCTCTTGCAAATGAGGACATGGTTTTGACTCTGTAAACCAGCCAGTCCGCCAGCTGACTATCACAGGAGAACTGGCCTCTGTCAATGTCAATGGACAGAAGAACCGCCAGCTGAGCCCTGCCTGAATTCCTGAAACCCCAAACAATGTCCACTATTAAAATAGTTGTTTGGGGGTAGATTTAAAGCAATAAGAGATCACTGAGATGGTGGCATGGTTGCCTTGGGAAGAGGACAAACCCCTTCCGTGGATGTATTGCATAGGCCATCTGTGCAGGAGTCTGTAAAAGGTAAAAGGTTGGATTTGGTGGTTTCCAAGATTTGTTTTAGCAGTCTAAATCCCTTGACCCAATCCTAGTACATAAGATGCATAAAAGAGGATCTTCTCCGAATGAGGTAGAAGTTGGTACTGTGAGCCCTCAGCCCTAATTGAACTGAGACAAAGCAACAGATGATTTGTCTATGCGAACTTGGGGAAAAACAGCCTTTGGTTTTGTTTGGTGTTAGAGGTAGACCACATGGCCCAACTCATGGGAAACTTCACAGAAATAGTGTTTGAAAACCACAAAGCCCAAGCCTCCTCCTGATCCCCCTCCAAGCCACAGAGGTCCATCCTCGATAATCAAGACCAACCTCCACAAATGAGGTGGTCCCCAGATCCTTTCTCAGTTGGAAGCGCCACATCTACAGATTCTCTTCCTGTGTAACTGGGCCAATAACTCTCCTCTGAAAAGTGGAACAGCATAAAATACTGGAGTGTATATTAAGTCCCATTAATTAAATGTCAACCCTTTATTGTCAGAGCAGATTATTACACGTCTTTTTGGGAAACCTAGTCATTACAGCCCACAGCTCCCACAGCAAAGGTCCAGGACAAGTTAATTATTGTCACAAAGAATACAATCTTACTTCTGGCAGGTTACAAATGCTACCAGAGTCCAGGGATGACTTAAAACATCTATTTTCTTTTCCCATCAGGTCATTCCTCTGTAAAGGGCCCCTGGCCTTCCCCTCTTCCTGTCTGGACTCCTGACCTATTTCCTTCTGAGCCCCTCAACTCAGCCTCCCCCACCCCCACCCCACCCCCTACCTCCCAGCTCCGTCCTGCCCGTTACATAAGGATCAAAGCATTTGTGGTTTCTGGCTCCTCCTTGGCCTCAGTGGGATGAGATCAAGTCTCCTAGATTCTTTTGAATAGAGAACCTCCAACATGAAATGGAATCTTGCTCATATAGATCACCTTTTATAGAGTTACTTTTTAAAAAATTAATAGGTTTTACAGACATTTGCACACCGATGTCCATAGCAGCATTATTCACAATAGCCAAAAGATGGAAATTAAGCAAATACCCATCAACAGATGAGTGGATCAACAAAATGTGGTATATGCATACAATGGAATATTATGCAGCAGTAAGAAGAAATGATGTCCTGAAGCCCATGACAAAATGAATGAGCCTTGGGAACATAATGCTGAGTGAAATTAGTCTGACACAAAAAAAATAGATACTGTAGGATTCCACTTTTATGATCAGCATACAGGTATAATCAGAGGCTTATAATACAAAATATAAGGGACTTAGAGATACATAGAAGCTAGAGATGGGGGAACCGTTAGCTAATGAGGTTGAACTCCAGTGTAAGGGAATAGACAGGAGCAAAGGTGATTTTCTAGTGGGGCCAGAAGTAATATTACCATATTGAAGATGAAGAAGATTGAAAGGGGCTGTATAGACCTACGTGTCCCACTGATTCACACTAGAAATATGAATTAGTTCTCGTAAGAGTTACTTCAAAGATATGATTTTTGTATAAAGGGTGTTTAAGTCCAGGGTACAGGGGGGAAACTGCTATTGCATGATATCAGCTATGTTCAAAAGGAAACCATCATCACGACCACAGCAACAGCAGAGGTAAATAATGGAGTGATGGATAAGAGTTAAGAGGAGGTTTAGCCCACCCTCCTCTCCCTCTTTGTCCGCCGGCCCAGCGCGGCGCTCACGCCCCGCCAGCCAGCCCGCCTTCCTCTCCCTCTTTGTCCGCCGGCCCGGCGCGGCGCTCACACCCCACCAGCCAGCCCGCCCTCCTCTCCCTCATCCCCCTTCTGCTCCGGCGGCACTCCATCTGCCATCTTATCCTTCCCTTTCTCCTCCTGCTCCAGCGGTTCTCCAACCACCTCCGTGCCCTCTTCCGCTTTCACCGGCTCCATCGCCACCGGCCTCGACAGCCTTGCCACCCTCACCTTTCCTCCTCCAGAACAGCTACTGGGGGAGTGGAGACGATACAGAGCAGCTCCCAGAGCCACGACGGAGATCAAAGGGACGGCGTACCCCATCCTGGAATGGCTGACTGTCTGGGAGAACCAGCTCCAGTGAGATCGCCAAGGGGCGCGGGCTTTCCTGGGTGGGATGGCAAGCGGCTGGAGTCGCTCCCTTCCTCCTTCCCAGGCCAGCTGGCAGAATTGGGCAGGCGGTCCCCTTGGGCCGCGGCGGCTGGCGCCCCCACCACGTGAAGCCCCCCGGACCAACTGAGAGAGTTGGGTCGGAAATCCCCAGACTGCGGAGAACAGTGACCGGAGGGTCCCTTCCAAACACGTAACTCCCCGGTCTGGCTGGGAACAGTGCACTCTCCCGGGCTGCGGCAGCTGGCGCCCTCCCGCCACGCTTGGTGCCCCGGGCTGACTAGGAAATTCAGTCGGGCACTCTCCCGGGCTGCGGCGACCGGCGACCCTTCCCGCGTTCGGACCCTTGGGCCGGCTGGCACTCTTCCAAGCTGCTTCGGCTGCCGAACCTCCCCCAAGGCAAGAGTTTTCCAAAGTTAAAGGACCCACAGCAACTTTTACTGGTGGAACCCATAGACAAACATGTGCCACAAGCACCACCTACTGGGCAGGATAAGAAAAACAGAACCCAGAGATTGCACAGAAAAATCTTTCAACCTGTGGGGTCCAACACCCAGGAAAATCTGACTAAATGCCCAGACACCAGCAGAAGATAATGGATCACGCTCAGAAAATTGAAAATATGGCCCAGTCAAAGGAACAAACCAATAGTTCAAATGAGATACAGGAGCTGAAACAACTAATGCTGAATATACGAACAGAAATGGAAAACCTCTTCAAAAACGAAATCGATAAATTGAGGGAGGACATGAAGAAGACATGGGCTGAACATAAAGAAGAAATAGAAAAACTGAAAAAACAAATCACAGAGCTTATGGAAGTGAAGGATAAAGTAGAAAAGATGGAAAAAACAATGGATACCTACAATGATAGATTTAAAGAGACAGAAGAAAAAATTAGTGATTTGGAGGATGGAACATCTGAATTCCAAAAAGAAACAGAAACTATCCGGAAAAGAATGGGAAAATTTGAACAGGGTATCAGGGAACTCAAGGACAATATGAACCACACAAATATATGTGTTGTGGGTGTCCCAGGAGGAGAAGAGAAGGGAAAAGGAGGAGAAAAACTAATGGAAGAAATTATCACTGAAAATTTCCCAACTCTTATGAAAGGCCTAAAATTACAGATCCAAGAAGTGCAGTGCACCCCAAAGAGATTAGACCCAAATAGGCATTCTCCAAGACACTTACTAGTTAGAATGTCAGAGGTCAAAGAGAAAGAGAGGATCTTGAAAGCAGCGAGAGAGAAGCAATCCATCACATACAAGGGCAACCCAATAAGACTATGTGTAGATTTCTCAGTAGAAACCATGGAAGCTAGAAGACAGTGGGATGATATATTTAAGTTACTAAAAGAGAAAAACTGCCAACCAAGACTCCTATATCCAGCAAAATTGTCCTTCAAAAATGAGGGAGAAATTAAAACATTCTCAGACAAAAAGTCACTGAGAGAATTTGTGACCAAGAGACCAGCTCTGCAAGAAATACTAAAGGGAGCACTAGAGTCAGATATGAAAAGACAGAAGAGCGAGGTATGGAGAAGAGTGTAGAAAGAAGGAAAGTCAGATATGATATATATAATACAAAAGACAAAATGGTAGAGGAAAATATTATCCAAACAGTAATAACTCTAAATGTTAATGGACTGAATTCCCCAATCAAAAGACATAGACTGGCAGAATGGATTAAAAAAAGGATTCTTCTATATGCTGTCTACAGGAAACACATCTTAGACCCAAAGATAAATATAGGTTGAAAGTGAAAGGTTGGGAAAAGATATTTCATGCAAATAACAACCAGAAAAGAGCAGGAGTGGCTATACTAATATCCAACAAATTAGACTTCAAATGTAAAACAGTTAAAAGAGACAAAGAAGGACACTATCTACTAATAAAAGGAACAATTAAACAAGAAGACATAACAATCATAAATATTTACGCACTTAACCAGAATGCCCCAAAATACGTGAGGAATACACTGCAAACACTGAAAAGGGAAATAGACACATATACCATAATAGTTGGAGACTTCAATTCACCACTCTCATCAATGGACAGAACATCTAGACAGAGGATCAATAAAGAAATAGAGAATCTGAATATTACTATAAATGAGCTAGACTTAACAGACATTTATAGGACATTACATTCCACAACAGCAGGATACACCTTTTTTTCAAGTGCTCATGGATCATTCTCAAAGATAGACCATATGCTGGGTCACAAAGCAAGTCTTAACAAATTTAAAAAGATTGAAATCATACACAACACTTTCTCGGATCATAAAGGAATGAAGTTGGAAATCAATAACAGGCGGAGAGCCAGAAAATTCACAAATAGGTGGAGGCTCAACAACACACTCTTAAACAACCAGTGGGTCAAAGAAGAAATTGCAAGAGAAATTAGTAAATACCTAGAGGCGAATGAAAATGAAAACACAATATATCAAAACTTATGGGACGCAGCAAAGGCAGTGGTAAGAGGGAAATTTATTGCCCTAAATGCTTTTATCAGAAAAGAAGAAAAGGCAAAAATTCAGGAATTAACTGTCCACTTGGAAGAACTGGAGAAAGAACAGCAAACTAATCCCAAAGCAAGCAAAAGGAAAGAAATAACAAAGATTAGAGCAGAAATAAATGAAATTGAAAACATGAAAACAACAGAGAAAATCAATAAGACCAGAAGTTGGTTCTATGAGAAAATCAATAAGATTGATGGGCCCCTATCAAGATTGACAAAAAGAAGAAGAGAGAGGATGCAAATAAATAAGATCAGAAATGGAAGAGGAGACATAACTATTGACCTCACAGAAATAGAGGAGGTAATAACAGGATACTATGAACAACTTTACGCTAATAAATACAACAATTTAGATGAAATGGACGGGTTCCTGGAAAGACATGAACAACCAACTTTGACTCAAGAAGAAATAGATGACCTCAACAAACCAATCACAAGTAAAGAAATTGAATTAGTCATTCAAAAGCTTCCTAAAAAGAAAAGTCCAGGACCAGATGGCTTCACATGTGAATTCTACCAAACGTTCCAGAAAGAATTAGTACCAATTCTCTTCAAACTCTTCAAAAAAATCGAAGTGGAGGGAAAACTACCTAATTCATTCTATGAAGCCAACATCACCCTCATACCAAAACCAGGCAAAGATATTACAAAAAAAGAAAACTACAGACCAATCTCTCTAATGAATATAGATGCAAAAATCCTCAATAAAATTCTAGCAAATCGTATCCAACAACATATTAAAAGAATTATACATCATGACCAAGTAGGATTCATCCCAGGTATGCAAGGATGGTTCAACATAAGAAAATCAATTAATGTAATACACCATATCAACAAATCAAAGCAGAAAAATCACATGATCATCTCAATTGATGCAGAGAAGGCATTTGACAAGATTCAACATCCTTTCCTGTTGAAAACACTTCAAAAGATAGGAATACAAGGGAACTTCCTTAAAATGATAGAGGGAATATATGAAAAACCCACAGCTAATATCATCCTCAATGGGGAAAAATTGAAAACTTTCCCCCTAAGATCAGGAACAAGACAAGGATGTCCACTATCACCACTATTATTCAACATTGTGTTGGAGGTTCTAGCCAGAGCAATTAGACAAGAAAAAGAAATACAAGGCATCAAAATTGGAAAGGAAGAAGTGAAACTATCACTGTTTGCAGACGATATGATACTATACGTCGAAAACCCGGAAAAATCCACAACAAAACTACTAGAGCTAATAAATGAGTACAGCAAAGTAGCAGGTTACAAGATCAACATTCAAAAATCTGTAGCATTTCTATACACTAGTAATGAACAAGCCGAGGGGGAAATCAAGAAACGAATCCCATTTACAATTGCAACTAAAAGAATAAAATACCTAGGAATAAATTTAACTAAAGAGACAAAAAACCTATATAAAGAAAACTACAAAAAACTGCTAAAAGAAATCACAGAAGACCTAAATAGATGGAAGGGCATACCATGTTCATGGATTGGAAGACTAAATATAGTTAAGATGTCAATTCTACCTAAATTGATCTACAGATTCAATGCAATACCAATCAAAATCCCAACAACTTATTTTTCAGAATTAGAAAAACCAATAAGCATATTTATCTGGAAGGGCAGGGTGCCCCGAATTGCAAAAAACATCTTGAGGAAAAAAAACGAAGCTGGAGGTCTCGCGCTGCCGGACTTTAAGGCATATTATGAAGCCACAGTGTTCAAAACAGCATGGTATTGGCATAAAGATAGATATATCGACCAATGGAATCGAATAGAGTGCTCAGATATAGACCCTCTCATCTATGGACATTTGATCTTTGATAAGGCAGTCAAGCCAACTCACCTGGGACAGAACAGTCTCTTCAATAAATGGTGCCTAGAGAACTGGATATCCATATGCAAAAGAATGAAAGAAGACCCATATCTCACACCCTATACAAAAGTTAATTCAAAATGGATCAAAGATCTAAACATTAGGTCTAAGACCATAAAACAGTTAGAGGAAAATGTAGGGAGATATCTTATGAAACTTACAATTGGAGGCGGTTTTATGGACCTTAAACCTAAAGCAAGAACACTGAAGAAAGAAATAAATAAATGGGAGCTCCTCAAAATTAAACACTTTTGTGCATCAAAGAACTTCATCAAGAAAGTAGAAAGACAGCCTGCACAATGGGAGACAATATTTGGAAATGACATATCAGATAAAGGTCTAGTATCCAGAATTTATAAAGAGATTGTTCAACTCAACAACAAAAAGACAGCCAACCCAATTACAAAATGGGAAAAAGACTTGAACAGACACCTACCAGAAGAGGAAATACAAATGGCCAAAAGGCACATGAAGAGATGCTCAATGTCCCTGGCCATTAGAGAAATGCAAATCAAAACCACAATGAGATATCATCTCACACCCACCAGAATGGCCATTATCAACAAAATAGAAAATGACAAGTGCTGGAGAGGATGCGGAGAAAGAGGCACACTTATCCACTGTTGGTGGGAATGTCAAATGGTGCAACCACTGTGGAAGGCAGTTTGGCGGTTCCTCAAAAAGCTGAATATAGAATTGCCATATGACCCAGCAATACCATTGCTGGGTATCTACTCAAAGGACTTAAGGGCAAAGACACAAATGGACATTTGCACACCAATGTTTATAGCAGCATTATTTACAATTGCAAAGAGATGGAAACAGCCAAAATGTCCATCAACAGACGAGTGGCTAAACAAACTGTGGTATATACATACGATGGAATATTATGCAGCTTTAAGACAGGATAAACTTATGAAGCATGTAATAACATGGATGGACCTAGAGAACATTATGCTGAGTGATCCAGCCAAAAACTAAAGGACAAATACTGTATGGTCCCACTGATGTGAACGGACATTCGAGAATAAACTTGGAATATGTCATTGGTAACAGAGTCCAGCAGGAGGTAGAAACAGGGTAAGATAATGGGTAATTGGAGCTGAAGAGATACAGACTGTGCAACAGGACTAGATACAAAAACTCAAAAATGGACAGCACAATGATGCCTGAATGTAAAGTAATCATGTTAAAACACTGAATGAAGCTGCATCTGAGCTATAGGTTTAGTTTGTTTGTTTGTTTGTTCGTTTTTGTTTTTTTGTTTTTTTGGTTTTTTTACTATTATTATTACTTTTATTTCTTTTCTCTATATTAACATTCTATATCTTTGTCTGGTGTGTCGCTAGTTCTTCTAAACCGATGCAAATGTACTAAGAAACGATGATCATGCATCTGTGTGATGATGTTAAGAATTACTGATTGCATATGTAGAATGGTATGATTTCTAAATGTTGGGTTAATTTCTTTTTTTTTTCCGTTAATTAATAAAAAAAAAAAAAAGAGGGAGTTTAGACTTTCTAGTTGGCAAGGATGTGTTTACGGGTTTTCTGTCTCTTGGGAACAATGAAATTATCTAAAATTGAGAATATTAATGGACTGTGGGCTTTGGGTCCTCTACATGATGCCCAGTGAATGCAGTTGGCTGAAGGATGCACTGATGGAGAAGTAGATTGGTGAACGATGGTACATACTTACGAATGAAGGTTGTGCTGCTACAAAAAGGAACGATGTCATGGGGCATGCAACGATGTGAATGAACCTGTGGGACATTTGGTAAGACGAAATAAGTCAGAAACAAAAAAACAACAATGGTATGGTCACCTTTAGAAAATGCTTATAAGAAACCAGGGGCCGAGATTGTAAGCTTTTAGAGCAGACACATTACCTCCGGAGTGGTGATTATTATTTCTGGATTTTGAGAGCCTGTTTTATATATGTAACCTGATATTTAGAGATAAAAACGAAGCTGAACAGGTTGGGGTTAAAGTAATTCAGAACATAAGGATAAGGAAGACAGATAAGAACCACACATACTCTTGGAGTCCAATGGAAGAAAGGTTTATTTAATCTGGAACTGAAATTTTCTGTAGTGTATAATCTAATTCAACCTATCTGTATAGCTCATTTCAGCAATTGAAATACAGGAAGCACAGAATAAGAAAGAGGTCCTTTAATCCTGAATAGGTTATTGTAATGACTGGAAACATCCTAGAGTATACTAAGCAGATTTTGAAAAAGTATTAGCAGAGTCCCCTGAGGGAGGGGAGAAAGACTATGAAGCTATTAAACCTTACCATCAGGGAATCCCCTGATACTGTATCAAACTTTAGGGACACCCAAATCAATAGGCCATGCCCTCGATCAAGAAGCTAACTCTTGTGAAGCTTATGTAGGTAGCAGAGAAGCTTAGACTACCTATAGACATGCCTAAGAGTTACTTCTGGGGGACCTCTGTTGTTGCTCAGATGTGGACTCAGTCTCTCTAAGTCCAACTCTGCAAGTGAAATCATTGCCCTCTCCCCTACATGGTACATGACATCCAGGGGTAAAAGTCTCCCTGGCGACATGGGAGATGACTCCCAGGGATGAATCCAGACCTGGCACTGTGGGATCAACAATGCCATCCTGACCAAAAGGGGGAAAAGAAGTGTAATTAATAAAGTATCAGTGGCAGAGAGAGTTCGAATAGAGTCGAGAGGCTACTCTGGAGGTTGATCTTATCATGCAAGCTTCAAGTAGACTTGCTACCTGTCATAACCTGCCAACCCCCAACCAGGACCATTCCAGCCAATCCTAAAGAACACCTAAGGCAACTATAAGATTCCACAAGGGTTCCAGGCACTAGAGTAACTTTCCAGAAACCTACAATTTCCAGATGGGTCGCTGGTCCAGATAAGTCGTGAAACCTAGCCCAGCCTCTCCAGAATATCAGATAATTCCATCTCCCTACCCTATATTAGTGATAGATCTTTCCAATATGAAAAATCTAGAATTGCCATAGGTTAAACACCCCTAAAGAGAGTTATGGAAAAATCAAAGGTGATGGTGGAATTACACATAGAAGATAGGACTTAACAAGTGAATATGAATGCTGAATCATTAAATTGATATCTCTTTTAGTCCCCAGTATTTTAGAGCAACTAGAAGTAAAAACCTAAAATTGTGGAATTGTAACCCATGTCAAAGTCTGAAATATGTTCTACGACTAATTGTGGGGCTGTGCTTTGAAATTTATAGCTTTTATGTATATATGTTGTTAAAAGAAGGAAAAAACGTCTATTGTGATGATGAAAAAGTATTTAAGCCCTCTAGCCTCCTATATTCTGGAGCAGCTAGAAGGAAAAATCTGAGAGGATCATATGGTAGCCCCTGACAAACTCTGGGATCTGTCCTGTAACCACGTGTTGAAGAGTACTTTGAAAATGATTGCATTTTATTTCTTTGCTTTGTATCTATGTTATACTACACAATAAAGAAGTTTAAAAAAAATAATAAGTTTTATTTTTAAAGCCCCTTTAGGTTAACAGAAAAATTGAGCAGAAAGCACAGAGCTCTCATCTGCTTCCTCCTCAGCGCCCACCTCCCAGTTTCCCTTATATTAACATCTTGCATTAGTAGGTGTATTTGTCACTCTCGATGATTCAGAATTGATATTATGAACTAAAGCCCATAGCTCACATTACAGTTCCTTCCACATTTTAAAGTTCTGCTGGTTTTGACAAATATACAGCATCATGTAGCTAGAACAGTTTCACTGCTCCGAAATGTCCTGGGCTCACCTATTCACCACCCCCTTTTGGAACCCTTGGAAACCATGACCTTTTGACCGTCTCTATAGTTTTGTCTTTTTTCATAATGTCATATAGTTGGAATCATAGTGTATAACCTTTTCATATTGGCTTCTTTTACTTAGTAATATGTATTTAAGTTTCCTCCAGGTCTTTTCTTGATTGGAGCTCTTTTTGTTATCGCCAAATAACATTCCATTGCCTGGACCATAGTGTCACTTCTGAAGTAGACATTTGTCGTAATTTGATGTCTAACGTCTATTGCCCTTGATCTCATCAGAGTGGAAGTCAACATGCCTCTTACAAAAGCCAAAGGAAACTCTCCCATTTTTTCTCTACCACTGGAACAGCCAGTTAGGGGCCACCCTTGCTCAAGTGGACCTTCTTGTACAGGATTTTTTTTTACATGGGCAGGCAACAGGAGTTGAACCTGGGTCTCTGGTATAGCAGGCTCTGCCTGCTGAGCCACCGTGGCCTGCCCTCTTACAGGGTTTTGAACCTAAAGGAAACAATGATGATAGAGGGATTTGAGGAGGCCATTCATCTGGAGTGTCCTGAAAGATGGTGGCTGTGCTTCCTGATTCTAGCCCCTTGGTACCCCAGAGCACCTGCAGTTCTTGTCTACTACAAATGCTGGTGCCCCCACAGCTTCCCATCAATGATATGAGCTCCCCAATTATCTCCTTAGCAGAACCTTTTGGTTGTGTTGCCAGGGTCAGGTTTCATTGCTAGCAACAAAAAATCCTGACTGATACAGCTTTGATGTATCATGATGTTAAAACTTGGGCTCTTCATCAGGGGAAAAGATGAGAAGAAACCAAAAGGCAAAGGAGACAGAGAATCAACCATGTCCCTGTTACGGTGCAAAGTCTTACCCATCCAGCACACCTGTCCACAGAAAGAAGATGCTATTGATTAGGTGAGAAAGGTGCTCTCCAAAGTTTTTCCTTGATTAGTTGTTTTGCTTCAAGCTCAGAGATTTTGCCATTCTCTACCGTTTTCCTAGCAGACAAGTGGTAGCAGGTGCCTGTAGGCCTAAACAAATTATTGGAAGAAAAACTCAAAATTTCTGTCCACTAATTTGATTTTGTCTGAGAATTGCATAAACACCAACTTTATTCAGTTTTAGTTTTATAACACCTGAGACCAGCTCACAGAATCCATCCATAAGATTATTATTTCGAAATCACTGAGCTCTAACAACTATAGACAGGGACATGCATAAATGAAATCCCCCCAAATTAAAACTATGTCTCTGAAAACATTAATCCTTCCTTAGTATCATCTACAGGGATAAAATTGAAATGAGGCCCGTGGGGAAATTGCCAGTAACTGCCAATTTTCCTAATGATAATAAGTTTATTTTAATTGCTAATATATTCCTAATTACTCTAGTTTTAAAATGTTTACTTTGCTGTCAATCATCTTCTTTGATTTATGTTCTTTGTGAAAAGACTTTGTCATATCAATCAATCCTTTTCAAGTTCCCTGGCAGCTGCTGAAATGATCTCACCTTTCTTGTCTCACAGCCGGGCTGGGTACCATTTGTCCAAAGCCAGAGAGGAACCTTACCCACAAAATCTTCTAGAATTCCTCATTGCTCACTTCAGCTTAGACAGAAGTAGTATTTTCAAGGCTTCGGCTACCTGATTGAAGAGGACTGACTCTGTCTATTTCAAACCCTATTTTTAATCTAATTTTCAGACTGCTCTATCTCTCACCTCCTGTGCCAAAAGCCCAGGATATATACATATTCTATGTGCAGTGTATGTACAAATGTGTATACAGCTATATATAGTTTTATACATATATATATCATCCATATATATATGTATATACATATATAAGCATATATATGTATATATATATATATGTATAGCAAGAGAGAAAGAGCCAAATAATTTTGTTTCGAAAACATGATGAAGTTACTGTAAAAATTCCTGATATGGGTGGACTCTAACTATATTAGAGTTCCATTAAACCATTAATTCATTCCTTCTTTTAGCAAGCATGAACTGAGCCCCTGGTGCTGTGGATAGAGTGGTGAACAAGATTGAAACTTTTTGAATTACCACAGAACTTATATCCTCATTCGGAGAGACAGAAATCAAGTAAACAAAAAGTACTGTATAAGATAACTGCAGATTATAGTATAGGCTATGAAAGCAAAATGAGGAGATAGAATAAGAGGGAGGAGGGCTACTTTTGGAGGTCAAGTTAGGTCATCCAATGTCACCTCTGAAAAAGGAGAAGGAACCAGTTATTTGAAGAGTTGAGGGAAGGTTTTTACCCCAGGGAGACAGAAATGCAAAAGCTCTCGGACTGGGGAGAGTTTAACCTCCTAAAGGACCAGAAAAAAGAGACTAGTCTAGAGGGGCAGGTTGAGCAAGAAGGAGAGCTTAAGGGGTTCGCAGGAGGAGATTGTCATGTAAGACCTTGTAGGGATACAGGGCATTATTCCAAATGTGATGGGAAGCCCTTAAATGGTATTGGGATGACACATTCTGATTCACATTTTTTAATGGTTATTTTAGTGGAGGGTGGGGGTGTGGGGGTGTGCCAAGAGTGGGTGCATGGGGGGCAGCTGAGAAGCTGCAGTAGCACTTTATGGGGCAGGGCACGGGGGTCTTGGACTAGAGAGTTGGCAGCAGTGATGGAGAGGTGGACACAGTCAGAGCAGTCTTGGAAAAAGAGACCCTGAGGAGAGGAGGGGAAGAATCAGTGACGCCTCTTCCTTGGTGACTGTGTTCCCTGAAATGAGGAGGATTGAAGGTGGGGACTTGTGCTGGTTTGAAAGGATGAGGCACCCTAGAAAAGCCATGTTTTAATCCTGACCCATCTCATGGAGTGGCCACTTCTCTTAATCCCTATTCAATTCTATAGGTTTGAAACGTGATTAGATTATCTCCGCAGAGATGTGACTCATCCAATTGTGGGCATTAACTTTTGATTAGATGGCTTCCATGGAGTTGTGACTCCACCCATTCCAGGTGGGTCTTGATTAGTTTACTGGAATCCTTTAAAAGAGGAAGCATTTTGGAGAGAGAGAGGGAGAGCCACGGCAGAGCCACGAGAACCACAAGAGCCCATGCAGCCAGAGACCTTTGGAGATGAAGAAGGAAAACACCCCTGGGGGAGCTTCATGGAACTAGAAGCCTGGAGAGAAAGTTAGCAGATGTCACCATGTTTGCCATGTGCCTCTCCAATTGTGAGAGAAACCCTGAATCCCATCAGCCTTCTTGAACCAAGGTATCTTTCCCTGGTTGCCTTAGATTGGACATTTCTATAGTCTTGCTTTATTTGGGACATTTTCACAGCCTTAGGAGTGTAAACTTGCAACTTAATAAAGTCCCCCTTTTAAAAGCTATTCCATTTCTGGTATATTGCATTCCAGCAGCTAGCAAACTAGGACAAGAATGGAGGAGGAACCAAAAGGATACATATATATAGTAAATATTATGAGATTTATAAGAATTGTCTCATGCGACTGTGGGGATGCTCAAGCCCAAATTCCACTGGGTAGGCTGTAAACTGGGAACTCTGATGGTTTTCAATGAATCTCCCAGGAGAAGCTGGTTGACTGAAGTAGACATGGAAATTCTCCCTCCTGACTGCTGAACTCACCACTTCTCCCTTGAAGGCTTCACCTGACTGAAAGAGGCTTCTCTCATTGTTGACGGCGATCTCCTCGGTGGCTGCTGGGTATGATCAGTCATAAGTGCAATCAACTGACTGATGACCAAAATCCACAAGATATCCTCACTGTAACAATCAGGCTGGCGCGTGCTTGAGTAGACAATGGAACACCATACCCTGGCCAAGCTGGCACATGAGCTTAACCATCACCGTAGCACTGTTCACATTGGACTGAATTATCTGTTCATTAGTCTGTGTCTCTCCTGAACTGTGAACTTTATGAGGACAGGATTCATGTTTTTTTTTTCCATTTTTGTTTCCCCAGCTCTCTTAGCACAGTGCCTGCCCCATAGAAGACCTTCACTAAATCAAAAACTATTTGCTGAAAGAATGATTAGATAAAATAATGCTTGGATTTTACTCGAAGTTCTAGATTAGCTGTTGTAAAGCAGAGATCAATGAGGGAAAGCTGGTAAAAATCACAACCATTACAATATAGTAAGATTTTAGCTATATATATTTACTTAGGGATTTTCATTGAGAATCAGCTTACATCAGCAGCCAAATGAATGAATCATAATGATTCATTCACTTATTCAACAAATGATGTTTGAGCAGCTCCTGTGTCAGGCCCTGCCGTCAGCACTTGGGATACATTGACAAACGAAACAAAGGTCACTGCCTTTTGATGCCAGCATTTCATAGAATGCGGCAGGCAGGGTGCGGGGCCCCACTGCCCTGGCGAGTCTTTCTTAGCACATCTTGCTGTTGCCAGGGTGACGACTGTGCCGTGGCCACCTCGTTGCACCTCTTTCTGCCAGAAGCTGCTGTGGACCCCAATCTTGTGGCCTGTCGGGGGACCACGCCTTCACTGAGCTCTTCCCACGGCCAGGCCCTGTGCTTCCAGCTTTGCTCTGTTCTCCCACTGCAGCCTCAGGCCGCCTCCGCAGGCAAGCATGATCACTGCCCCCGCTTTCCAGAGGAGGGGAGGGATGCTTAGAGGGTAAGTGACTCCCCTAAAGGCTTTCACTTAATAGGGGGGCCTGAGCCTCATGCCGCCAGGCCCCCAGGTCCACTCCATCAGCACCTAAATTTTAGGCTGTCTCTGGATCCTAGATTTACCTTTGGGAACTGGAGCTTCATTTACTCCAGACTCCATCCCACAAGGTCTGGGACGCTTTCCCCCAGGAGCTACTTGGTGTTCCTTGTTCGGAGCCATTGCTTCAGCATTTTCAGGGGCTCTCCTCTCTTTTCCTCTCCCCCCCTTACCCCCACTCACACACACTTAAACACACAAACATATCACAAACCTATATACACACACAATACCCTCATGCACACATGCACACGTGCACTCACAGAGACACACACTAACATGCACACTGAAAACGCATATACACGTATACCACTCACACTCTCTCGCAATACACACACGCACACACATCTCACACACATCACATCACAATATATTGTCACTTACTTGTTGTAAGTGACAAGTGAACCCCTCCAGAAAGGCTTGGGTGGGAAAAGAATATTTTGGTCTGAGTAACCTCAGCAGGTCAGGTGGGGGGCTCCAGGGCAGTCTAGAGGTAGGCCCTAGGAGCTCCCCCCTCTGCTGGTTCTGTGCTCCTCACCCATTGGCACCCGCCTCAGGCTCTGCTCTCAAGATGTTGCGACAGCACCTGATGTAAGTTTCTTCCAACTTAAAAGACAGCAGACGGGAGAGCCCTTCACCTCCAGCAACTGAACCCAAGCCTGCGGCCTGCTTCTCTTTAGCTCCAATTACACCCTCCATTTCTCAAACCGATTGCGGTTCCTAATCAGAGAGGGATGCCCTGACTGAAGCCGATCAGAGTCATCGCAGGAATGGAAGGCAGAGCCAGAAAAGGAGTGTATGAAATAACATTTTACTTAAATTTTACCAAAGAAACTTCGAAGTCAATGAAGGCTATAGAACCCAAACAATAGATATTCACACACTATCCCTTATCAGTTTCCAGATTTTGAATCTGGCTCAAAAGTTATTATTAAATTCTATTTTACAGGCTATAAGGAGGTCTTCATGCCAGAGTGAGGTGATCAGAAAGAAACCAAGGGATATGGCTCAAAACCCGAAGTCACTGGGTTTTCCTACCGTCAAGCTCTGCACACGTGGGCAAGTCCTCAAGTTGCTCTGCGCCTCTTCTTTAAAATGGTACGATAGTAATACATATTTTAAGAGCTGCTTGAAAATCAGATGAGATCAACTCTGTTAATGGGCTTTAAAAGATAGGAAGCACTTACAAACATCAGTGGCTTTTATTATTCCAAGTCGCATGTATTCGAAGTGGCAGGGATTGAGCTAAATTCTCTGCCAAAGCTTGCTCATCAGAATCACGTGGGCTTTCTTTTTTTCAGCTTTATTGACTTTTGAAAAGTTGAAGGTGATATATGCTCATTATAATGAATGAACAATACAAAGTTATATAAGAAAAAAGTTAATATTGTCTCCCAGCCATCCAAAGCCATACCCAGAAATAAACATTAACAGATTGTTTTTCTCTTCCATTCTATGCACATTCATATATAAACACATTTTCTTATTATTCATTTTATAAAAATAAGAACATACTGTACACATTACTCTAAAGCTTGCTTTTTTGTTTACCCCCTCCAACTTTAGTATGTATAAACAAGAGTGACAATTTTTAAAATAAAATACTTAATTCTAAAAGAGAGAAATCACAAGCCTGAAGACACTTCAGCCAATTGCTAGTCATAGTCACAGAAAACAATCTTCTAAGGGAAAACTGGCCAGTAAGACAGTTAAGCTTGTACTCTCAGCTATAAAGACAATCTTAAAATGCATTCTTTCTTTCCTCCAATGACAGCTAAATTACTCCCAGCAAGAGCTTAAGCACCGTTACTGGTAGCCCAGCTCTTAATGACAAAGGGGCTGAGTTACAGGTGACTGTGATAACCCTGCTGGGTCATCTTTGAAACAGAAGCAGGGAGCAAAAGTACCCAAAGTCGAGACTTCGTCTTAGAATGAAAGGTAACACAGGTCCTTAACCTCTTAAAAAAAGTAATTAAAACTTCAGTCACCAATAGTCAAGACTTTCATTCAGAAATGTTCCTTAAATATCAAATTTTTCTTCACAGATGCTATGTCCGTTTTCTTCACAATCTTCTCTTGTTACCACTGTATCTTCCACATCATCATTCTCTGATCAATTTCCCACCTTCCCAGGAATAAGTGATAAGGTTTGCAGGCGCACAACACAAACATAATCTGTTGGAGTGAGACATTGAATTTCTGAATAAACCCAATCCTAAATCCTGGGAAAAGGGAATTTTCTCCCATCAAAACACTGTTCTGAAAAATATGCGGCTGCATTTCTTCAGGTAAGTTCTGAATAGACAATAGCTTCTAAAATTCCCATTTCTTGAATGCTTATATCAGAAGGATTAAATAGTATTTCTGAAACAGCAAATCTCTCATTGGCCAAGCGAAGAATTTGTTCCCCAGATTTATTTTTTCCACTTACCACCATCTCTTCCTTTGGCCTACAAAAGCCCTTTTTAATTGAACTGAAATCAGGCAAAACATAGTCTAGCATTACTGTATTTTCTTCTCCTTTCAACTTTGCAATTTCCAGGCCTCTATAAAAATCCTGAGATGCATAGCATATACATCTTTTACTTGATTGATTACATGTGTTTCATCCGTAACATGCAACTGCCTGTAAGAAATGACCTCCTTTAGGTGATTGGTTAAGAGCTTTCCTCCCACATTTATCTGAATAGTTGCTTCCTTTTCTTTTTACTTCTACAATAAGGAACATGATGTGTAAAGGAATATCCGCTACCTACAACGATACAGCACAATTCAGAAGGATGGTCTCAGAAATACCCATGTGCACTGAGAGCTTGGAATTGATATTCTCCAAATAGGATTTCATTCATTGATTCTTGAATTGAAGTGAAGTTACAATATGGTTTCATGATAATAATATTAGTGTCCAAAAAATCAACCTGATACATTTCTTTTCCAAAAAGTTTATCCTAAACTTGTCTTTGAACATCCCAGTTCACCAAGTACCCCTTCTGAGAAGGAAGTCCAGAGGGATCTTTATTTCATCCATCAGGTTAGCTGAAAAGGTTTTAAGACGTTCTGTTTTTTGACCCGAACTCACAAGAGTAACCGAGACACTGTCGTGGCCGGAGCGGATTTGGCGTTGTAGGCTGGTTAACCGGCACCGACGCTGCCCGACCCTTCAGCTCGCACTGCTTAAACTGGGCTTTTCAAGATTAAAATGTATCATGACCATACTCCACGACATTTCCTATTTTTAAAAACTGCTAAACATTCGTTCGTATGGGTTACCTAAATAATGCAAGCAGTTTTTTTTTTTGTAAGTGAACTTTTTAGTTCAGAACAGTTATAAATTTATAGAAAAATTGCAATGATGGTACAGAGTTCTCATGAACCCTGCAGCCAGGTTCCCTTACTATTAATGTCTTATATTAGTAAGATACATTTTTTATAATTCATGAATTAATATTGATACATTTTTATTAAGTGAATTCTAGATCTTATTCATATTTCCTTAGTTTTTTTTTTTTTCAAATGTTCTTTTCCTGCTCCAGGAGCTCATCCAGGATCCCACATTACATTTAATTTTCATGTCTCCTTAGGTTGCGATGGCTTCTCGGACTTTCCTTGTTTTTAACAACCTTGGCAGTTTTGAAGGGTATTGATTGGTCTGGTATTTTGTAGGATTTCCCTTAATTGGAATTTGTTTGCTGTTTTTCTCATGATTGAACTGGCATTATGAGACCAAAGGTTGAAAGGTTTATTCTGTCCGGAACCTAAATTTTCTATAGCACATAATCTAACTCAACCTGTCTGGATAGCTCATTTAAACAATCTAAACACATGGAGCCCAGAATAAGAATGAGGGCCTGTAATCCTGTATAGCTTAATGTAATGCCTGGATACATCCTAGAATATACTAAGCAGATAATCAGAAAGTATTGACAAAGTCCTTTGAGGAATGGGAGAAAAAATATGGAACTATTAAACTTTACCATTACGGAAATCCCTGATACTGTGTCAAACATTAGGGACACCAAATCAGTAGGCCAAGCCCTTGATCTTGAGGCTTGCTCTTGTGAAGCCTATGTAGGAAGTGGATAAGCTTATACTACCTATAGGCATGCCTAAGACCTACTTCTGGAGGACCTCTTTAGTTGCTCAGATGTGGCCTTTCTTTCTCTAAGCCCAACTTTGCAAGTGAAATCATTGCCCTCCCCACTACGTGCGACATGACGTCCAGGGGTGAAAGTCTTCCTGGTGGTGTGGGTGATGGTTCCCCGGGATGAGTCTGCCCCTGGCACCATGGGATCGACAGTGCCATCCTGACCAAAAAGAAGCGCAAGAAATAAGGTATCAGTGGCTGAAAGAGCTCAAATGGAGGAGAGGCTACTCTGGAGGTCACTCTTAGGTAAGCTTCAGTTACACATCATAATGTGTCAAATCCCAACCAAAACCATTCCAGCCACTGGGATCTGTCCTGTAACTACTTGTTAAAGAGTGCTTCGAAAACTACTGTTTTTTTCTTTCTTTGCTTTGTATATGTGTTATATTATCCAACAAAAAAAGTTAAAAAAAAAAAAAGTTCCAGCCAACCCTAAAGAACATCTAGGACAATATTTGAGATTCTACAAATGTTCTATGCACTAGGGTAACTTTCCAGAAACCTACATTCTCCATATGGGTCCCTGGACCAAATAAGTCCTGAAACCTAGAGGGCCCAGCCTGTCCAAGACATCAGCTAGTTCTGTCTCCCTATTCCATATTACTCACAGCCCCTTCCAACATGAACAAGTTAGAATGGACATAGCCCAAATACCCCTAAAGAGTGGTAGAAAGACCAAATGTGATGGTGGAGTTTTATGAAGAAGGTAGGGTTTAACAAATGAGTTTGACTGCTGAATCATATTGATACTTCCTTTAGTCTCCAGCATTTTAGAGCAGTTAGAAGTAAAAACCAAAAATTGTGGAATTGTAACCCATGCCAAACTCTGAAATCTGCTCTATAACTAACTGTTGTACTGTGCTTTGAAATTTATTGCTTTTTTGTATATATGTTTTCACAAAAGAAAAAAATTGATTGTGATCATAAAAAAAAAAAATTATTCCTTATAGCCTCCAATGCTCTGGAGCAGCTAGAAGGAAAAATCTGAGATGATGGTATGATAGCCCATGACAAACTCTGAGATCTGTCCTGTAACTTCTTGTTGAAGTGTACTTTGAAACTATTGCTATTTTCTTTCTTTGCTCTGTATCTGTGTTATAATACACAATTTAAAAAGTTAAAAAAAAAAACTGGCTTTATGGGTTTGGGGGTAGACAACCAATGCCGTTTCCATCATATCGCACTAAGGGTGCATGCTGTCAGCATGACTTGTCACTGCTGGTCTTAGCCTGGGTCACCTGGCCGAAGTAGAAGTCCTCAGGTTTCTCCACTGTAGTTACTCCTTCCCTCCTTTCCATTCTGAATTCTTTGGAGGAAAGTCAGTATGTACAGCCGACACTTTAGGCTATGTTCCACCTCCTCAAGGGCCAGGGATCTACATTAATTATTTGCGATTCTTCTGCATGTAAGAATAGTCTGTTCTCCTGCATTTATTTATTTATTCAGTCATTCATTTATACCAGTATGGACTGAGGTATTTTTTTTGATATTTTGAGAATCTAATACTATTTTATTTTGTTGCTCAAATGATTCTAGCTTTGGCCATTTGAGTTCTTTCAAAGAGCCATTGTTTCTGCCTCTTTGATATATTCCCACAATAGTAGGTTGGTCTGTCTTTTCTTCCTTCCTTCTTACTTTCCTTCCTTCGTTTGTTCGTTCCTTCCTTCTCTCCTTCTTTCTTTTTCTTCCTTTTAATATTACTTTATTTTCTAGCATTTAAAGACAAGCCAGGCACATCATGTGTGTTTCCTGACACAGTGCTAGAATCAGCCATTTTTCCAAGAATCCCTAGTTCCTTTCATTGGAAAATGGTAGAGAAACCAAAATCTGGACAATAAGTTTTGTTTCTCCTGGGATGATGCTGCCTCTAGGTCTTCTCAACTGACAGAATGAGGAAATACATGTTTATGTACTAACCAGTGTTATATAGACACATCTGTAAGTATTTCTTTATCAGCTATCTGTATCTATATTAAGCTAAATGTGAGTTTATTCTGCTGTCTGCAACTCTAATCCATTATCACATGGGTCATTCTAACCTCCTTTCCTTGCTTATCTGTAACTCCCACTACAGCTGTGAGAAGCCTGGCTCCCACCATTCGCTCGCCATTAAATTGTTCAATTTCAGCCTGCACAGCAGTATCAGAACTGAGAAACAACTCCGTGAGCTAGAGTGCAATGCTCATGTGTAGTTTCTTTTGCCATTAGTCTTCCAGACTTTGCTCATTTCCACAGTTACTTGGGCTAGAACTTTTCCACCTCTCCCCTTTTCAGTGAAGTTGTTTCATACATTTGCAATGTAGCTAATATGTTTTGTCACATTCTGTATTCATCCTGGGATTCTCAACCTCCTAAATGATTGTTTTTGATTTGCATATATTAAGATTCACTCTTTGAACTGTAAAGTTCAGGACAGTTTTTGAAATCTAGAATGCAATATCTTACACAGCCTTACAGAGTCTAAATTTCAATGAGTGTGGCCAGGGTATCAGAATGACGGACACATTTGTGATTAGCCAGATTTGAGGAGTGTCTGTCTAGCCCACCATGAGGACCTTTTTAACACTGAGATTCTGAAGCTGAGGATTAAACATCATAGTAAGGATGTTAGGATCATACTAGAAGATGTTTATAAGTCTCATCTCTTCACATGCAGAGCTATTACCAGATTCTGAAAGCCACCCCACAGCATTCCAGACAGAAATGGTAGCCAAGCAAGAATACCATGGATTTAGCATACATTGATGCTAAATATCTATGGACAAAATGTCAACAATGAAACAATAAGAAATCCTTTGGGTTTACATATTTAGGTGCACAGACAGTAGCTGACGCAGACCTGTGCCACTGTCACCTCTCCACAGTTTCGGTTTCCAGGTGCAGTTCAGGAAGAACAGCCACAGTGATGATGGTGATGCTGAAGCCGACGGCAGTGATGGGGGTACCTTTATCTGTACCCCCGACTCGGTGCCAGAAACCCCCTAGACATTTATATATGTTACCTCTAAATGCAGTGGTCCTGCTCAACTGTTATTATTTACTCTCCATTCCAAAATTAGAGAACAGGCTCCAAGAGGTAAAGCAACTTGCCCAAGTAACCCTGACAGCAAGTGATCCATACAGGATTCATACCCACATCCGTCAGAATCCAAAGACCCTGGCTTGTCGCTACATCAACCTGCCTCACTCTGGAATCAGGCTCCTGCGCTGGCTGCCATGGAAAATTACCCTTGTTTAGGCCGCAGACTTTTGATTAGATAAGAATCTAAGAAGATTCTAAGAAGAGGGTTTTGTTGCTAGAAAAGCAAAAGAATTTCTGTTTTTAAAAGTCTTTCATGTGAGGCCATCTCATAGCCCTGAGCCCCTGGAACCAGGTGTCATCCTGGCTTGCAGGTCAGGTTTGCTTGAACCATCACAGTGCCATACACACACCGGGCACTTTGGATGTGTTGGCAGGTGAGTGGGTGGGTAGATGGGTGAGCGGATGAATGATTGGGAAGATCAATGGACAGATAAATAGATGGATATACTAGTGGGTTAAATTTTTCCTAGAGCACAACAAATATTTGTTAAATTAATAAATGTGAAAATAGATTTTCAGCTTATTCTGGACCATATTTAGCTGTGGCACAGTGAAACTGAATCTTCAGCTGGCTTCGTATTTTGTTTTTCTTATCTTGAAGTGAAAGAAACTTCCTCCTTCCAAATCTTGCATCTCATCCCTTCTAGTCTAATTATGGACAAAATTTAAAGGTACATTTAAATCTCTCTACCAAACTATTGGTTTAAAAGAAGACATGGATTTTTGCCTTGTAAAACAGTAGAAATGCTTTTGGGGTCTCACAGCTTCACTAACGCTCAGTAACCATGTCTGTGAAGCAGTTTTGTAATTCATCCCTTCCCGGCCTCCAGAGCTGCAAAAGAGGGTCCAGAAAGGAAATAAATAGCAGCCGGCTTTGTGAACCATGTGTTACTACACCAAGATAGTGCCTTATTATCATCTTTCTATTCTGAAATAATCAATGACAGAGGTTACCATCACAATCTGATTATGAAGGCACATTCATCTGATCATTTATTTTATATATATGGGGAGAGCACCTGCTGTATTACATATCAGATGCTTTTGTGGGAATTGGGAATCCAACTAGATCAAAAGCTCTCTGCTCTCATGCAGCCGACAGGGTAGTAAGAGGACAGACAATTAACTTGTACACAAATTAACGAGACATTTTTGAATGTTAGAATGTATAAAACAAGTAGAACAGAGAGATGGTTTTGAGAGTCATGGTTAGGGGGATCAGAGAAGGTCTTCCTGAGAAGGTGATATTTGAGCTCAGACGTGAATGACGAGAAGATTGGAGGGCAGGGAGTTCCAGGCATTTGCAAAGGTGGACAAGAGCCTGGCAGATCTGAGGAATTTGTGAAGGCCCATGTGGCTGGAGGGAAGAGAGCTGGGGAGGGTCGTTCTAGATATATAAAATTGAAGAGCAGAATCATGCAGAAGACACAGCAGCCTGTGGTCCAAGGCAAGGTGTTTGGAGATCATTTCTGGAACCATGAGAAACCAGTGTAGGATTTAAATAGTGAGTGATGTAATGTGATTCACCTTTTTAAAGAGTTGTTCTGACTGCTATAGGGAAAGCAGATAGGAGATGGTAGGGGCGTGGCAGGGGAGTGTGAAGGGGGGCGGGAGACTAGTCTGCAGAGCACCGGTTCCATCTTAGAGAAAGTGGTGGCAGCAGAAATAATGAGGAGTGGGGGATGTTGTATTAACTGGGGGGCAGTAAGCCAGCAGGGCTTACTGATTATTTGAAATAGGGGAGAGAGAATTTAGGTAACTTGTCCCTAAGTCATAGAGATAAACTCATTTGTTAAAAGAAAAAAGAAAAGAATTTGTACCATAAATATAACTAGCTCTCCCTGTGGCCTTAGACATTTAGTTCTCCCTTCTGGACTCTAGTTTCCTCATCATTAAAAGAAAAGTTTGAATTAGATCATTTTGGAGCTTCATAACTGGTGAGTTCTCAGAACTGACCGCAGTCATTCAGGTCATTTAGGAGATTAAAACTAATAATAATAGATCGTGATCCAGGGGTAAGAGGACAGCAGTTAAGAAAGACGCACATAGATCAAAAGATATTCTGATGTCTTGAAATTATGCAGCAGAGTCATTAGGCAGCCAAAACACAGTTCTCGCCCAGGGTCGGTTGCCAGTCTCTTCTGAGAGCTCCCAAGTGCTGGCACCATAGCTGCCCCATGGTGGCCTTCTGTCCCATAGACTCTATTCCTGGGGTCCATTTGCCCACCTCCCCACTGCCAAGAGTGGTTGGTGGCACTGGGCACCAACTTCTTACTTTCCGCTTCTCTCTCTTGCCCTGGGGGGGAAATGTCCATTTGAGGCAAACAGGAGGGGCAAAGATGATTACAACACACAAGATTATAGCTCAGAATCAAATAAGCAAGCACTGCCTATATTTTCTCACTTACAAATACAGATATCTGTACAAGGAGACACTTTCAACAGTGAAAATTGAACAAATCAACAACTCTAGGACAGAACCACGTCCTGCCCTGGGGCTATAAATCTATCATGCTGGAGAGTGAGGCAGGAGAGATGAGGAAAGGATGAGGCAGCTGTAGCATGGGCCAGGTAGCTGCAGAACCACAGAGAAAAGTAAGGGTAGGGGGGCAGAGGAGGTGATGTGGAGAGAAAGTGGGATACAGAAAGAGAAAAACGTCAGAGAGAGTCAGAGTTAGAAAGTACAGAAAAAGGAGAAATGGAGGGGGTGGGGACAGACTATTCAGCACTATTATTCCATTGTGCCCCAAAGGACAGATGTTATAGATTCCTCCAACACATATCTGTATATCTAATATGAACACATACAAACATGTAAAGATGAATTTAATCTGTAAGTAAATATACATGTACATAATAATACATGCATTTAAATATATAAGTGTGCGTGTTTGTGTATGTGTGTTATATAACATACTGTGTACAGGGAACTGTTCACAATGTTGGAGATATGTTGGTAAAATACCAACAACAACAACAACGAAAGCAGTCTCTGCCCTCATGAAGCTTATCTTCAAATACAAAGACAAGCAAACAAACCAATAAGCAGGTACCCACGTGGCCTGTCAGTGGCATTAAGTGCTACGGGAGAAAGGCGAGCAGGGGAAGGGGGCTGGGTGGGGGGAGGGGGAGGCGTTTGTATTGCAGGAGGTGGCATTTGAGGAGAGGCCCGAGGCAACCCGTAGTGCATATCTCGGGGAGAGGGCGCCAGGCAGGGGCGCAGCTGGTGCAAACACCCTGATACTGCGGTTGACCCAGCATGTCCCAGGAATTAATAAAGACGTGAACCAGTGAGGTAGGAGGAGACATTGGGTTGGGAAAGTGTATCTAGAAGGCAGGAATGCACAACGTGCTCCATGGTCCCACACGTCTGATTCTTGTTTCAGCAGCATTTAGATACACAGACCTGACCTGGGGAGTATCTCCATTTCTTCAGCCTCAGAACAGCCTCCAACTTCCTCTCCAGTTGCAATCTCCAGGACCATATTCTTGGTGATTCCTGTTTCTGGGGCCAGTTAACACAGTTTTTTTTGCAGTTGTTATTGTTAGCTTCTCGTTGCCAACCGACCATGAGCTTCGAGTCCACGAGAATTATTCTGATGACGTGGAGACCTTCTTCAACCGCCTGGTCAAGCTGAGTCTGTGAGTGACCGGAGGTGGTGCGGGTGGGTGGGGAGGGATATTCCTCAGGGGTCAGGGAAGGCCTCTCCAAGGAGCTAGTTAAACGATGAGAGAAAGTTGGCCATAAGAAGAGCACTGCAGTCAGTGTCCCACGGCTGCAAAGGCCCTGAGGCAGAGTGAGCTTGGCACCTTGTAGAAAAAGTAAGAATTGTGACCATGGTATAGTGAGCAAGATGAGATGTGAGGTGGGATGGAATACTTTTTAACAGAGAAGTGAAGGGATCTGATGTGCGTTTTTAAAAGATTGCTCTAGCTGCTGTGTAGAGACTTGGTTGAAGTCTGGCCAGAGCAGAAAGGAGTAGAAAAAATAGAAAGGGGGTAGAAAATTAGGAAAATTTCTCTGCCCTGGTACAAGTTGCTCCTGTTTCTTCAAATGTCGTCCCATTTTCTTCACTTGCCAAATTCATACTCCTTCTGTAACAATATATAAGAACTAGCCCCAGTAGATCTATTCCCAATAGATCCCTCCTTTTGAATTATTATTTTTTTTTTTACATGGGCAGGCACTGGGAACTGAACCTGGGTCTCCGGCATGGCAGGTGAGAACTCTGCCACTGAGCCACCATTGCCTGCCCTGAATTACCTTTTGACAATAGTCAAAAGGTAGAAATAAATCAAATGTCCATCAGTGGGTGAATGGACAAACAAAACATGGTCCTGATACATGTGTTCTGATACATGCTACAGCGTGGATGAATCATGAAACATTGTGCTGTGAAAGAAGCTAGTTACAGGCCATATATGACATGATTCCATTCATATGAATCATCCAGAAGAAAGAAATCCATATAGACAGAAAGCAGATTTGTGGCTGCTACAGGCTGGGTGGAAGAGGGAATGGGGAATAGTTGCTAATGGGTCCAAAGTTTCCTTTCGGAGTGATGAAAATATTTTGGGACTTGATAACAGTGGTGTTTGCACAACACTGAATGCATCAGATGTCCTTGCATTGTACACTTTAAAATGATTATTTTTATAGTACGCGAATTTCACCTCAATAAAACAAAATTCAACAACAAAGGAAAAAGTATATTTAATATATTTTTATTCTTTTAGCACACAAGATATTAGTATTCTGACCACCTTAATTCAAAAGGAGGGATCTATTGAAAAGATACTCAGAGACCTGAGGGAAGAGCCCAGCACAGGCCCTGGGGAAGCCCAGCAGCATGAGCCCCTGTTCCTGGGGTCTCCCTCATGGCTCTATTCCAACCACCTTCTACCGCTGGGAGAAGGAGGGTCTGGTCAGCTGATCCGTGTCTGACGCTCCACTGGCCCAGGATTAAGGTCTGGGTTTGCGATCACAGCCCCATCCACTGGCCCAGGATTTAAGGTCTGGGTTTGCGATCACAGCCCCATCCACTGGCCCAGAATTTAAGGTCTGGGTTTGCGATCACAGCCCCATCCACTGGCCCAGGATTTAAGGTCTGGGTTTGCGATCACAGCCCCATCCACTGGCCCAGGATTTAAGGTCTGGGTTTGCGATCACAGCCCCATCCACTGGCCCAGAATTTAAGGTCTGGGTTTGGGATCACAGCCTCATCCAATCCATGGACTGAGGAGGGTAATTTTCCATAGAATGAGGTGTCATGGGAACCAGAAGAGAAAGGAAAGGGTACTGGACAGGTCAAGACGATGTCCACCACAAACACCTCCATGCTCCTACATTCTTTCAGCAACACGCACCTAGTCAACATCTACTGAACCTGGCCACTACTGGGCCCTGGGCAGGCACTGGGGATAGAGGGAAGGCCACGACCGAGGTGGTCTCTGCCCTCACTGAGCCTGTAGTCATGAGGAAAGGTGGACATTGGCCTTTTGCCTGTGGGCTGAGGCCTTTGCAGAGGAAGGACAGAGGCCCCTGGACCTGAGCAGCAGCTCTGTCTGCCTCTGCAATCCAGGTGGAGGTGAGAACATCAGCTCTCTTCTGGCCACCGTGGGCACCTGGAATCCCCTCTATCTCCTGCTTATCACACAGCTGCCACTGCTTCTTTAGTTGTTTACCTCACACACTGGATTATGAGCTCTTGAGTGACATGGAACCCAAGAACTAGCACAGGGGCTAAGAGTAGAAAGGAAAAAGAAAGGGAAGAAGGGAGAGAAGATGGGAAGGAGGTAGGGGAGAAGAGAAGAAAGGAGGAATGACACATTGATACACTGGACAGATTAGATTTGAATTTATGTCTTGCTTCTCTTCTAACAAAGAGTCTTTACAAATGAACTTTTCCTTATGAGGCCATCTTGGTGCCAACGCTGGGGGGTTGGGAGGGGATGACTTTTATGTAGTGTGACAGCTGGTGGCACTCCCCTTAAAATAAATGATAGCAGGAGGCTGGGCCAGTCATCTGGTAGACCCCTCGACTTCCAACAGGGCAACGGCCACATGATGGACCACAGATGGTGGCTGCATCCATGTCCAGAGTTCTTCTCTCTAGGTGGCCTGCTTTCACAGCACAGCAACCCGGTAGCCAGACCGTTTTCTTGGATAAAACCCAAGATGTTGGCAGTGGTTATCTTTGAGTTGAGGAATTATGGGTAATTGTTCTTCTCTTCTACTTATTCTTGTTTTCTATTGTTTACTTTTATTTAAATAAAAAGGATTGTGACTCACTTTCAAAATAAAGAAAATCAAAGGAAAGAAGTCACTCTTTTCTCATGCCACTATAGCAGCTCATTTTCTCTTTCTTGGTCTCCTCTATGACAATAAAACGATAATACCTGTCCTTACTGTAGCTAGCACTTCAGAGAGGGACACATGCCTGAATTATAGATGAGAAAAATGAGATTCCACAAAGCTGAGTGTCACAAAGCCATCAATGGCAGAGCAGCCAGAAGTCAAGCCTGTGTCTTTAGACTTCAAAACCCATGTTTCTGCCTTTATACCACTCTGCCTGATGTTGAATATTGGAAGAAGAATTTGTTCAGCAGATGGATACAGCCTTGGCCATTCAAAACTCAGCCCGCTGCACTTTTCTCCCTTCTCCCTCTCACCATCTCATCTGACTGAGAAATTCAAATGCCTCCAGAAGTCAGAAAGGCCATCCCTGCCACCACCTCCTCTACTAGTGGAAGTGGCAGCTCTCACTTTAGAAGAGTTTACTGTTTATCTGGCATTGTGTCAAGCACTAACTCATTGAATTGTCAGAAAAATGTGAAGCATTAGTAGTATTTCCATCCCATTTTAGAGATGATAAAATGAGGCTTGGAAAGGTGACATATGTACCCGAAGTGATATGGCAGTTGAGTAGCAGGTAACAGCCCAGCTCCGGGTCCCAGCTGACACCAGAGCTGGAGTAACAGGCTGTCCTACTCTACAAGTGTGCAAAGGATGTGACTCAGCAGAGCAAAAACCAGAAAAGGGCGAAGGGGGAGCTGCAGGTGAGTGGGCTTTGATTTTTCCTCTAGTGGAATAGAAAAGAGACAAAAAAAGTAGTTTCTGGCACTTCGTTTCAGCTTTCTCCCCCACAGTAGATCATTTGCAGCCTGAATTTGAGCTGCTCCCACACAAAATTCTGCATTGAAAATGGAGTCCTGAGGCACCAGCCTTTGTTTCCCCTTGTGTTTCATTCTCTTTGGCCTTTGTTTCATTTAAGGCTGCAAAAGGAGAAGAAAATTTTTGCAATGTAGCTGCCAGCTTTGAGCACCTACCTGCTAAGGTGCCCCCCACCCCCAAGGTAACCCGGCTGACTCTCTAACAGGTGTAGCTTGCAGCTGTAGCAGATTTCACCCAGCATGGAACAGATGGAGGGGATGCAGCCATCTCAGTGGGGTGGATTTTTAAAAACTACATGACGAGGTGGTCATTGAGGCCTGGTCGGGAAAATGTGGCATCGATGCAAAGCATGCCAAGTTGGCAGGTGTCTGTGTCTTTGGAATCGTGTGTGAGCCATAGTGGAACTCCTTTTTGGGGTGGTGATGGGCCTCCCCTGCAGCCCAGGTGAATCATTTTGCATCTGAGTTGCTTTGAAGTAGCTACAGTAGGTATCTGCAGGGAGAAGCGTTATTAGGCAGAGGCTTAATTTTCTAGGGTAGAAGCTCGCCCCCGCCGTTTATGAGTCAGGTGAACTAGGGCGAGTTGTGCATCCTCCCTGAGATTCACCTTCGTTCCCTTTAAAATGTGCACGGGGCAGCATTCCACAGAGACCACGCCTATCCCCGTGCTGTCCTACATTGCTGACCACGAAGCATGGGTGGGGCTCACGCGCACTGTAGGTGTGTGAACATGGGATATGGCACTCCCCGGCCGGGGCCGGTTAAGACATTATCCCAGGCCACCTGGGAGACCATCCACAGGTGAGAGCACGGCCCCGAGAGGCAGAGGGCTGCTGGCCCAGCGCAGATGTTTCCCAGCTATGCCTTCGGCGCCAGCTGACGCAGGCGAGGGCAGGCCTCGGCAGGACCACGGGAGGATCGGAGATGAGGCAGGCAAAGCGCCTGGCATGTAGTGGCTGCGCCATTGAGGTGGCAGCTCGTTCTATGAGCTGTGTGAGCATCCCCAGATGCAGCTCCTGAGGTGGAGTGGACAATGTCAGGTGATGTCTTTCCTGTATCACATCTTGTTCATGCAAAGTCTCCCAGGAACTTGGTTTGAGAAGTTGAGCTATGAGAAAAAAGGTCAAGGTCACCCTTGTCCCTGAAATAGGACCCTTCTTATTTAATCGTTTGCCTCACTGAGACCTTCTGGTGGTGAAGGCGTCTCTGGAGAGAGTGACACCTGCAGATTTGACGCTCCAGTCACCACGTCCTGCGCCTTCACCCTGTTAGTCACAGTAACAGCAGAGGAGGAAGGGCTTCGGGGTCACACGGACCTGGGGTAGAATTCCAGGTCTCATCCTCAGTGGCCGTGGGAAAGGTAGTAACTCTCTGTAATACCTGCCTTAAGGGGATACTATGAGGTTTAAGAGATCGTATGATACGAGAAAAAAAGCTGGAAGTAAAAACCTAAAATTGTGGAATTATAACCCATAAAAAACTGTGAAATCTTTTCTACAACTAATTGTTGTGATGTACTTTGAAATGTATTGCTTTTTTGTATATATGTTATTTTTCACAAAAAAGAAAAAATAGTCGATTGTGATGATAAATGCACAGCTATATGATGATACTGTGAACCATTGATTGTACACATTGGATGTCTAGATGTATGCAAATATATAATAGATATCAATCAAAAATGCAAAAATTTAAAAAAGAAAGAGCATACGATGCAACGCAGCTCCAGGCACACAGTAGGCTCCTCACAGCTCTATTTCCTGTTACTCTTCACTCATTATCAGTGTGGTCGATTTTTCAGCTTCTTTTCACTCTTCTTTTGGTACTTTGCTTCTTTCTTGGCTTTCAAGAACAGAGCACCATGCCACAAATTCTGTGAACACAGAGGAAAAATTACTGTAAATTCTGAACTAGCAAATGTAGAAGAAATGCATTGTTTTGGCTCTTAAGCGCATATAACACTTGTAATTACCCACTTAGCTAGTTTTCTGTCCACCATGATGTCTGTTCCTTGAGAATCGGATCATGTTTCCTTTATTTTGAAAATAATATCTGATTCCTAGTAATCAGATAAGTATTAGGTGCTCAATTGTTGCAGGCTAAACCAAATGTGAATTATCATACTTTCTAGAGCAACAGAATATCTCTAGTATGAGTCTTTAGAAGAGCTGCATAATTAATGTCAAAACAGGGAATTAAAATATTGTTTAGTCAGAGAATAGTATTGTGTCTCTACCATGCATTGGGCATGCATTTTGGGTAAGTAGGTGAGCAAGAATCGAGGCTGCTTAAGTCTCTTAAACCTCTCAGGACACCCTGTATCCCTCTGTGCTCCATCAGCAATCCCATATGCACTGACCCCATGGGTCTCAGCCTTCTTGCTTGAGGGGGTGCCTTGTTCCCCCTACTAGAGAGCAAGTGTCTTGAGGGCAGGCACCAAGTTTTAAACAGTCTTAGACCTGGTTCAGTTATTGCCAGTTGTATGCCCTCAAAATAATGAATGCTGGTTGAAAGTAAAAGTTGAGTTATTCTCTATGCAATTTTTTTTTACTCTCCTTTGCTTACCCAACTCCTTGGTCTATGTGGTGAAGTACAAAGTACATAGAGTTTAGAAGCTGGAAGACCCACTTTCTGAGCAAACCTCTGTACAAATACAGTTCCCTCATTTATACAAGATGATTAAAAATGGCACCCTGGTCATCTTTGAAAGAGACTAGGCCAACAGTTCTTTGCTTTGAAAATTGGTAAATAATGGGAAGATTCATGTATGCATCCTTCCTTTCCCAGATGAATTGAAACACTGAGTAATCAGATAACAGATGAAGGACTGTTTCCCTGTATAGATGTATTCCAAAAAATACATCAAAGAGGCATGGTCAAATTGGAATATCACCATTTTTCAACCACTAATGAATTAAGAATCTAATCATCGAGCAACAGTGGCTGCTAACAACACGAGAGACACGATGTACCCCTAGGTGAAGGGCATACCACATCCATGAGCTAGTCCCCTCACCACTATCCCTCAAATCTGAATCTTATTAAGCTTCTTTTCTACCAACGGGAAGGAAACACAGATGGCTGCGGGAAACATTAAACTCTGCCACAGGAATGCAGCCAGAAAAATTCCAACTGAGGGAACTCTACAGGACAAGGGCTCCAGTTTCCACAAGAACCAAACTTCAAAGGGGAGAGGGATAACTGGAGAGAGAACCTATACTTTAAAAGAAATCCAAAAGGCACATTACCACAAACCGGGCACAGCTGTACTTTATCGCTTACTGATGTGCACTGGGGATAAAACTACGAAGACACGTCCACAGGACGTGAGAGCCAGTCAGGGCCCAGGGAGGATCCCGGGGCAGCTAGCAAGCCTCTGTCTCTCTTCCTCCCTGCTCCTTACAAGGGTGTTTGCCTTTTAATAATTCCTCACATTACACATTTCTTTTACACTCTTTCCTATAATTGTGTTATTTTAATAGTGAAGGTGTTTTAAATGGCTGCCCTGCCTGCTTTGAGTGAGGATGAGGAGGCTGCAGCCACCAGTGCAGGGATCGCATGTCACTGTCACAGCCCCAGGAGCCAGAATGGCTCTTGGCACATGGTAAGAGTTAGATATGTCTTTACTGAATGGATGACTGGGCCTGCAGGGCTAAAAGCACACGTGAGGTAATAGTCTGATAACATTTACAAACTTGAGCAGAGTTCCTGAGGGGCTACAAGTTCCCAAGGCGTGGACGTCAGACCCCTGGGAGTTTAGTGTATACCGCAGATACCCTTCTTTACAAACACGTTCCCTGCTCCTCAGGGTTATATGCCAGGTGGGGGCCCCTGGGCAGTCAGGCTGCTCTTTGGCAGAGCAGTGACACCCAAAGAAGGGCAAGCCTTCCTGGCTTCACCTAAGTTGGGAGTCTGGGTGCATCTCTATCCAAGGGTGGACTTCAGAACTTTAAGTCCATAACCACCGTTCTACGTGGTGGAGCTCAGGAGCGGCAATCTGGCTGGAGGCCATTGCTGGGGGACTTGCCTTAAAGCCCTTTTGCAGAGCAACATGCAGTTTTCCTCGGATGATGTAAAACACTTGCTACAGCTTAGCAGCTTAGAACCACATGTGTTAACCTCACAGTTTCTCTGGTTTAGGAATATGGACACATCCTAACTAGGTCCTCTGCAAGACTCCATTCCAGGCATTAGCCAGGGCTGGGTTCTCATCTGAAGGCTCGAGTGGGGAAAAAGCTGCTTCCTAGTTCATCTGTTTTTTTGCTTAATTGGTTCCTTTGGTCCGTTGGATTGGGGACTTCCTTAACCAAGCATGTAAGTAAGAACTCAGCATGACTGACACCTCAATTGCAGCCTTGTCGAGGACTCAGTTAAGCCAATGATGATAACACATGCTAGATAATATATATGTGCTCTCTTAAGTTGCTAAATTTGTGCTAGTGTTACTTGCAGCACAGATAACTAATATACATATTATGGGGCAGGAATTAAAGCCAGCTGCCCCCAAACCTACATTATCAATAATTCACTAAGCAATCCTGAAAAGTTTCGCTTAATATCTCTATTTTAGAGATAAATCAACTGACACTTAAAGAAAGTAAGTAACTTTGCCAAATGAGTGAGGGGGGATGGAATTCGATTCCAGCTCTTTTTAGCTTATGATGCTGCCACTTCATAAACTTTTAAATGAGGCTTAACTGTCATAGATGCTTTGTCCACCTTCTTATCAACTTTAAACAACAGGGTTAGAATCAGTCCGTCAGCCAGCATTTATCCTCTCTGATGAACGCTGTCTTTTGTGTAATGAACCAGTGGTCCTGCTAGAAGAGGCATGAGCCAGCATTGACCTCATGCAAACCACAGTGCAGCTTCTTTAGGTCTGGAAGGCTGCCAGCAGAGGTGAGAAGGACTCACGGAGCCCACGTGCAGATACATCCCAAGGCAGCTGCTCTGGACTGACCTCAGGTGCTGCTGTGAGGCAAGGTCCTTCCTCCAGTAGAGAGGGAATCACGCTGCACATCTGCCCCAAAGCCAGCTCTTTCCCCATGAGACAAGGGCAACATGAATTTCATTTACTGAAGATCCAGGCAAACTTTGTGGGGACAGAAACTTCCTTATCTTTTCAAAGATTAAAAGCATTTTATGAAAACCATGGAGCTCAATTTTGCCTACTAAAGTCCCTACTAAAGTATTGCAAAATGACTTGAGGTGCCAGCATAAATTTGTTTGGGATCAAACTCCAACCTTTCCAGGAAGCAGGAGAGCCGGAGGTGTATACAGGAAACCTGTTAGAAAGTGAGCTAAGTCCTAGAACAGCACTTAGTACACAAACCAACAGCCGCCCAGCAGTTCTTCCCTGGCTGTCACCTGGCCTGGGGAAGAGACGATGAGCCCAAGAGAAAGCAATGGAAGTGGAAACAGAGAGACATCCTGCCCAGTTGGGCTCTTAGTTACAAGGGACAGAACCCAAACTGGCTTCCACCCAAAGAGAATTTATTGGCCTATATAAAGAAAACTCTGGGAGTAATTTTAATTTCAAATGTACTTGAATGGGTTTCAAACACTCAGAAAAACCCAGTTTCTTTTTTGAATCTCTCCTGTTCTGCCTTATGCTGTTCCATTCTCAGAAGGGATTTTCTTCCCATTTTTGCAAAAAGCTGAGCAGCTCCTGCTTTTGTCCTTTCAGGTTTAAGTCTAACGATAAGAGAGAGTCCATTTCCTTAATATCTTAATCAGAAGTTCTAGAATTGAGCCTCTTGGGTTCCTGTTGGCCTAATTTATAGCTGACGCCCATCCCTGAGCAAATTGGTAAGGGATACACTGATGGGCAAAGATCTATGTCACATACTTCAATCACAGCAGATAGAGTGGGTTTAAGGTCACCTAAAATATTTGGACTGAGAGTGGAGGAGAGTTTGATTTGCAATAGAAATTCAGGATTTACTGAAACAGGGTGAGTAAAGGCTGAGTTGACAAAACAACAGTCTATGTTCTCTAAAAATACCTAAATAAAGGTGATACATTTAACGATACCAGAGTATCGTTAAATGTAGAGGCTTTGGAATATGACATGTGGTTAATTTCCACCTACCCCAGAGGCTTGTGAGCATCAACTAGAGATACTGTGAGGAAAAGTGATTGTAAACAAGGTACCCCATGGATGCAGCTATCACTGTCACTTCAGCCTCTTCCTTGGAAAGGCATTGTCATCTCACTCCAGCAACTCTGTATAAACATGCGTGCAACACGGACATGGGGAACCCAAGCAATTCCCAATGGATGCTCTCTGGATAGAGCAGCAAAACGAAAGGCTTTCCCCCCAGTCAACTCTTCATCAATCCCCCTTCAAAGCAGTCCACAGGTGTGGTCTGAAAACCACCTTCCTTGACTCGCTTTGACTACTTATCAAAATGGCAAACATATAGGACATCCCAGACCTACCATTGTGCAAACCAAACTCAAATAGGACAGTTTCATAAAATGACTTTTTGCCATCATTGCTCTCAAAAATAAATACCAATTGTGGATGACTCCATTTATTTATTAGTATAATACTTTATACACACCAAATTTCAAGAAATAAAAATGTTATTTTGACACTATGATGGCAAGAAAAGACACTCATCAACTTTCTTCACACAAGAGTTTCTAGTCAGCGAACGTCACACAGAAGGAATTTGAAGGGCACACCACACTTACTTTGTGAATATGTACCCAGTGAGAGGGACATAGAAGAAAAGACTTCTACAACTCTTCAGTGGCTGTTTGATTACACAGTTTCCATGTGCTTCAAAGCAATGTGCTGTTGAGTCTCTATTTTGCCCTACAGGCATTTTCCCATGCTATAACTTTTATTTTTAGTGCAATTTGAGTGAAAGGTAAATCTGAACCCTGAAACATTTGAAAACATGGTGTAGAAAACAGTTCAAAAAAAGAATGTACCTTCCAGAAAAATGGCTCTCTTCTACCCCTGTCCATCACTCTTCAGCCCCATCACAAGTCACTCTCTACTCAAAACTCCTTTGGGGACAAGGGGTAATTTTTACATTGTATTTTATACAAATGGCAGTTATTTACCATCAAGTTAATATTGATTATATAAACTAGCTTTCGTTTTTTTTCAATTAAAGCAGGTAAGCAAGGGGCAGGTGTAGGGGGCAGGCCTAGGAATCTACATTGTTACAGTCTGCTAATGGAATGCTTTGATTTAAATTAATGTTTGAGAACCACTGCCTCAGGGAGAACTAGGGGAATATTTATTCCAGGCGATTTGTCCTTTATCATACTTCCCGGTCCGTTCCCTCTCAACTGCTAGAGTTTGCAGAAGAGCAAATTAATATCATTTTCCTGAGCATCTTACAATTAGGGAGGTAAAACCAAGATTTTAAAACAATTGCATAGCCAAATTAAAATGTTTTTGTGGATTCATCCATTTTCTCGCTCCCTGCCAATAAAGCAGTTGATTCCAAGTAGACTGTAAATTGGACAATTTCCGGAGATGCAGATTGAAGGCATTCATCAAAGGCACTCCTGAATGCTTGTCAAATTTTGGCAAACCTAGATCACAGAAAGGAGAAAAGAAATGCATAATACATTCAGATGCACAGGAAATGCGGATCTAATCAGTGCATGCCCGTGCGGGCATGATAAGCATGCGCTGGCACAACTAGGAAGAACACAAGTTCTTCAGTGGGGCCCCAACTTTGAGAAACCTTTTTTAATTCCTGAAGCAGAGCTCAGTGCTCTCCCTTTCCCTGGTGACCCCTCAGCCCAGCTTGGTGCTTGCTTAACTACCATCTCAAATTGTTTTCACACCCTAACGGAACCACTCCTACTCAAGCAAGGCTACCTGGGGTAGCTTATGGGTTGTTCACACACTTACTCCCTAAAGTTAATCCTTTCATTCACCAACTACATGAATATACATCCCTGCCTATAAGAGTAGAAAGAAAAGATGTTGACAAATACCCACTTTATTTTCTAGGAAGTCATAAAAGTGCAAAATGTCCACCCCCGACGCTAACACATCATTGGTATCACGGGATAACTTCGATGACCTTCATTTGAAAGAAACTCGGGCCAATGGTGAACAAGACAAAAGGACTCTGTACTCTACTCACAGATCTTAAATTTAATGAGGAAAGCAGTAGGATAAAAATTCCTTCATGGTGTGGAAAGAGACATGACTTGAGAATTACAAAGGGCCAAGGAATAGGTATCTAATCTAATCTACCTATACACAACACAGGGCAGACGTGGGAGGGGGTTCCAGGAAGGTGTGTGGAAGTGAATTCAGTGCTTGCCCTCTCCTCGCTTTGCTTTGCGTCACTGGTTGCTAGAGGAGACTTATGAGTCATTCTTGGCTCTTGGTGTTACTAACCATGTTTATGGTTTATTAGCTTCTGGGTAGGTTTGTATACACAGGGGAGGGCTACAAAATCTGTAATACACGGGCACAAAGATGTGAGCTCTAAAAGAAGGGCTTCAAGAAACGATACGGCAAATATATCCAATTTAATGAATATTTATGGCATACCTACTCTTTGCAAGCTTTAAGATGGATACAAAAATGACGTTAGTGGTCTCTGTTTTCAAAGGTCTCATTCGCCAGATTGTGTGTATGAGGCTGGATGGGCAGGAAAAAGGAAAAAATGGAGAGAGAATGAGGAAAATAATAGGTGAATTGATGAAAATAACCAAAAAGGGATCTTATCTATAAATGAGGTTGTAAATGAGAGTGTTTAGGAATGGAAATATTCTCCTGGTCTAATGTCTTTTAGGAGAGAATGAAAGAGGAGCTCCAAACAATGGACCGGGTCACCGAGGGAGGTGCTATGAAAGCACAGACCATGTAACCTCTGCCAGGAAGATGGCTGGTTCTTCCAGGAAGCCTCTCCTGCTCACACGACCTCCCTGCCTGTGTTCCCACAGCCTCAGTGCTTACCTGCCGTTTATGCTGCTGTTCCTCTAAGTAGACCCCGAAATCTTGAAGTCCAACATGTACCTGGGCTTTGTGGCCTCAGGTTCCCAGCCACAGTGACTGACTCACACTAGAGACTCCACAGATGCCTGCTGAGCTGAGCTGGCACCCAGCGCAGCAGAGCATCTACCTTAAGTTTGGTAGGTTTGGTGTTGCCAGTTTAGAGGTCAAGGGGTATAGGTGATGAAGGAATCATCTTTCCAGGTTCTCCTAGTTAATGTGTAAAGAATTACCAGGAGAGCTTGTTAAAACTGAAGTCCCCTCTGAAATTTTGATCCATTAAGTCTGAAGTAGGGTTTCAAAAATTTCTTTTTAAAATAATCTCCCAGGTTGATTCTAGAGCAGATTGTCCCCCAAGCCACGCTTTGAGAAACTCCCCTCTCATTACAGATATTCTCATCAAGAGGACACTTCAGTCTTTCCAAAGGAATGTACATGCTCACTTAAAAGCCAAAGAGAAGGGATTTATGCAAGTTGCCCAAGTGACAGCTCTATCTTAATAAGTGTTTACATTTCTGAAAGTCGGTTTTCAAAATGGCTCTTTGGCTCTTTCTGTTGGACATTAGCAGTTATCCCAGGACACTCAGCCATGATGCGTGAGTCATCTCAACCCATAGCGCTGGGCATATGTGCCAACCCATGGTTAACAGCACAGAACCAACACTTTAGGCCTCTGCATAAACACAGATGCCAACCTTTAGCAAGAGGGAGGCAAGGAGCCATTTTAGAAGAATTTTAAACAGCTGTCATTAATTTACCAGGATGTCTTGCATTACCCTAGGACCCAATTCTGTAACTATCAGGTTAAGAAATTCTTAGCTAGATCAATGGCCCCCTGATACCTGGGATGCCAGGAAATTATTAGGGGATGCGTCATTCAAATTGTCTGTAGATCAATATTGGCTAGAATGCTGAACAAAATAAATTTTCACTAAGCTCTTTTGGGGATTTCAGAATTAACACAAAGATTTCATAAACAGGGCAACGCAGCGTCAAGAGCAAAGGCCGATAAACTAATTTGAATTACAGACCTCAATCTCCAAGCTGTGGGAGTTGGCCTCTGGCAGCCCCGTTGAAGTGACTGTAATTAACGCGATCCATCTAGCCGGGGATGGTGTTTTGCAGACTGTTTGAAATTCTGCAGGCATCTCACCCAGACCCCACTCACTCTTTAAAATATGCTGCACCAGTGCAGTTAGCACACAGGGGGATCATTAAGTGAGTCGAGATGGTAGAGAAGCCATAGTTCGTGACTCTGATCGTTTCATAGGCAGTTTGCCAGCTATTTGGGGAACCATAAGATCAAGGTCTCTTGATAGGAGGTATTTATAAAACGCAATGCTATAAATTGAAAAAATCACTTTCAAGATGATTTAAAAGAACACATCTTTTCACATTATTTCCTAAGTCTTGCTGCCATAAAAATTAATTCTATCTATTTCTTTGCAAGATTTTAGGAAGCAGGAAGGTCTATTAGAGTTTATTGGTAACAGAAAGAATTTCCCAGGATGAACACTGAAGACCTTTCCTGTAGGTGGCCACTGCCATGTATCACTCAGCATAAACCATCCTCAGATACCAGATTATGGTCATGATGTTCAGACAATGATGGTAAAACATGCAACACTTACCAAGCAGAAGTGGTGGCCCTGAAATAGCTGACAAGGCTGAGAAACAACGATTTGACAACATCTTGGGTGAGAAAGAGAGATCATTTAAGAATTATTTCAAAATGACAAATATTGGAATGAAATACAGGAATAAGGGCAGTAATTTGGGAAATGGCTACTTACAAGCCATAGCTATCACCAATGAGCAAGTGAAGAAACTGGCCAATATTCCTTCCAGAAACCATCTGAAATAACAGCATTACTTGGGTTTAGCATACTGATTATGGATTTCCAATACATAAGATGCTCTTTGATATTTATATATACTTATAATTTCAACACTTACTGTAAATCTACAGTAAAGAAGATAGCATGTTATTGGTGAAATGATGACATACAGATGAATGGAACAGATAGAGAACCTAGAAATAGACCCGAGTAAATATAGTTAACTGATTTTTGACAGAGGTGCAAAAGCAATTCAATGCAGAAAGGATAGTCTTTCCAACAAACACTCTTGGAACAAATGAACACCCACATGCGAACGAACGAATCCAACTGCATTTCCAATGTGTGACATAGCCTCATTGAAGGAGGTGGGGGGAAAGGTGCTGCCCTAAGTGAGTTTCGAAAGGGGTGTTTCAACTGGAAACTGTAAGACTAAAGACAAACGGAACTGCACGTAGCACTGAGTGTAATCGGTAAGTTTGTTTCTCATGAGGGTTATGTGTGTCTGCTGGGCTTGCTGAAGGTGGGGAACTGGGGGCTGACTGGCGGGGAGGGAGGTTACAGGTAGACAAGGGGGCAAGGCTGGAATGAACCACCCGGTTGGAGATACAAGTATGAATCACATTTAGCTTAATACAGACACTGATGGGTAGAAACAGAGCTGATGGTAGATATGTCTGTCCACATGGATTAGTAGGCACACACGTGTTTTCAGCTTTGTGTGCTGAGAAAGTCTGCAAGCAATACCCCGATAGCAATGAGCATACCCTACACCCAGATCTGGGTTTCTAAAACTATTTTCCAATAAAAAGGGACCAGCACTCCTTGGAGAAATGCTGATTCTAGGGCTGGGGCAGATGTTACATGAGCCTGTAACATCTCAAAGCACAGAAAATAAGGAAGTGCTCACAGAACAAGGAAGGCATGTGAAAGGGTGACAGGGACCGAATGGAACGAGTGCCCAAGGGCCAAAAGATGGAACAATTTGAGGAATAAATAAATAAATAGTGTAGTATTGGGTTATAGCTCAAAATGACAAACAAATATCCATGAGTCCATACTGATACAAATAAACATTTAAGGAAATAAAAAAAGAGGAAAGAATAAAACTAAGAGGACAGCTAAGGCAGTCTAGTATCAAAACAGGAGCAGAGGTTTCCTGGGTGGATGTAAGGAGAAAGCCCCTCCAGGCCTGGGAAGAACATTTGCAAAGGCAGGGGCTAGGAGGACCCGGCTGGCGGGGCAGGGGCTGCCCGGGATCTGACGTTGCCGGTGCTCGGAAAGCGGAATGGACGAGAGGAGAGAGAGGAGGAGACTATTTGAAAGCTCTGTGCTAAAACCTGAAGGCTGACGGGGTCTTCTAAAGATCGCACTGGGGACTTGAGGAGGTTTACACAGGGGGGAAGGAAAATCTGTTAAGCATAAAATCTGTTAATGATCCAGTCTTAAGAAATACCTGAATCCGAGCCAGCGCTGAGGGACGCGGAGGTCTAGGCGAGCTCCTCCCCTAGGACCCCGCAGCAGTGTCGACTGTGTCAGTGCCTCCCGGACCCTGGGACCCTACGCTCTCTTTCAATGACAGGCATTTCATAATATCTCCTCCTATCCTGAAATTAACTTCATAAAAAATATACTTCACACTCATAACTACATAAATGAAGTATAATAAAGGAAAAGTAGAGAGAAAATCATTCCAAAGAAAATGATATACCAATAGGGATCATGAGACTAGAAGGCATACCTTAGTATTCATTGATTCAATGCATATACCTACTTATAATGAATAATTACAAATAATGGATATTTTGGAAATCTTTCTTATTGGTATAAGTCTATCATCCAGCCCTAGCACTCGCTTTCTCTTCCCAGCTCTACCTGATTCCATTGCATGGCCATACCTCACTTATTTATCCAGTCCTTTATTGGGCTGTTTCCATTTTCTTGTTATTACAAAAAAAAACACCAATGTGCAAGAAACCCAGAATAGCCAAAACAATTTTACAAAAGAGAATAAAGTTGAAGGACTCATACTGCCAATTTCAAAACTTAGTACAAAGCTACAGTAATCAGGAGAGTCTGGTACTGGCACAAGGGAGCAAGTTATCCACACATCTCATCACTCGTGATGTTCCCTCCACCCCACCTGGTCAAGATAGTGCTCGCCAGCTTCCTCAGTTGTAAACTGGGAACTTTTCCCTTGTTCCCAAACTCTATTCTTAGGACCCAACTCAGCTAGGACCCAAAAGCAGCTACAGCTCATACTAAAAAGCTTGGGGAGTTTAAGCTCCAGCCCCCTGAGGGGGAAGTATCTACATGAAGTACCCTAAGGGAAGCATTTCATTAGTAGTCCTGTGAAATAAAAGGAAGGGTTCTGGGATCAACTTACTCTGGGAAACACTAAGTTAAACAAAGTTAAAGTGTTTCTTCACTACAATACTTCACTGATCCTTTATTATGCTAACGCATATTATGATTCTCCAACTTGGGATATTCAGTGCAGAACTTGGCAAAATTTATTTGTAATCACAGAACCCTTTTCTCCTTTTGTCCCTCTGGTCCTATTGTACTCTAAAAATGCTTCTCAAGCCTCATAATCATCTGGAAAGCTTGTTTTACAAGACTGATTCTCACCAGATCTAAATTGGTATCTCAAGGGTTGGGATCTAGGACTTTGTATTTTTTAAATATCACTTCCACCAAGTGAGGCTGAGGTAGCTGACCCTCAAGAGATGCGACTCGAGAGCAGGCAGCGCCTGGCGACTAGAGAACAAGGACTGAGAGAACTGGGAACTGCCCAGTCTCCCTTGTTTCATTGATTCAACAAACATCGGTGGTGCCTGACACCCCAAGGGTAGGGCAGTGAGGGAGGCACACAATCTTAGGGGATTCACATTCTAGTAGGGAGCAATAGATCATTAACATGTAAACAGGTGAACAAATAATATGCCAGGTGGTGATCAGGGGTTTATTTGGGTTTAAATACATTTGCATTATATTGTCAGAGAAGGTCTCTCTGATGATTTGACATTTGAAGAAATTCCAGAAAGAAGTAAAAGCACACTTTTTGAGGTTGTCTTTAGAAGGCTGTACTGGGCAGGGTGAATTGCAAGTGCAAAGGCCCTGTGACAGCAGTGGGCTTGGCACAGAATGGACTTGATCGCTGAAGACGTGGGCAAGGAAAGGACAGAAAGACCGGGGAAGGACATACCAGACGGTGGGTAGATTAGAAACACACATATAATCATCCATGAGCAGTACATGTTCTGAGACACCAAGCGAGCTTCCCTGGAATGGAGAGTTCAAGATAGGATACAAAAATGCAATAGAAAGGTGGAATCCTTGGGGGACCCCAAGTCCCCTAGTGGGATTCCACATGCCCCTGAACCCCAAGCAGAGGTGTTTAAACCATATCGGTAATAGGAAGTCCTGAGGCTTTAAACTTAGGATGTTAGATGGTAAAATTGAATTTTAAGCAATATGTACTGGTTTTTGCATGTGTATGAAATGATGAGAAGAGAAGGTAATAAACAAAGGAGCATTTACCATGGGGAGAAAATGAACATATCCTAAGCACAGAGCTACCTAAGGCAAAGAATCCATCAATCAATTACAGCTTCTTTCATTATGAAATAATGCTGCATGAAAATAAAATCTGAATTACCTTGCACATGCAGAAATAATTAAGCACACAGCAAGCAGGATTGCTTGAAAAGAGACCTCATCCAACAAACTGGTTCCTAATGAGAAAAATAAAATAAATAAATTAGAAATCATGGTTGATTAAATAAACTTGGAACAACATCCTACAATTTAGGATACCTCGCGCGATAGATACCACTATCTAAGTTCTCTAGAGAAATGATGATATTTGTCCAAGGTCATTCCATTATGAGGTCACAGAGCCAAGATTTCAAAACCACTTCCAGCCAGAACATAAAGTTTTGCCTAAAATTGGGTAGAGAAAGAGAAGCCCAAGTAGGCCTCCTGGGAATTTCTAAAGGCCACAAAAAGACAACCTATGTGACGGACTATTTGTCATTGGCAAACTTTTTGCTGTCAGTAAAATCTTTCAGCGCTGCCCTGCCACATAGAAACAACTGCAAATCCATGCTACTGTACAATACCTACAGACCATAGTTATAAGCATAACAGTTAAAGCAGTCAGGACCTGAATTTTACCCTAATCACCTAAAAGAAATCCAAGCTGCTTAATGATTATCACATAAAGATTGAAAGGAAAGTATAAACAGACCTCAACTTAATTTTTCCCAAATTCTTCAGAAATTCAATTTTGCAACTGTTGTCTTAAACTTGGAATGGCTTCATGGTATGAATGTAGTTATTTTTGCCATGAATGAGGATTGGGTCAGCTCATAGAACCCATTTAGCCTCTAACATGGGGGAAAGATTGACATTCGGTAGCAGTAGGGAATGAAATCACTGCAAATGTAGAGAATTTCATGAATAGCACGGATTGAACAAATTATTGTGGGTTCAGTTGAACACTCAGCCATCCTTCTAAAATGTGTCTCTATTTTTAGGCTCCCTTGATTTCATGTGGAATTTGGAAACCATTCCAATGCAGAAATAACCCCACTTGAAAAACTGCAAAGATCACTAGACTTGGATGCTAAAGGTTTAAATTCAATTTATACAAAGATATAAGATGTATGATTTTGGGATAAGTTATTCCGATTCATCACTCAGTACTATTTACTTAGTACCTACTATGTTTAGTTCAAGTGTAACCTCCTTCGGGCAGTCTACCTGGATTCTTCCAACCTCCCCCTGACCCTTAGCTGCTCCTTCACTGTACTCTTATAATAATTCAGTCAGGTCTTCAGCTGAGCTCTTTTCACGCTGAATTTAAGTTGCTGTTTTATTTCTCTGTATATCCCACGTGGCTGCTCATTGCGAATAGTGGACATCATGTCTATTTACTGTTCTCTGGTGACAGTACCCATATTTTCCTTGGAGAATCTCCTCTCTCCTTGTCTTAGTCTGTGCTTTGGGGGGAATGACTGGCTTCCCCAATTTCTCTCCTGAAGAGCTATTTGGAGCTTCACACATTTATCAACAAAATGAGGGGTTTAATCATGGAAATGGGATCCTTCCCCCAAATGAATTAAACTCAATCTGAGCACCTTGCAATAACTCTATAATGATATCATCTCTTTCTACTGAACTGACAACTGGGAAGTATAGGCACAGGGGAATTTATACACTGGAGAACAGCATGCAGAGAGAGATGGTCTATTAAAGAGAAAAGCGACACGGAAAAGGAGACACCAAATGATTGAAACTGACAAAATCCTGGTGACTTTTTGAATCCTTGGATCCACCCATGCTTTTTGGTAAAACATTTTATTTTGAAATACTTTCAAGCTTACCAGACAGTAACACAAATAATACAAACCCCATATAGAGATTCCAACATACTCCTACCCTCCCCAGATACTTATATTCACCAATTTAACATTTTGCCATCTACATAATTTATCTATCTATCTGTCTGTCTATCTATCTATCAATCACCTTTCTATCCATCCAGCCATCCATCCTCTTATCTACCCATCTAATCCGTCTATTTGCCAATCCATTTTCTGGACACTTGAACATAGGCGGTGCACGTCAGGCTTTTAGAACACTTAATGCTGCCATGTACTTTCCTAAGAACAAGAATGCTACTTATGTAACCACCTCAAGTGCAGTTATCAAGTTCAAGAAATTTAACATTAATATAAAACTTACACATTGTAGTATGCTTCCACTGAATGTAACAAAGGCATTATGCCAAAACTAAATGTCAACAAGCTGGGGGAATGGGGGAGGCCTTTGGATTCTTTGCAGAATATACAGCTTATAGTATATATCTAAATTTTTTCATCGGTCCCAGTAATGTCTCATTGAGCTCGTTCTTCTCCCTTGCTAGGTCTCATCCAGAATCATGCATTGCATTTAATTGCCATTATTTCTTTAGTGGCTCTTTGTTTGGTTTCAATTGTGGAAACATATATGCAACAGGACTTTCCCATCTCAAGCGTATCGTTCGTGGGGATTCATTACCTTCACTGTGTCGGGGTACCCTCGAAAACTTTCATTACTAAAACCTTCTCATCTCCCCCACAGATCCCTATACCTGTCATGCATAACTTCCCATTTCCCTGCCCCTGGCAGTCTGTTCTCTAATTTCCATCTCAAAGAGCTTACACATTCTCTGATATTTTCTTAGTAGTTACCATTTAACATCCTAAATCTATAACAATTTCATTTGCTTCAATAACTTAATTTCAATAGTTCCCACATGCTATTTTCCTATACTCCTCCATCCCCCCAATTTTATGTTGTTCTTGTCACGAATTGCACGTTCATACATTACAAGTCCCCAGTTACTAATTCATTGTTATATTTTATGCATTTGCCTCTTAAAGATACTGTAGGAAGAAAAATGGAGCTACAAACCAAAAATATTAATAAGACTGGCATTTATATTTACCCACGTCATTATCTTTGCAGGAGATCTTTATGTCTTCATGCAGCCTCATGTCTATTGTCTTTCGTTCCAATCTGAAATCTTTTTAGCGTCTCTTATCCGGGCCAGCCGAGTAGCAACAAACTCCCTAAGCTTTTATTTATCTGGGAATGTCTTAATCTCTCCATCATATTTGAAAACAATTTTGCTGGATATAGAATTCCTGGGTAGCAGTTTGTGTGTGTAGATGTTTAAATATGTCACCCCACTGTCCTCTTGACCCCATAGTTTTCAATGAGAAATTGAATGGAATCTTATCGAGGCTCCCTTGTAGGTGACACATTGTTCCTCTCTTGTGGCTTTCAGAATTTTCTCTTTATCTTTGGCATTTGACTGTTTGAATTTAATATGCCAGCATGGGTCTATATGGGTTTATGCTTTTTAGAGTTCGCTGAGCATCTTGCACATTTATATTCTGTCCTTTGTTAAATTTGGGAAGTTTTCAGCCATTACTTCTTAGAATATTCAGTCTCTTTCTCTCTCCTTCTTCTGGGATTCCTACAATGTGCATATTGCATACTTGATGGTATCTCAAAAGTTCCTGAGGCTCTGTTCACTTTCCTTCATTCTTTTTGCTCCTCAGACTGGATAATTTCAATTGTCTTTTTTTCAAGTTCACTAATTCTTCTACCAGCCACAATCTGCTATAGAACCCTGTTAGGGAATTTTAAATTTCTGTTACTGTTGTCTTCAGCTCTGTTTGGTTCCATTTCATAATTTCCATCACTTTATTTGTGCTGGTTTTACCCCAGAAAAGCATGCATGTTCTTCTAACCCAATCTTGTGGGTGTAGACCTGTCATGGATAGAACCTCTTGATTAGGTTGTTTCCATGGAGATGTGACCCTGCCCATTCAAGGTGTGTCTTAATTAGCTTACTGGAATCCTTTAAAGGGAGAACGTTTTGGAGAAAGCTCAGAAACAGACGTTTGGAGATGCATGCAAAGATGCCCCAGATGCTAAGCTTTTGCTCTATGAAAGGACCCAGAGACACTCCTAGGGAGAGAACACCACTAGAATCAGAAGGTGAAACCGGAAGCCAGGAGAGAAGGACAACCGTGATGGTTGGGTGCTGGTGTCAGCTTTGCCAGGCAATGTGCCCAGTTGCCTGATCAGGCAAGCACTGATCATTGCTGCAGGGATATTTCATGGCTGGTTGATAAATTGGAAGGCTGGTTTATTAAATCATCAGTCAGTTGATTGAAGCTGTGGCTGATTACATCTGCAATCAATAAGGGTGTGTCTCTCACAAATGAAATAATCCAATCAGTTGAGGGCTAGTGAAGAAGAGAGACTTTTTCACTGCCTCTTCAGCCAGCAAGCCCTTCTTGTGGAGTTCCTCAAGGCCTTTCATTGGAGCTACCAGCTTCACAACCTGTCCTACGGATTGTGGACTCTTCCATTCCCACAGTTGGATAAGACACCTTTATATAAATCTCATACTTACAGATCTCTCCTGTTGGTTCTGTTTCTCTAGAAAATCCTGACTAATCCAACAATAAACGTCACCATGTGCCTTCCCATGTGAAAAAGAAACCCTTGATGCAATCAGCCTTTCTTTAGCATCAAGGTATCTTTCTCTGGATGCCTAATTCAGATATTTTTCATGGGCTTAGAACTGTAAATTTGTAACTTAATAAATCCCCTTTGAAAAAGCCAATCCATTTATGATTTATTGCACTCTGGCAGCTTTAGCAAACTGAAACACCATTGATACTCTCTTTGTGTTCATTTATCATTTTCTTGATTTCCTTTAGTTCTATGCTCATGTTTTCTTTTAGCTCTTTGCTCACATTTAGGACCATTTTTTAAAAGTCTTTGTCTGGTATGTCCTGGGTCCAGACCGTCATGGCAGTTTCTAGTGTTTTAATCATCCGTTTTGCTTGGGCCATTGCAACTTCTCTCTTTGTGTGTTTGGAACCTTTTGTTGAAACCTGCAAAGTTTTATATTTTAATGTATTTTTGCTGGAATTAAGACTCTGAGACAAATGTTCCTTAAGTGTGCATCTACTAGGCTATAACAGAGCTTTCACTACCAGGAGTTAACAAGAAGGATAAGGAGAAAGAAAAGGAAGAGGAGGGGACGGGAAAGGAGAGGGAGAAGTAGAAGGAGACACCTTCCCCAGTCTGCACACTGACCTGTGCAAGTGCTTATCTTCATAGACTGGCCATGCAGTGAGTTTAGAGAAAAGCTCCAGGCCAGGAGCCTCCCTAATACTTTCGTGCACTTGTGTTTTATCTTGGGTATGCATGTGCAGCCCAGGAATTCCTCCAATACACAATTCTAAATGTCCCCCTTCCCTAGGAAATAGTCTTCTCACAGTCCTGGGCACTGCACTGTGTGTCCTCCAATAAGGAACCCCCTGCCCCGGGCAGCGTGGTGTGAGCACTTTCCCACCGCGTTCCACAGGACTGCTCGGAGAGCCTACTGGCCACAAGTCCCTCAGCCACCACCAGACACACTGGGCGGGGCACACATGTTCCCAGTACACGCAAACAGGTTGCTCTGCTTTCCCTAGAACCAGGACCAGGGACCCGCTCTGGACATGTGGCCAGCTCTGTGCCCAGGCAGTGAGGGGTGGGGAGAGGCCGGCTGGGATGCCACGCGGTCCTACCACTTTTAAGCAGCATTTTTCTTGATTTGGCACTTGCTCTTGGTACTATAATTCTTTAGCTGTTTTCTGGAGCTGTGAGAAAGCTGTTTCTGCCACTTTTTGCTGGTTAATTAAAGCTTCTGTGTCAGGAAATACCCTTTATCTTTTGACATTTCCTTGCCAGGGTCATGGCGTGAATGGATGCTTTTTTCTTTCTTTTTTTCCCCTTATAATGGACTATATAAATTTCCAAGTAAGTATGAAGAGAAAAACGATCACTACCCATTTTCATCAAAGTCTGACATTTTGCCTATGTCTTTGGGCTTTTAAAAAATAAAACCCTGCAGGTACTGTCCTTCTGATGCCTCTCGGGTCACACCCCAAGGGCCCCGCCTCCCCCGCTGTACGTCAGCTGGCTCCGCCCAGCGACCCGGCTGCTCCCAGCGACCCGGCTGCTCCCTCCTAGCACAGGTTGATACCAGTTCCCAGATGACATTAGTCATCTCTAAGTCATCCCCAAGCCCGGAAAGCAAGAATTTCTTGGGTGTGGCAAAGAGGAAAAAAAAAAAACAGCTCTGAACTCACTTGAACGATCCCAAATGGTCTCTTGAAAATGTTGAGATGCCGTCAAGTGGGTCTGAGGAGATGAGCCAGGGGAGCTTTCTCTGGGCGGCTCAGGTATCATGTGGCTGGAAAAAGAGGATTCTGCAGACTCCACATTCTGCTTCCCAGGCTCCCAGTCATCAGGCAGAGAAGGACAGACAAAATCTCCTCCTGGAAGGCAGAAGGGCGCCTGTGTTCAGTGGGTGACGGCTCACGAGGATGGTGACAGTAATACGATGTTGGAGTGGGATGGGAGAGAGGTGCCTGAATGGCATGGCATTTCAGTTTGTCCTCATCTTGAAGGCTGAATGAGGGAGGATATACAGTATAGAGGAGCAAAGACCAGACGCGTGAAAGTTTGGAAAATGAAGCCTACTCCAGTGTGCTTAGACCAAGGGACAAGGGGAAGCCAGTGGAAGATGAAGCTGGGAAACTACAATGAGAACAGATCAGAGAAGGCACTGAATTCTCTGAGGAGGAGTTTGGACTTTATGCTGCAGGCAATGAGGAGCCATGGAAGGCTTCTGAGGGAGAGTGACACTATACAAACACTTCTGTGAAACTCTATAGACAAAATAATGCATGCTTTGAATCTATGATAACATCTACAGTATCCTTGGAAGGAAGTCATGAAGTATAGCCTAAGATCTAGCTATGAGCTAGCTTCTGGGGTACAATGATAAATTAGAAAGATGTCTCTATCCTTATGACACTTGCATTCTGGTTGGGGAGATGAGGAAATCCTCTTCCTATAAATATTTGAAGTACTGGATAATATATAACAAGCATCCACTTACATATATGGCATAGCTCAAAAAAAGAGAAGTATTTCCAGAGGCCAGATCCCTGGGACATGGTTCTGGCTATACTGCTAGCTATAGTCAAATGATGCCAGGCCCCACGGATTACACTCAGGAGCAAAGATGTACTCTGTGGGCATTTTGGATCCATCAAATAATTCCGAGCACGAATGTAACACGGTAAGATTTGTGTGTTATAAAGTTAATTGAAGTGAACAATTTGAGAGATGGCTAGTCCCCGATTCCAGGAGCTGTAAGTGACTGTGAATGCCATGACACACCTGCAGTCCTCATCAAGCACGGTCCTCAACTGGGGGGAATTTTTCCCTCCAGGGAACATTGGCGATGTCTGGAAACATCTTGTTTGTCACAATTGGAGTTGGGGGGGGGATGCTACTAGCATCCAGTGGGTTGAGTCCAGGGATGTTCTCACGATGCAAAGAACAGAGCCCTATAATAGAGAACTATCGAGCCCCCAAATGCCAATAACTTCAAGTTTGAGAAAGCCTGTCACAAAGAGAGGAGACCCAGGATGCATAAGGTATTCTGAGCGTTAGACTTCTTTCTGCAACTCTGCTAAGTGCTTAAAAGTGAGGAGCATCTGTCTGTTTTCTCCTGGAGCTGTTACTCTCACCAAAACACTGTTATCTGTCTTCTCATGGCAAATCTAAATTCATAATTACGTAATGAATATATAGCTATAGACCATATGATGTGTCAGTTGTTTGATTACTCCTTTAGTGTTTGTCTCCCTTACTAGACCATAAGCTCCTTGAGGACAAAGCCACCCCACCTGCCCAGTCCCCAGCAGTTAGCACTGAACTTATATCAGTATTCCATAATATATGTCAATGACTGGAAAGTGGTGATGAGATCAGGGAAGTTGAGATGTGTGAAATTACTGTTCCCCAAATCCAACTTGGACCTGTTACAACAAGGCTACAAAAACCATAGGGATAATGGGCGAATCCCCATCCCTCAGGTTGGCCAAGCCAACCTGAGGTCGAGGCTTCAAGCAGGGAGAATGGTTTCCTTCTGCCCGGCTGACTCCGCCTGCGGCTGCCTGGCCCCCTCCTCAGCCTGGACTCTGAGCCAGGGAGTCTCGGGACCCGGGAAACCCTGAAGCCCCGCAGCTTCCCTTCCACCATCCCACCTCCAGCCTTCAGCCCCTGGGCGGCATCACTGCTGGTTGCACAGGGAAAGGAAGCGGTGGAGGGTGAAACACACAGACCGGCTGGTAATGCCCAGGCCACGGAGGAGACCCTGGATTGCTCCAGAGCAGGCGAGGTGATCAAGTTACTGTGTTAGATTCAGTTGTCAGCTTGGCCAGGTGAGCATACCTAGTCTTGTTGCTGCAGACATAAGCCAACAGTACGTGAACCTCATCTGTTGCCAATTACATCTGCAGTCAGTTAGGAGACGTGTCTGCTACAATGAGTGATGTTGACTTAATTGGCTAGTGCTTAAATGAGAGAACACAATGTAGCACAGCCTAAGCAGCTCGGCATTCCTCATCTCAGCACTAGCAGCTCAGCCCAGGCCTTTGGAGATGCAGAAAGAAGTCACCCCGGGGAAAGTTGTTGGAACCCAAGGGCCTGGAGAGAAGACCAGCAGAGACCATCTTGTGCCTTCCACGTAAGAAAGAGCCTCAGTGGAAAGTTAGCTGCCTTTCCTCTGAAGAACCAACAAAATAAATCCCCTTTTATTAAAAGCCAATCCGTCTCTGGTATGTTGCATTCCGGCAGCTAGCAAACTAGAACAGTTACCCTGGGAATGAGAAAGAGCTGGGGCCTTCGTGGCCGGTTGTGTTTTCACGAGTGGGGAGATTGTGACAGTAACCATATCCCAGCTCAGTGCCCAAGGCCATTCTGTGGAACTTATAGTTTTGTTGTTGAGAGTTAGAGGAAATTAAAAATGTATCTTATTTAGAGTCTGGGAAATTGTCTACAGAATTTTCTAAAAGAAGAGATAGCATTAAGCAAGAGAATCACAAAATTTTTAACATTATAAATGGTGGGCAAGTTGCTTCATGTTCAAAAAGACATGATTTGCCCTCAATTCACACCATTCCTAGCTGACATTTTTTTTTCTCCAACCTAATGCAGAAAACATTACAGGAATAGCTCTAGCTGTATTATAATTAAAGATACTAATTTCATTCTGATTCTCCAGATTTATTTAATTGAATATAGTTTACTTCTGTCTTTAAAAAAGGATAGTTTTGTTTCTTCTAAGCATAATATTTCGATAGCCTTGCATGTGAAACGGGCATTAGTATTTGCTATGGAGGGCAGCACCAAGCCACATACAGATGGTGCCACCAAAGGTATTTAAGGGAGCAGCACTGGACTCGAGAGGAAAGAGCAGATCTCCAGCTTGGGAAGCTTGCCTGAAACCATCTTGGTTTTCACAGGACTGGCAGCGACAGTTCAGTCCTCCCTGCGTGGATGCTCTTTTGCTATGACTCATGGGCTCTGACAACTCATCCTGAATTGCTGTATTGGGGTCTGAGTAGCTGCAAAATGCGACAGCTAAAGGATGAATTGTGACTAATGAGGAAAGGTATCTCAACACAGCTGGGGAAGGGGTGAGCTAAGGACAAAAAAAAAAAAGGCACCAAAAACATCTTTTTAGCCTGAAAAATGAAGCAAGAGAAAATCAGGGAAGTAATTTTTGATTGCTTCCATTGCACAGAGAGAAAGCAGTAAAACAATTTAATTTTGGATTCTTCTTGATTCTTCTAACTAGGCAACATTTCCAGGAAAAAAAAAAACAAAAACAAAAACTGCTGATAAAAGTCACAAGACCTTGGGTAAATCTGGAAAACAAGTCTGGGGAAAACTTGATTACAGTTGACAGCAAGGATGAAATTACTGTTGACTAATTACTGATTTTGGAGGGGGGTGAAGGTGGTTTGATATGTTATATTTAGAAGATATTTGGAAACCATGAGAATTTTAATAGGACACTTCATTTTTTTTGTGCAGCACTGCTGTGGTCAAATTGTTTTAAAACTGTTTGGACAAAAAAAATTGTTTGGACATATTTTGAAGAGGTGATTATGAGAAAATTAGATGTTAACTTCGAAATACATGTAACACTGACCTTTATGGTAGTCATTCCCAAACTCTATTCAGTCAAGTATCATTTTCCTGATTTTTGTCATATTTCAGAGCAAACTTATATTAACCACATAATATTTTCTTAAAATACCTCATTTTAGAATTACTTTAAAGGAAATTCATAGCAATAACTTGGGTGCCCTAAAAAGAAAGTAAATGTAAAAATAAATGCAGTGAAAAGACCTTATTAAATTTGCGCTGTGGTAGCAGAAAGCTCAGAGGCTGCTCTCACTCTGTTAAAACAAGACAGTGTAGCAAGCGTTAGACAGTCTTAAAGCTATAGACATGCCAAACTGAGCCATTCTTGGTTGTCACAGAAGAATTCTGAAAGTAAAGGAGGAGATGTCAAGCTTCTTTCTCATTGTGTGATTCCATGTTCACTCCTACTGAATACTTAGAAAAATCTCCTGCCCTCCTCACACTTTGGGAAACACTGATCAGAAGTGAGACTTCCCCCAGAAAGCCGGGCTAGAAACAAGGGTTGGGAACCTCAAAAAGGCATGTGATGGGTCAACATAAGCAGGACATTTCCATAGCAGCATTAGCCAGTGAGAGGGACAATCAACCTTAAAAAGTAATGCTAGTCCAGGGTACGTGGGGGGGTCAGTGGTAGAATGCTCGCCCTCCATGCGGAGACCCGGGTTTGATTCCCGGACCATGTAACCCCCACAAAAAAAGTAATGCTAGTTCCCAAACAGGCAAGGCCATAGAGACAGAAAGTAGGTTCGTGGTTGCCAGGGACTGGGGGGAAAGGAATGGGCACGACTACTAACGAGTATGGGGTTTCCTTGGGGGTGATGAAAATGTTCTGGAATTAGCGTTGATGGTTGTACCACCTCCTGGATATTCTGAAAATCACTGAATTGTACATGTTAAAATGACAAATTTTATGGCATGTGAATTATATCTCACTTTTTAAAAAGTCATGGGAATGCCTTATTATCGCAGGTATTTGTGCCAATCTCAGTGACACTGGGGGTCAGAGTGATGACCTCCATGTTGCTTTCCAAATCTAAGATCCCATACACAGCTTTTCTGCTAGACACTTCTAGGCTACAGGATACTTGAACTGACCTCTTCGTCAAGCTCACACTGCGAGCCATTTCCTCAACTTCTCTTTTTCCATGACACCGTGTTCTGCAGTTTTCCCCTGAGAAGTCTTAGCCTCTCCCTGGGTGTACTGTAATGGTGGAGAGCACATGCTCAAGACTCCTGGGCTAAAATCCAGCCGTGCTGCTCACAAGCTGTTTGCCCCTCCCCCAAAAGATATCTAATCTGCCTTGGTTTCCCCTCTATAAAATAGGGTTAGGCTAGGAATGCTCCTGGAGGCTGTGGAGGGAAGCAATGGTGGAGCAGGTGTGGACGGCTGGGAAGCTGCTGGGCCGTATACTCTGTGATCGTGGATAATGACCGGTGGGGCCTCCAGAATGCCTTTCCTCACTCTCCCTCTGCTCATTTACTTGCTTTCCATAGGTGACTCTGTTATCCGGAAGTCCTCTCCCACCCTTCAGCTCGGTGCCTCTGTTATCCAGAAGTCCTCTACCACCCTGCAGCTCAGTGTCCAAATCAATATCTCTAGATCATTCCCTCCTTCTGAGCTCCTTTCTCACATTTCCAAACCTCTACTGGCTCCTTCCGTTTCCCACAGTTACCTCTAATTCAACCCATATGAAGTAGAATTCATTATCTCTTTTCCCGACCCCAAAATCTGTTCTTTTTATCCCCCCACCCCCATTTTAGAGCTAATATATATTAAGCAGAACACTAGTCCCTTTGCTGATAGGTATTCTTCATGAATTATTGCATTTCATTATCACAACAGTCCTGTAAGGTAGCTGTGATTATTTTCCTTCTTTCATAGATGAGGAAACAGGGGTCAAAGAAGTTAATTAACTTTCCCAAGGTGGGAAAAGGTGGTTCCAGGTCCACCCAGCTTTAAAGTGCACTGTCCTCATGAACCTGCCATAATGTCCACCTCATTGTGGTGACTGGCAGAATTCTTCCTGCCATCCCCCAAATTAAATGCATCATTTTTCTTTGATTCTATCCATCTTCTCATCAATCTGTCACCAAGGTGCCAATTCTACCTTGAAAATATTCCTTAAATCTCTTCCCGCCTCTCTGTCCAGAGTCATTTCTTTAGTGTGCTTATTGGTTTTCATTGCCTTTGAATTACATCTTGGTATTCTCCAGCCAATCCTCACTTCATTTTTGCTGCAGCAATAATCATTAAAAATCCAAATCTGATTGTGTCATCACCCTGCTTAAAATCCTTCAAAAGGATCCTTGATTGGTTAGATAAAATCCACATTCAGCATGGCATGGTAGATTCCTCCACAGTCTGTTTTTCCAGGTTCCTCCCCACTGCCCCTTTCTCTTTCCCCTCTCTCTGTCTTGCTCATACCTCCTTGCTATTGTGAGGAATGAGAATACATTCAATTTAATCAATAGTTTGTTCATTTAAATAATTGTTTCTTCACTTAAGCTCTTACTCTGTTTTTAGGGCTAATTTAGTATTAAACACACACTCAGCAATGAGTGCACACACAAACTTGTGAAATATTAATTGTATTGTGCCAATGTCAATTTCCTGGTGTGGGTGGTATACAATAGTTGCACAGTTTTGTTACTGGTGAGGGAAGCTGGATGAAGGCTATGTAGGACTTCTCTACTATTTTTGCAGCTTCCTGAGAATCTATTATTACTTCCAAAAATAATAATAACCTAAAGTAGTATTTGAGTTCTCCGCCCAGGAAGCAGGTTGAAAAGAAATCATACGTATATAAGTCCTGTACATTCAAATTGCTGTTTTCTTTTATGATGTGACTCCTCTTGTTTGCACTTTGGACCTGGGCCATGCTGCTTTTACTGTGGACAGGAAAGCAAATCCTCCACTGGCAGTAGAGCAACATCTGTGCTTTCAAATAAGACAGGCCTAAGAGGAATTCCAACTCTGCTGTTGATAAAGTAAAGAACTTGGGTACGTTATTTCATCTCAGTGTCTTCCTATTTCTACAATTAAGATTATATGACCTAGGTGAGCCACGGTGGCTCAGCAGGCAGAGTTCTCGCCAGCCAGGCTGGAGACCCGGGTTCATTTCCTGATGCCTGCCCATGCAAAAAAAAAAAAAAAAGATTATATGACCTTGTTCCTAAGGCTTTATGGGAGATTTAAGCAAGATTTTATATGCAATAAGTGCTTGTCATATAATAAGCACCCTTGATTCCTCTGTTCCTCTCACAGCCCACAGTTTACCCATCAGCAATTCCTGTTGGTATTGCCTTTGAAATGTATCCAGAATCCACCACTTCAACACCCCCCACCCCTGGTATTATCCGCTTGTTTCAATCTACCATCATCTCCTTCAACAGCCTCTTAACTCGTTTCCTTGCTTCCAACTCTAAACTCTTACATCGGATTCCAACGCAGCGGCCAGAGTCCCCCTATCAAAGCGGAGATGGAATCATGCTGCTCGTCTGCCAAAAACCCTCCACTGTTTTCTCCTTTCACTCAAGAAGGTAAAGCCTTCATGATGGCTGCACAGGTTTTCCTTCCCCACATGCCTTCCCCACCCCCACTTCTCAGGGTCCTACCTCCGCTTCCTCCCTTGCTCAGCCCAAGGTGCCCCCAGCCCCAGACCTCTGCATCTGCTCTGCCCTTGCCTGGAGGGCTCGGCCCCCAGGCACCTGCCCAGCTGCTTCCCTCCATCCTTGGAGCCACTGCTCAAGAGTCACTTTTCGGTATGATCTCCCTAACTACCTTGCCCCTTGTGGTGGTCTGAAGCTGTAGGTACCGCAGGAAACCTGGTCATGAATCGAGTCCATCCCTCACACAGAGGTGTGAGGAGGACACCTCTGCCATCTTCCACAATGCTGGAAGGGCAGTCTTTCTAAAACACAAATGCGGCCTTGTCACTCCTTCTTAATGTAATATGGAAGGCCTTTTGATTATTTCCTATTTTCTCAAGCCATATCATATCTACATGATTTGTAGATCCCAGTGCCAAATGGAAATGCAGGGTCCCTTGTTAAAAAATGATTAAGAATTCCAAGAGAGTGTCAGCAGCACATTAAATGAAGCGTGAGAGCGTTCTGAGTGTGGGGCCCTGTGAGACTGCACACATTGTGAGCATGGGGCCCCGTGATACTGCACACATTGCACATCCATGACACCAACCTTGTGTCCAAAGTCATCTCATCCCTTTCTCTTACATGCATCCTATTCTCATCACCCTGAGCCTCACTCATATGTCACCTTCCTGTGAAACTCTCCCTGTGAAACCCTCCCTGCCTCCTGCAGTCCTAGCTAATCACTGCCCTCTCACATTATTTCTATACATTGCTCACAAATCTCTTACAGTGCTTAAGTCATTATACTATAATTACTTGCAAACATATTTGGGCTAGTTAGTCTTATGTACAAATTGGCTAACCTATAGTACCCGGTTATTTATTCAAACACTAATTGAAGTGTTGTGAAGGTATTTTACGGATACAGTTAACATCTATAATCAGTTGACATTAAGGAAAGGAGATTACCTTCCACAGTGAGTGTGGGCTTCATCCAATCAGTTGAAGACCTTAAAAGCAAAACCTGAGGTTTCCCAGAGAAGAAAAAAATTCTGCCTCAAGATTGAAACATCAGCTCCTCTCTGAGTTGCCAGGTGCCTGCCTGCCTTACATGTTTTGGCCTTGCCAGCCCCTACATTTCTGTGAGCCAATGGCTCATTATGCTACTCAGCTTTAAAGAATGCTCCACTTAACACAGTGGCTGGCACTTAGCAGGTACTCACTGAATTTGACAAGTGGTAGAATAAATGAACGAATGGTTGTTAAGCGGTTATATAAAATATCAAAATGGACAAACTTACTTTTATTTCAGGCCCCCTGGTTGATGAAATGAAATCTCTTCCACTGACAACAGAAAGAGGAGGAAAAGAAGTGGCAGCTCACTCACCTGGTCTTCTCACTCACCTGCACCTGGTCTCTCTCCTTCCCTGCCCAGCAGATACCTCAACCCCTCCCCCCACAACATCCCAAGCTCGTTTCCATACCTCCCCCTCTCTCTTCAGTCTATTCCCAGTTCTCTTCTGCCTCCTTCACTCCGCCACCAGTAACCTCCAGGCCGATGAATCCAGTGGATATTTCAGTCCCCATCTTGCTGAACTTTGTGATGTGATTCTCCAGTGTTGCCTGCTGTCTCCTTATTGAAACACCATTTTCCCTCAATTTTCATATCACAACACTGTTTCCTTCCTCCTCTCTGGACACCACTTCTCTATCTCATCTGCAGGCTGATCCCGTTCTGTTCACCCATTCAATGTTTGAGTGCCCAAAGTTCCATCCTAGGCCCTTTCCTCTGTCTGCTCTGCATCTTCTCCCTTATCTATGTTATCCACTCCCCTGGCTTCAGCTGTCACCTAGAGGATGCACAGATGTGCAGCTCTGACTCAGACGCCCCTTCTGAGCACCAGATAATAAATACTGCTGGGTGGGCCACGGTGGCTCAGCAGGTAAGAGTGCTTGCCTGCCATACCCGAGGACCCGGGTTCGATTCCCGGTACCTGCCCATGTAGAAAAAAAAATCATAAAATAAAATAAATAAATAAATACTGCCATCACCTTGACATTGCCCCTTGGATGACCTAAAGGAACTTAAACTCAACATGCTCCAAACCACGCATGCCGTCTTTCCTCACGTGAGAAACCGGGCTGGGCTCCTCTGCCCTAAGACTTTTGTGTTTCCTCCACCCCGGATGCTCTTACGTTTTCCTTCTGCCCAGAAAAAGTCCCACTCTTGATTTAGATGTCAGCTCAACTGACGCTATCAAAAGGAAGCCTTCCCTGACTTTCTGAATGGACCAAATCCCCATTATAAACCTTTTCTTCCTTTCACATATCACAATTGTTTTATATTGTTTGTGTAATTACTTAGCAAAGACCCTGGATATCCCTGTAAGCTATATGGCCCAAGATGGCAGAGGTTATGTATTTTTGTATTCACCTTCATATCTTCAGACCTAGCATAGTGCCTGGCAAATGGTGGGTGTCTGTTATATTTGTTATCTCCACTCTAGTAATGAAAATAATTATAAGTACAATTTGAGCACCAGACATCGAGCTATGGCTTGCATTCATTATCCCATTAATCATTAAGGTATCTTTGTTTCCATCATTATATGTTTATCTACTTATAATGCTTTAAGTGTATGCATATTACATACATTAATAATATATTGTCTTATGTAATATTTATACAACTAAAAATAAACATGTCATACATTTTATGACTATATATATATAATATTATATACACATATCTTGTTTTGAAAATGAGGAGAATTGAAATTTAGCAGAGTTAAGTCACTCCCCCAATGTGTCCAAACTGGGACTTGAATACATGTCTTCTAAATCTGATTCAAGTGTCCTTTCTCCACCCATGTCCCATGAAGAAAAGATGCACTGGAGATGTGCAAAGATCCTCCATGTATTATCAATTTAACAATTTATACATTTAAATTAAGCTATTGTGCATTACAGGGACACGTGTTACATTTGGACCGTATTAGTAGTGTGAGCGATTTTAGGTGAATTTTTAAAATGTGGGCCATCTTCTTTTTCAAAATGACCATCACCTTTGGATACTGCATTGGTCCAAAACCACATAGTTGCCACGACTCATTGAGAAATGGCATTTCACCAGAGGAAAGGAAATTCAAACTCACCATTTTCATTGCAGTGGTCAGTGTCCAGCCTTCTGACCCTCCCCAACCAGAGGGCCTCACTCGGGGAGGAGTCAGCCTCACCGCAGATACTTCCATGTAGCCAAGAGTTAGCCACACTGATATTGAAGAGAGAGGAAAGAGAACGGCGGGCTCTCTTTTTCTTTCTAAATATTCTGGAGAGAAATGAAAGTAGCATGGCGAATACTGAATAGCAGTCACCTCAAGTTTGAAACAGAGAATTTAGTGAACATCTTCATAGCCTGAGGACATGGGACACATTTCATTTGTTCCCTCCACTAATTCTAGAGGTGTTTCCTGAATTTCTATTGTGTGCCAGCCACTGGGCTAAGTGCCAAGTATAATGATGAAAAAGACAAAACCCTGTGTACGAAAAGTTCACAATCTGGTGTGGGAGAGACAAGACTAATGCGGACATAGCTCGTGCTTACACAGAGCTTCTTCTATTTCTGGTATCCTTCCTAGTGCGTGTGATGATTTGGGGCTGTATGTATCCCAGGAAAACATGCTCTTAAATTTAATCCACTCGTGTGAGTGTGAACCCATTGTAAGTAGGAACTTTTGATGAAGTACTTCAGTTACGGTGTGCTCCACCTCACACCTTAAGGATGGGTCTTAATCCTATTCTTGGAATCCATAGAAGAGAATGAAATCCAGGAAGAGAGAAAGCCGTAAGTGGTGCAGCCAGAAGCTGAAACCAACAGAACCCTGAAGAAAAGCGAGAGATTGGGAGATACTATCATAAGCCTTGCCATGTAACAAACTAAGGACAAAGGATTTCCAGCAGCTAGCCACAGAATGTCTATCTTGGGGAGAAAGCATCACCTTGATGATGTCTTGATTTGGCCTTTCCAATAACCTCAAAACTGTAACTAACAAATTCCCATTGTTTAAGCCAACCCATGACACGGTATTTGCTTAAGAAGCACAGGAAACTAAAATATTGCTTTACATACATTAATTCACATTATCCTCAGTACAGTTCTGTGAAGTAGGTACTATTATTACCCCATTTTTCAGATGAGAAAACTGAGATGCAGGGAGGTCAAGTAACTGAAATCATACAGCTAGTAAGTGGCAGAGCTGGGATGCAAAGCCAGGCAGTGTGAGTGTGGCTCCAGGGCCTCTGCTCTCAGTCACTGCACTGCAGGGGACACCTGCTCTGACACCGCCAGGAAGGGTGTTACGGGTCCCGGGAGCCTCTCTGGGGTAGGTGAGCTCTGAGCTGCATGGCACCACCTGACCTGCCCACTGAGGAGCAGGTGTCTCATATTGGGCCATGTTAATCAATGAGGCTGCAAAGGTGAAAAAGGATGTAACTGAGAACTCATACACCATGCTAGGAAGTTAAGATGTAAAGTTAGAGCAGAGAAGGACCACTGAAGCATGTTGATGGCGCAAGAGTGGTGGTGATGTCATTTTATTTGCATCTCTGAAAGATTTTTGGCCTCAGAGGGATTGGTCGGAGGGGCAAGCTCGAAGGCAGAGAAGCTCTTCAAAGACAACGGGGAATTAACTTCTGTTGAGTGCCTACTTGTGCTAAACACTGGATACTAGTGAGAAATGTTGAGGAACTGAACTGAGTACAGTTAATGAGAGGACAAAGTGGAACACTTTTCCCACCACGAAGACCTGTTCCTCAGGTGGAGGTGTCTGCACCAAACAGAAATGCATTTTCCACTGTGTTTCCTTCAGAGTTTAGGGAGGATTACAACAAGCCCTGTGAATTCTTGGTCCCAACAATTCTTAAATGGGCAGGTTTTGGCCCTAGGGAACATCTGGCAATTTCTGGTGACATTTTTTTTTAAATGCTGTGGCATTGGAGGGTGCTACAGGTGTCTAGTGGGTAGAGGCTAAAGATACTGTTGAACATCCTACAATTCACAGGATGGTTGCCCACAATAAAGACTTATCCAAAATGTGAATAGTGCTGCACTTGAGAAACCGCTTTCTTTCACTTCCTTCTGTCAGCAATTGCAGGTCACACAAAGTTGAGGAAGACAATAGAGTTCATGACAGTGGAATAATTTTCTCTGTGCAAACCAACTAAATTTAAATGTTTTTGTAGGCTCTAAGATGAGATCATCTTAACCAGAAGAAGCAGGAATTAAGAGATTTTCTTTATTTTTCTATTAATTAAATCACACAACAAAGTTTTATTAAGCATCTATTATGCTCTAAGCACTAATCAAATTTGTGAACAAGACGGACAGACATTATCTCTGATATCAAGATTGCACAATGTGGGAGGCAGGTAAGCATGGTGGCCAAGAACATGGGCTCTGAAGTCCGACAACCTGAACTGGAATCCCTTGGCTCTAGTTAAGAGCTCCATTATTGGGTGGGCCACGGTGGCTCAGCAGGTAAGAGTGCTTGCCTGCCATGCCTGAGGACCCAGGTTCGATTACCGGTGCCTGCCCATGTGAAAAAAAAAAAAAAAAAAAAAGAGAGCTCCATCATCTTGGGGAAGTTACCTAACCTCTCTGGATGTGTATTTCTCCTTTGTTAAATAAGAATGGTAACATTAGAATCTATGTCAAAAACTTTCAGAGTAGGAGTTGGGGGTTAAATGAGAATATTTGTGTAAAACAGTTGGGATAGTACTTAGTATACAAGGTGATTAATTTTACTGTATTTGTTTATGTAAGAAACACTGGTGACTATGGTTAAGGGACAGTGGGAGGAAAGGAAATGAAATAAAATTCTGCTCAAGGAGGATGCCTAGGGAAGGTAAGAATACCACGCTGCGGCAGTCTGGAACGTATTGGAAGTCAGGTCATCCAAGAGGCAGGCAGGACACTAAGGTGGCCATGTAGAAATCTAAACAAAAGATGATGGTGGTCTGAATGAAAAGAGTAGCCATGGGGATAAAGAAAAGTAGAAAACATCAAAATAATTTTAAGAAGCAAATTCATCTGGTCTTAACAGTTGTAGCAGAAACTGCAACACTTTCCACCAAACCATTCAACTCTTCCTCCTGGGCACAGAACTGGTCTCCATTTCCCAGCCTCTTTTACCATTAGGTGTGACCATGAGCCTACGTTCTCTGCACTGTATAGGCGAGCAGAATGGTGTGTGCCATTCCTGGGCAGAAGCCTTGAGGAAAGCAGGCACTCTTCCACCTCACTTTTTATTTCTACCAGTTGGCTCCTGGCAAACTGGTCTCTACCAGGCCAGTGTTAATGAGGTCTTAGCAATTGGCAGGACCCTAAGTGAAAGGACCTTGAGTCTCTAAGTCACTGCTTTAAGATGGAATATCAGCCAAACTGGAACACCCATCCTGGACTGTTAGTTGAGCAAGAAATAAAATTCAGTTTTGTTTAAAGCATTATGCTTTTTGATTTATAGGTTTATCACCAATTAGCCTACCCTGATTAATACATGATCTACTGGCTAAAAAGGATATATGGATAAAAACATAGAGCCTGGAGTGACTGACAGTGAGAATGTTGCCTTCCATTGAGATAAACACTGCATGAGAAGTATGCTTGAAGGAAAAATTAGTATTCCATTTTGGACATACTGAGTTTGAGATATCTGTAGGAAATCCAAATGAAGTTGTCTGGTAGACCATTGGATAAATGGTCTAGTGCAGAAAAAAGAATAGGATAGAGATATATGTCTGGAGATCACCAGTGTGGTAAACTGGATATTCAGGAAGAATTCGTACCCTGTGCCCTCCCCAACCTCCATATAGGGAGAGTGTATTTCCCTGCCCTCTGACTCCAGCTCGCTCACAGGACTTGAACTGGCCAAGGGGAAATCACCAGACTGATACACACAGAGGCCTGAAATACACTCGCTGTTGGGGTGTGTCCTCTTGCACCTCTGTAATTACTATGAGAACACCTTACCCCACTGGTCCCAGAAGAACGAGAGCTGCGGAGCAGACAGGATTCCAGTCTGTAGTCAAGCTCAGCCCAGCCCAGGCTAGACCTGCCTGTTCCAACTGATTTCCAGACATGTGTGTGCTCATTGCTACGTGTCACTGAGATGCGAGTTGTTTATTACACCACAGCATTATATCCGTAGCTGAGTGATACAGTCATCATGTGGGTGGTTTTAGAGGCAACCAGAAAATGGACACAATTGCCCACATTTACACATCCAAAAGTGAACTCATTATCTTCTTTCCTTCAAGCATGCTTCTCTTTTGTTTGATTTTGGTGAATAACCCTACTATACAAGCAGACAAAGCCAGTCTTAAATTTCACGTCAGAGCCTTTCCTATCCTTAAGCTTTCACATCCAAACAGTGATCAAGTCCTACCTCTTTGCCATCCCTACGGTCCTGCTTTCTTTCAATTCCTGGGTCCCCTACTTCCAATTCTCCCACTCTCCCTACTCAAACATACACACGCTCCCAAGAATCCATCCTGTACATTGTAATGAATATTATCTTTTTAAGAATAAAAAGCCATTTGTCAATGGCTCCTCTTTAACTAAGAACTCCTTAGCCAAGAATTCAGTCTCCTCCACGCAGCCCTTGCCACTGTGTTCAGTCTTCTCTCTTGCTGAGCAACCCTTCCCATCCTATGTTGTGTCCCTAGAACTACTTGCCCTTCCCTCAATTGTACGGGGTGTCTCAGAAATCCATGCCTGTTGCTTCCCTCTATAAGATCCCACACAAACTTCTATTTTAACTAATATCCTACTTCTTTCAAGGTTCAAATCAATCATATTATCTCTAGGAAGCTTGTTTTTACCTGCCACTCCCCTCCCCACCCCCGCAGTGTACCCTAAGCAGATTTCTATCCGAATATCAGTATCACCTCATTACTTTTGTTTGTTTGCAGGGTGGTTATCGCTGCCCCTTATTAGCCTTTGGATGTCCACAATCTGGAGCAATAACGGAACCTTTAAAGATGACTGTTGAATGACAAATGAATAAATGAGTAATTGATGGTGGATTGGACTTCAGACTCTCTTACACAATACCCTCTACTCACCTGACTAAGCTCTCCTTATACGTCACGCTGGTGTGGGATGGGCTCAGAGCTATATTGCCATCTTTGCCACAGAGGAAACTGTCTTCTGTCCATAGGTAGTATCCATTGGTGAGGAATCTGGGACTTCGGCGGCAGGTAAGGTGGGAACCTGTCACGGGGTCAATGGAGCAGCATTCAAAGGAACTGTCACCATCTGGGAAATCACAGGCAAAACTAAAGAGGGAAGAAAGAAAGTACATTAAACCTCTATCCAGTACATCTAACTACACAAAACCACATATCTAGTCACTGTTAAGGAAAACAGTCTCTAGCATCCATGGACCCAATGACTTGCTCCTCTTAAGTTGGTAGAGAATCATCTCCAAACTTGGGAGAACATGGAGCAATAGGACATTGAGAGCTTCTTTTGTGGTTAACTTTAATGCAAACACAATTCTTCACTAAATGATGAGCCTACACTCTTGACATTAAGCCATTTTCTTGGGTGAAAAATTACAGAACTGTCTTTCTGGGATGTTGGGGGCTCATAGGTCCCCCAGTCCTTTGCTTTGAACAACCTCCAAATGCCATATCCTCACTCTTGTCACTGTAATAGGAAAGGATAACTATGCAGCTACCAGACACATATGAGTCACATGGTGAGCATGCACTCAAAGGGCTCTTTACGGTCTTTGCAAACTTTCCTCCTGGTCAGCTGGACAAATGGTTTCACAATTACCTTCTCCAGTTCAGTATCCAGGGTAGTCTCATACTTAATTAGATCAATCTGCCTATGTCTTAAAAAACAATGGCACATCCATATGATTGAAAAGCAACTAAATTTATGATGATATCCTGGAAATGTAAAAATTCTTGGTGGAAGCCTGGTGACAACAGTTATAGAGCCATGCTAGAGACAGAAATAGGGTAATTTCCTCAGGAAACATTACTTGTTTACTCCTCCCTTCTCCTGCACAAGTATACACACAAAAAATCCTAAACCCTAACTGAGTTCATTGAGTGGGACAAAGCTCAAAGGAGATGGTGGAGTTATACTGAAAAGGTGGGGTTAACAAATGAGTGTAAGTGCTGAATCATTATACTGATATTTCTTTTAGCCTCCAGTATCTTAGAGCAGCTAGAAATAAAAACCTAAAATTGCGGAATTGTAACCCATACCCAAACTTTGAAATCTGTTTTACAACTAATTGTTGCAATGTACTTTGAAATTTATTGCTTTTATGGCTATATGTTATTTAAAGAGAAGGAGGAGCATAACAGAGAGGATAGGATTTAACAAATGAGTATGAATGCTAATTCATACTGATATTTCGGTTGGTCTCCAGTGTCTTGGAGCAGCTAGAAGAAAAAATGAAAAGCTGTGGCACTGTAACTCATACCAAACTTTAAAATCTGTTCTATAGCTACTTATTAAAATGTACTTGGAAACGTATTGCTTTTTTGTATATATGTTATATTTCACAATTAAAAAAAACGTTCAGTGGTGGAATTCTCACCTGCCATGTGGGAGACCTGGTCCATGAATTTCAATTCCCAGTCCATGAATTTCCCAAAAAGCAAACAAGCAAAACAAACAAAAAAACTCAAATGAACAAAATTTCAACAAATGGTACCGCAATAACAGGATACTCACATGGAAAAATAATGAAATATGACTCCACCATACAGCATACAAAAAAAAAAAGGAAATTAAAAATATATATATGGACTGGGCTGTGGCAGAAGAGGCATAGAATTTGGAGTCAATTTCTCCTAAACCCATAATCCAACTCTGTCATTGATAAGCTGAGTAGCCTTAGCCGTGTCACTTAGCTTCTCTGAGACTATTTACTCATCTGTAAAATGAGAAAAATAACACCTTCTTTATGGGGGTGCCTTGGCAATTAGATGAGAACATTAATGGGATGTGTGCGACTCATGGTATGTATTTAATAAATGTTTGTTTCCTTCCTTCCCATCATTCCCTTCCCTCTCTTCCCCCATAGACTTCCTTTGAGAGCCATTTAGCTATTTTAAGAGAGTCTCCATGGCCTCTTTGGGTTCTGTCTTCTCCATACTTAACTCATCCTTGTATGGCTCAAAGTTGCAGAGCTGAAATTGAACTTGAGCCTACATGGCTCTAAAACCTGTGCCCTTCCCTCTCTGCACCCGTTCATCCTTAGCTGAATCATTTGGTGCAGCAGGGGCCTAGAACAGACAGGGAACAGGTTCTAAAACCAATGCAGCATCCCTTTATACCATGAACACATTTCAAAAAATACCAGGGGAAAAATCAACTGATGTTTCCATGAGAAATAAAGGACAGACAGAAAAGAAGGAAGGAAAAGAAAAAAAAAAAAAGAGAGAGATTTCATTTCAGAACTCGAGCAAAATAGTAGGTTCTATATATTTTCATGGAGCATTCAGTTTGGCCAGTTCGTGCATTGTTCTTATAAAATGAGATAGAAAAGCCCATTAAAGAGAACATCAGTTTGAGAACAAGCAGCGATACATCAGTATTGAACAGTTTCTCTATTCACTAACCAAGCAAGCAGTTCACGCCCGTCCACATTTACACCAGGAAAGAAGAGGAGGAAAGGAAGGAAGGGGAAGAGGAGAGGAGGAAGAAAAAGAAAAGTCCACTATTAGGTCAGGTCAGTTTTCCTTTTGTACGTGACTGGGACTGAAAATATATAACCATACCAAAAACGGGATGATAACTACAAATAATATTTGTAATTCAGGAATAAAACAAAGACAACATACAGGAAGATAACTGGATCAACTTTTCTTGAGAAAAGCCCTGTGGAATACCTTGGGAAAATGCATGTGGGCGACAGTTCTCCAGTATGTTCTTTCTCTGACCCGGAACCTGCATAAGCAAATGGGAGAGAAGCATGAATTCACCACGGCTCACTAATCCGCGTGGTTGCAAGCAGAGGAGGGGTCTAAGGAGGGTGTGAACAGCAGGTGTCCCCATCTCAGCAGAAAGATGTCAGTGGGGCTGCCCTCCAACCACTCAGTGTTAACACAGCTGTCACCTCCCCGGGAACAGGAAGTCATCTAGGGGTCTGCATCTTCTGTCTCTTCTCACTAAGGAACCTTCAGAGTTCCTTAATGCAGAGCACTGTGCAATAATAAATCAGCATTCTTTAAAGGAGTAATAAGTAGTCATTGTTATTTAAAGCAAGGAAATCATTAGTATCAAACTGAGCTCATGAAAAGAAGGAAGAAAACATCTAGTATGAAGCCACAGAAAACCAAAATCAATTACACCATGTGTAATTTAGCTTAGTCAGTCATTTGAGGCCTTGGGTGGCCTGCCCAGATGCCCCCTCATTAGTGCCTTTTAAGGCATTTCTATTAAAAAAAAACAATGAGCAAGAGATGTTGGTGGGAAACTACATAGAAGGTTTGTTTTGTTTTGTTTTTTAATATAAATGATTTTTTGATGTATGAAGCCAGTGAGTATTATTAATCAAAAAAAAAAAGCAACCACTCATTCATTCCAACTTAACCAAAGGCATGACAGCAGACATCAATCGTTAGAAAGGTGCAATCAATTAATATTCTAAATTCTAAAGTAGAGTTTTATGATCCATGGTGGCAGTGTCAAGATTTCTAATAGTTCAGTGAAAGTTGATTCCATTACTGAAAATTAATATCTAAGACAAAGAGAGGAATTTAGACTTTCATACTGGGCTGATTGATTTATCAGGAGAAAACAGTGGGTGTGTGAGGGAGGGTTAGCAGGCAGCCTTGGGGAGAAAAATAACAAGAGGAAGGAAGAAACGTGAAACCACTACCGTTTGAACAACGCCCTTATTTTCTGCAAGCAGCTATCAAAATCATTCAGTCTTTTTTTTTATAGACAAACAGTTTTGCATCTTAATAGTAGCTGATAATCTCCTTTCATATTTATGCACAGGCATCTAAAAAAATGGTGATTTTTTTCCTACTAAAAGGAAAAACACCACATTTCTCTCAAGCAAAGAAATGAAGTCAAAATCATTGCCAACGCGAACACTGGCGTTTAAGAAGCAAAGCTACTGACAGATGGTTAACGGTGTGAGGATCAGCAAAATCAAAGCAAGGAAATTGCTAAAAAGAGTCTAATCGTTCACAAGATAATTGCACATAGCAGCTCTCCTACATTTACTTGCGACTGGTGTTGACATCAGTTGAGATATTCTGTACATGTTGGGAAGGCCGCTTGTTCAAACTTCACAGATTTTCTGCAAAAGACATTTCAAAAAAAGGTGGGTTGCATATTAAAAATAGAAAAAGGATGCCAAAACAGATGGTACCTACTAATTGCACTGGTTTCAGATTTGTTCACTGAAATAGTACAGAGATGTAGGACCGAAGGCAGGGGCCCAGACTGAAGGACGTCTGGGGTTCTGTCTGCCCCTAGGATTTCGTATAACATTTTCCATTGCACCATTCAGTGCATCTAAATATGAGCATCATTTTATTTGGGAAAGCTAAACCTTATAAAAGTTGATTTTCAAAATAAAACATGTTAAGTGAGTTATTTGATTAAGAAATATGAACAATGACTTTTTCTAGGACCCCAGACAAACATGTTTGCATTTTCACCATCCAGCAGCAATCAATCAGTATTATCAGGCTTCAAACAATGCTTAGCTCTGTCTTTCGTCCATCAGCTTATACATTGACAGGTAGGTTGCCCCTTTGTGTTTGTTATCAGCTTGGACATTCCAAAGTAGCGTAAGCAGCGTTGTGCTAAAAATAGTATACTGCTGGGCAGATTCCAAAACTCAGCTCTCATGAGCATATAGTTTACTTTGTCAATGGCAAATTAAGAACATATCAAATATCAAAGTGTATGACTTAATAAACTTTAATCATTTACCATCCATCGCATGGATCTACCATCTGTTGAACTGTGTACATATATAATCACTGAACTAATAACCTTACAAGGTAGGACTAAATTATTTGTTTGATCCACCACCTCTTTATGGTAACTAGCAATAATAGATCATTATATAAATCACACATCCATAGCCTTCATTTGCTTGGGATCTTGAATATAATATTATGTTACTTGTTCTTTTAATTTTGATCAATACAATATAAATATGCCAGTCCAAATTACTCTGTGTTAATTTTTCCCAAGCATCAAGTTTAATTTTAAGCCAGCACATCCTGTGGCAAATCCTAATTGCTACATTTTACAAACACTTATGGTAGTCTACTGACAGTTAATCAGAATTAGCAATACTGAAAAAAAGTTTAGTTACAGCTCTAAAACTTTTCAAGAAACAGATCCTATCTACCCGTTTCATCAAAGTAGCACATCTGTTTTGAAAATCAATTTTTCCCATACATGTTCCTTCCAAAGGGAGTTCCCAGTCTCTTCTTCCAATTGATAAATGAGAAAATTATTACTGCAATGTGAAGCTTCCTGTGGTTACAGTCGGTGGAGAAATCCAGGACTTAGCAGTTCTTCAGCTGAAAATAATGTCAGAACATCAACAGGTGCAGAGGTCTCTGCATGCAGTGAAATTCCATCTTTGCTCCTTCTGATAGCTGCCTCTACCCATCGCAGTGCACAAGTTGTTCTGTCTCCAACAATCTCTTATTCTTTCAGCGGTTTCCTAGAATAGAGGAGGGTGTAGTTCTTGAGAAAGTCAGCCTTACAACCTCTCTTGTTTCCTTTCAAAAACAGCCTGTGCAACCAGGGAGGCAGTGTGAGGTCACACTTCCTGTTGGCTCACATCAGGGGCACTCGGGCTGAGGCTCACGGGGAAGGCTCCGTCTCCTGCACCAGCAGCAGCGGATGTGCAGCCCGTGAGCCAAGCCAGCTGGACACAGCGTGGCCACTCCAGGGATGCTTTCCTGAGCTAACACGTCATCCCTGGCTGCAAAGACCTGGGAAAAACTTTCAGCGAGGCGACACTTTCTGCTTATCACCCTCTGGCCATTTTCCATTAGATGGAGTCAGGGCACTTTGTCCAAATCGCTCATTGAGTAACACTGAGCTGATGCTGTTATTAAACTCAGGATGCTATTAAATACCAGGAGTTACAGCTTATGAAAATGTCTGTAGTGACAATGTGTGGATCCACCAAATGTCGAGCTTTACAAAAACACCCTATGGATGGAATTTACAATTTATATTTGTATTTTATTAGCATTCCAAGAACTTGACGCTGTTTGTGGGTTCTCACACTTCTCTGCAATCGTAAGTAATCAAAGAAGAGCACATTTCTGCAATGCTGGGGCAGCACTGGGAAGACGATGGGTTTCAAAATCACACAGACTAAGGTTCAAATTCTGTCTGCCCTACTAGTTGTGTGATCTCAAATTTGATTGACAATTTTCTCAATTATAAATGTACTAGTATATATTTCATAGGATGGCTCAGAGAATTAGATGAGATTTTAAAAATGAGAAATACTTGAGTCCTCAGCTCACATGTGTGAGATTTATTCCTTATTTGTTTTCTGTAATTCAGATTCTCTCCTGGGTTCCCGCTTTGGCAGTCTGGCAAAAAAGTTAATCTTATCTTCTCTTGGGGTTCCCTTTTCAGCTGAGGTTATGCCACCAGGTGGGGTCTTGGACAGGACATACCCCTGACACCGGGAGCTGTCGGCAGGAGGAAAGCTCATCTAGCCTGCAGCAAGTAGCTTCTTTTTTTTAATTTCTGCCCCCAACATTCATGTCTTTGGTATTGTCCTCCCTTGTCTGTGAGCTGAAGCTTGTGACGTCTAATAAATAAAATATGCCAAAAGCAATGGTGCTATCATGATGAGGTCACAAAGGACTGGCTTTCGTCTTGCTGGATTCTTTCTACTGCTTTCTTGGCTCCCAGTCTTTGATGAAGCAGGCTGCCAAGATGGAGAGGCTCACATGGCAATGAATGCAGACTCGCAATGAATGCAGACTCGTCTCCAAAGCCAGTGAAGAACTGAGACCTTCAGTGTGATAGCCTGAAACCCAGCCAGCAGCCACGTGAATGAGCTTGGAAATGGATCTGTCTCTAGGTGAGCCTCAAGATGAGTACAGACTCAGCCAACACCTTGATTGAAGCCTGTGAAATATCTAGAAGCAGAGGGCTCAGCTTAGCCCTGCCCTGATTTCTGACCCACAGAAACTGTGAGGAAATGAATTTTGTTTCAAGCCACCCAGTTTTGGGGGAATTTGTTACAGCAATCGCTAGCTAATACATAGTTCAAACAAATATTATCTCCTGAGCCATCTGTTTTCTCTGTCCACTTTATCTGAGAACATGCATTTATTCAAAACTGCTCTGGTCACATCTGTCTGGGTTTGCCAGATTACCATCTGTTCTGGGAGGCTGGTACCCTTTTTCTTGCAATTCACAGCTTCCCTCTGTCTCTCCTCTTCGTATTCCTCCTCCTCTTCCTATCCTTCATTCTTCTTCTAGCCTCAGCTAATATCTCCTAGAGAAGGAAGGAAAATCCCTCTAACTTCTTCAAACCCCTCTTTGCCACATTTAGCCCAGAGCTTTAGAGGACCAGATAAATATTTGGGTCAAACATGGAAAGGATAATGATTAGGACGGAGTTTGGGTCTCTAAACACTTGAAAAATAGCTGATTTACCACAACAATTATGTTGTAGTAAATGTCAGCTCCCAAATCTTAGTGGCTTAGAGGAGTAAACTCTCACTGCTACGCATGGTGGCTTTATAATGTGTCAGCTTGGCTAAACTGAACTAAATTTTCCAGAATCTCGTTCCATGTATGTCTCTGGTAGGCCAAGCCATGGTGGCAATTGTGCTGCATTTGGAAATTGGAAGTGAATCAGGAGCCATATTTATTAGTGGAAGGTCTCACAGGTCAGGCTTAGTGGCAGCTCATGCACATTTCTGTGGCTCTGCTGGCTGACTGTGTGAGCTGGCCCACAGCCCCACTCCCCATGGGATCTGTTCCTTCCGCTTCTGTGATTCCTGGGCCAGGAGTGAGGATGGCTTCACAGTAAGAGTGCCAGCTTCTCTCACAGAGCCTCTACGGCATCAAGGTTGGAGACCTGGAGATGGGACGAGGCCAACATGGGTTTCAGTGAGACAGATATGTATTCCAGCTTGTTCTTCATGGATTCCAGTTGTCCTTCCTCTGCTCCATTTATACCCATTTTTTTAATCCCAGCCACGTGTCCTGTGACTTCAGGCCCAGCACCAGACACAGAAGAGATAGCAAACAAATACTTACTGGTGCCCATAGCTGTATAAAGTACAGTCCCTATTTTCTTTTTAAATCTCATATTATACATTGTTTCTAATGGCTCTGCCTCCCTGGTTGAACCTGGCCAAGAAGTCTTGTCTGATGTTGGTGCTGCAGATTGGCTGATGCTCTGCTCCTTACATTTTCCTTCTTAGAGCCAGGCTGGTGGATGGGCCCCATCAGGGGCACGCCCTTCTCTACACAAAGGGAAAAGAACCAGAGAGATGACAGAAATACATAATGGGTTTTAAAGCTATTCAGAACTGGCTTCTGAAATTTCCATGTAAAGTTCATTAGTTTAAACAGGTCATATGGTGAAGCCCGATGTTAGTGGGTCAGTGCTTCCTCCATGGGGAGGCACTGCAGGTCCCAGAGGAAAGGAATGACTGGGAATGGTGATGTCAATGACTATAGATGCTCCCTTTTACTTCCAACTTCCGCTCCTCAGAGGAAATCCCAAATCCCATTCAATCATAGCAACAGACTTCAAGTCCAAGATTTAACCTTTGCTTGGATGTGGTTCCTCTTGATATGGAGAAGTATGACCATCTTGCCCCATTCACTCAACCTTCAATACTGGAACAAGGGCAGAATAGTTTTCACCAAAACTCTCCCACTTAGAAACAGAAGTAATGGGAGATGGGAGATGGAACCGAATGATCAGACATTGCAAGAGACCTGTACCCTGTGTAGGAGAAGGACCCTTGATCAGACCCCAATTCTGCTCCCCAGGTGGTAACTCATGCTATTCTTTGTGGTTTTGGCTCTTTCCAGGGAGGTGAAAGCCATTCCTTTTCCATCACCCTTCCTGGCTGTATTGGAAGATTGATGACTATGCTTTCCCTGGGGACAGAGCTGTTTTTCTGAGTCTACTTCCTGCTAGTAGAAGTGGAAAGGTTCTTTTAAGACTTGAATTGTCACCATCTCTTTGATACCAGGCTGGTATCAAAGTATAATCATAACACAAAGTAGAAGGGGCTAGGAGAGATATTCAGGAATCAGAACTCAGTGTTATGCCTTCCAGGTTTAAGGGAGGAGGCAACACTTCCTTGGAAAGGATGAATAATGCAAAGCAGGAAGATGTACACTCTGCATAAGAAAGGGCCAGGCACCAGGCAGACCTGGGCAGCAGGTAGGAACTTAAGTAAGTGTCTGAGAATAGTGGTGGAATTATTGTAGAGATAATTTGGCTCTACAATTATCTCAAAAACATAGTCACCAACTTTTTTTGTATTTTACTCCAGTTAGCAACCTGTGCCAATATCCATGCCTATAATTCTTTTGAGAAAGGATTATGTGTCTATAATTAATTACTGGTACCTTGAATTTATCAGACTTCCATTGGAGAGCCAGGCCCATTATCTCTTTTCCTTGAGTCAGTTTGTGCACTTCCTTGGCACTGCCTTAATCCCTTCAGATTTAACCACAGGCATAATTGCCAAATCCTTGATTTCGTCTTTGCTCCCAGACAGAGTTTTAATTTGAATCCCAATCAGTCTTCAGTCCAAAGTATTTTTCAATCTTATTCTTTACGAGTTAGAAAGAAGTAACAGTGTCATTTTTAATCTTTCAAGTTCCAGACTTTCATAGTTTTCTCTTTCCCTTTATCCACGCATGAAAATGCATTAATTCAGTTTTAGCTGTCTATTTCTTGTGGTACCTTGTCAAATGCAGCCTGTAGCATTCCAGGCAAGATTCTGCTTCACAACTTCTCCATGTAAAGCCACCATCAGTACATTAAGTACATTTTCTGCTTTCAGAACATTTCTGCTTTAAGTACATTTCTAGCCTTCAATACTGGCATGTACCATCTACCGTCAAAGTCAATGACATAAGATTTAGGTTCCTTATTATGGTGGCACCATGCCTTTAGTCTAATTTCTTTATCCTTTATTACTTCATTAGGCTCCAGTAACAAACCCAGAATCCCACTGGCTGACAATAACACATTCATCTCTTTTTTTTTTAACTTTTTTTTATTAATTAAAAAAAAATTAACAAACAAAACATTTAAATATCATTCCATTCTACATATACAATCAGTAATTCTTAATATCATCACATAGTTGCATATTCATCATTTCTTAGTACATTTGCATCGATTTAGAAAAAGAAATAAAAAGACAACAGAAAAAGAAATAAAATGATAATAGAGAAAAAAAAACGATACGTACCATACCCCTTACCCCTCGCTTTCATTTACCACTATTTCAAACTGAATTTATTTTAACATTTGTTCCCCCATTATTTATTTTTATTCCATATGTTCTACTCTTCTGTTGATATAGTAGCTAAAAGGAGCATCAGACATAAGGTTTTTCACATTCACAGAGTCTCATTGTGAAAGCTATATCATTGTTCAATCACCATCAAGAAACATGGCTACTGGAACACAGCTCTACATTTTCAGGCAATTCCCTCCAGCCTCTCCACTACATCTTGAACAACAAGGTGATATCTACTTAATGCGTAAGAATAACCTCCAGGATAACCTCTCGACTCTGTTTGGAATCTCTCAGCCATTGACACTTTGTCTCATTTTACTCTTCCCCCTTTTGGTGGAGAAGTTTCTCTCAATTCCTTGACGTTAATTCTCAGCTCATTCTAGGGTTTTTCTTAGTCCTTTGATGCTGAGTCTCAGCTCATTCCAGGATCTTTGTCCCACGTTGCCAGGAAGGTCCACACCCCTGGGAGTCATGTCCCACACAGAGAGGGGGAGGGTGGTGAGACTGCTCATCATATTGGCTGGAGAGAGAGGCCACATCTGAGCAACAAAAGAGGCTCTCTTGGGGGTGACTCTTAGGCCTAAATTTTAAGTAGACTTGACCTATCCTTTGTGGGGTTAAGTTTCATGTGAACAAACCCCAAGACAGGGGGCTCAGACTGTAGATTTGGTTGTCCACACTGCTTGTGAGAATATCAAGAATTCAACTTGGGGAAGTTGAATTTCTCCCCACTCTCACCATTCCCCGAAGGGGGCTTGCAAATACTTTTCCACTCACTGATCAAATCATTCTGGGATTCATCGGGGGATCACTCTGGATAAACCAACAAAATCTCATGTGCTACCTGAGATTTCAAGTACTTATAACATTCAATCAAACTATCTACATGAGTTATATTAGGAAATGCTCTAGTCAAAATCTAAATTTTGTAACAAATAAACATTTTTTGCTTTAGTCTCCCATATAAGAACACATTCCTTTCTTATTTACATTTCATTTTGGCTGCTGTTCAGCTGAGGTTCTGCTCCACAAGTCTTCATTTCAGAGCCCAGATGAAAGAAAAGCCTTTATTTGGGACATGCTAATCTTATGGCAATGGAGAAAGAGTAAGAGAACTAGAGCAAGAGAACTGCCAGAAACACTCAGTTCTTAAAGGATCTGCTTGGGGCTGACAATCAAGCTCACATTTCATTGGCCTGAACAAGCTAAGCCTGATGCCAGCAGGGATGGGAGGTGTACTCTTCCACAGAGAGGAACTCCAAGTCACATAGCAACAGGTAGGGATGTATAATCATCTAACAGGGGGAGGGTAAATAACTGGGGACAATATTATAAGCTATCACAGCTGCACAAACAGGAACATTTAACTTGGACTTTACGTGAGCAAGAAATATGCTATTGAATGCTATCGAATTTCAGTTATTGGTCTTTCTTTTAAAAACTAGTTAAAACAATTTGTGTTGACACAGCCAATACGAGAGACGGGACTATAATCATAATACAAAGTAGAAAGGGCTAGGAGAGATATTCAGGAATCAGAACTCAGCATCAGAACAGATGCCTTCCAGGTTGAAGGGAGGAGGCAAGACTTCCTTGGAAAAGATGAGTAACATGAAACAGGAAGGTGTGCACTCTGCATGAGAAAGGGCCAGGCACCAGGCAGGCCTGGGCAGCAGGGGGAAACTTGAGTATGTGTCTGAGAATGGAAGTAGTGGTAGGTAAGTACATGAAAGAATGTTAGGCTCCATCGCAGAGGGCCCGGCATGTCCAAACAAGGAGTCTGAGGTTTGTTCTGAGGCAAATGGGAGTCACGGAATCTTTTTGAACAGAGGAGTGGCAGAGATAAATTTCAAGAAAATTAAGCAAAATTAAGACCCATCAATCCTGAGATTTTACAAATCCCTGATTTAAAATAGTACACTTGGTCCCTACCCTCAAGAAAAGCAGGCTCAAATTGGAGGAACAGATTTTACAAAGACATGCTTAACGGTATGTTTCTAAACCACCCAGTTCCTGAAGGACTCTTGCGCAAAGATGGCATAAATTAAAAGTGAAGTGACAGAAGAAAAGGAAAATAAGGTTGTGTATACTGGGAAAATGGAATGAGGCGAACAATCCACAGCTGCCTGCTGGTGTGACCATGTCTCATGTTTGTTGCTGACATTCCTGATTGCCAACTTAAAACAGTAAAACCAGGTGGCTGAACAAGCTTCAGTGTCCAGCAGATAGGACAAACAATGGTTTAGCAGATGAGCTATGATTCTTGACCTATGATCCATCAGAAACTGCTGCCAGTGTCCAAATGAAGACAGAACTGCAGGATGCAATGCATATTGCCCTTTGAATCTCCTTTTGCTAGATGGAGTTTCCTAGACTGCTCAGGCAAAAAGCATAAAATGGGTCAGGTTATGCCTTCTGCTGAACTCCAGCTTCTGCTGAAGGCTGCATCCAAATTTACTCTACTTATAAGGACTCCAGTCATATGGACTGAGGTCCACCCTGATTCAATTTGGCTTCATCTAAATGGGATCTTTACAGCTCCTGTTCTCAAATGAGTCCACACCTTAACTAAAACATCTCCAAAGATCCCATTTACAAATGGGTTCACATCCACAGGACCAGGGGTTAGGATCTGAACCTGTCTTTTATAGGGGACATGATTCAATCCCAGCAATGCACTAATTAGTAATCTACATCTCTAATGAGGTGATCTGCTCACATTACTTCTCTTCATGTTTTAATTCTTTGTGGAGAGAAGAGGCAGAGGGGCCCTTTAGTTGATTTTTGATAAATTTTGCTAAATCAAAATTTAGAAGATAATCTTCCCTTGCCCCAGTTGTAGTAAGCAATAAAATGTATGCCCCCTCCCCCATAGAGGCAACTTAGTTGTTTTGCCTGTGAGGGAGAGAGTCATCAGCCTTTTCCGTTTAATAATCTTGGAATGGAAGGTCTAAGATGGGTATAGGAAACTCTTGAAGATAACTTATGAAGATGTCTGTGTTGGGAGAATTTGAGATACATAAGGAAAATAATCCACCCCCTTAATAAATCCCCATTGAAGATAATAATGGTTCTAAGTCTACAAGGGGCAGATGCCTGAACCATTACTGCACAGTATCTTTAGGTGTCTGGAGCATTTGAAGAATCACTTTGCATGGGGTTGAAAGATTGGAAATAGAGTGGGCCACGGTAGCTCAGCAGGCAGAGTTCTCGCTTGCCATGCCAGAGACCCAAGTTCGAGTCCCGGTGCCTGCCCATGCAAAATAAATAAATAAATAAAGATTGGGAATTAACAACTCCAACACTGGGATCTTAAGATATGGACACAGCATCTATCTAGAACACTTTTCATTGAAAGACACAGAAAACAAAACCAAGCTAGCTAAAGTAAAAATCAAATTTATTGGCTCCAAAATTGATAAGTACAGGTGTGAGCAAATCTAAATCTAGATTCTCAGACATGTTGGAGTCCTGTTGCTCTCCATCTCTTACCTCTGTTTTCCTCTAACATCATTCTGAAGCAGGTGTTTCTCATGTGACAGCGAAGGTGGCGATCAGTAGCTCAAAGCTTTCATGAACCTTATAGCATATGGTCACAGGACTGAGATTTGGTTACTGAAGGAGAGAAGGAAAAACATGCAAAGCAGAAAAAAATTAGTCTACTACGTTCCAATGCTCAGCACACACACACACACACACACACACACACACACACACAACTTCTTACTATGCATAATAAAGCAAGAACATTCCCATCCAATATAATCCAACCTCCTGCATACAACTGAAATAAGACAGTCTGCCTTAGTTTCTCAGCTGCTAAAACAAATACCATACAATGGATTGTCTTAAACAAAGAGAATTTATTGACTCAGTATTGAGGCTAGGAAAAGTCCAAAATGGAGGCATCAGCAAGGTAATGCTTTCTGCCTGAAGATTGTGGTATTCTCGGGCTGGCTGCCAGTGTTCCTGGTGCTTGGCTTTTCTGTCACACAGCAATGCATGTGGCAGCATCTTCTTTCAATTCTGGGTTCCATTGACTTCCAGCTTCTAGTCCTTCCCGTGGCTTTCTCTTCATAGTGCCTCCAGTAATAAGATTAAAGCCCCATGTCATTCAATTGGGCTGCACCTTAACTAAAAATAACATCTTCAAAAGCTCCTATTTACAATGGAAATGGCTTAAGAATCCGTAATCCAGAAGAACGTATTAAGAACATGTTCTGTGGGACATGACTCCCAGGGGTGTAAACTTCCCTGGCAACGTGGGACAGAAGTCCTAGGATGAGCTGGGACTCAGCATTAAGGGATTGAGGAATCCTTCTCAACCAAAAGGGGAAGAGGGAAATGAGACAAAATAAAGTGGCAAAAGGCTGAGAGATTTCAAATAGAGTTGACAGCTTGTTCTGGAGGTTACTCTTATGCATTATATGGATATCCCTTTTATGGTGTATTAGAGTGGCTGGAGGGAAGTACCTGAAACTGTAGAGTCGTGTTCCACTAGCCATGTTTCTTAAAGATGATTGTATAATGATACAACTTTTGCAACATGACTGCATGATTGTGGAAACCTTACGTCTGATGCTCCTTTTATCTATGGTATGTACAGATGAGTAAAAAATATGGATAAAAATAAACAAATAATAGGGAGAACAAAGATTAAAATAAATTGAGTAGTTTGAAATACTAGTGGTCAATGAAAGGAAGTGTATGGTATGTATGAGTTTTTCTTTTTTCTTTCTTTTGCTGGAGAGAGGCAAATGTTCAAAAAATGTTCATGGTGATGAATACACAACTATGCGATGATATTGTGAGCCATTAATTGTAACCATGTCAAGAATATTTGTATGTCTGTTCATTGTTTATAATAAAAACATTAAAAAAAAAAGAACATATTCCCCTCCGCCTGGGGTTACAGAATTCAACCTACCATACAACTCCTCCCCTAAACAAATGTCACCAAATTGTTTATAGTTGATGCATTCATTTACAGGTCAAGAGTTTTTGGGTGGCACACGTTTATTTAAATTATGTCCTGATAAGCTCTTGATAGTCAGACATATGAATACACAATATACTTAGTCATACTCAACACCCTTAATATAAAATGATAGAATCAAAAAAAATGATAGCAATAAGAACTCCTGCTTAGAAAAGATACAAGGGGGAATGAAACTCAGAGGTCAGAGTACACAATATCCTATTGGATTGATAAATCTTGATAAACTGAAGATTGATAAAGCTAGATTGGATTCATTTCTGTTACTTTCAAGCAAAAGAATCCTAAATAACAAAAATATTAATACCACTCCTGGGTGACATTACCAATCCGTATGCTTATGGAGGTGAATTGATAATAAAAGACAACAGGATAATCCTCACATGACTACATGCGATAGCCTACCGAACAGAAATAGAGAATCAATCACTACAATGAAATGGGAGTTTCTTATGTGACAATAAGAAAACTAACCAGTCATTATAGGCATTTTTGAATGAACTTTGCACGGAGAGTGAAACTCCCATTCCTTGAAGGTTGCAGGAGGTTGTGACCAGGAGCTGGATTAAGTTGTCTGTTTAGGCCACTCTGAATTTATAGTACAATTTTATTGTCTGTGTGGCAAAGACCAATTGCCAATCTGTTATTTAGGAGTGGTGTATGTATATGCTTGTGTGTGTTTGCACGTACACATGTGTGCATGCATATATATGCACCTTTGTCACTGGACTAATTACAAAGAAGGATGCTTCAAGAGAGAGGGCAGGACCCGGAGAAGCTCCCTATAGCCAAATCTCCCTCTCTTTTTCTCTTGTGAAGCTCACTCCTTAAGTTTTTCTTGGATACAATATGATCCAATCTCATGTATAGAAAAGGATATATCTCATGTTAGTTTGTATTTGGTCTTGATTTTGGGAGACAATGTAGACCCCAATGTTTATGTACTGAGTAGTGTTTGTTGTTTTTTACTGGCCTTGACTAATTCTGGCTTGATTTATACCACCTGAGAAGGGCCTGTCTCTTTGTTATGCAAGAGAAATGACATGATCTCCTATCTGGTACTTTAAATTCCAAATCTATCCCAACAGAAGTGGTGTAAGCATGTGTGTGCATGGGAGGGGTTACCAGTTGTCAGTTGTTTTAAAGTTTTCTAGTAAAATATTTAAATATATAAATGAATAATCATTACATAACAGTTAAATTTTCCTAGAGTTTTATACAAATAGTTTTGGGGTCACCACATGTATTAGTTTCAGGCAGCTGATGTAACAAATTACCACAAATGGGGTGGCTTAAAGCAACAGAAATATAATCTGCTTTGGAGGTCAGACATCTGAAATCAGTATCACTGGGCTAAAATCTAGCTGTGGGCAGGCCCATGCTCCCTCTAGGGTGCTCAGGGGGAGAATCTGTTCCTTGTTTTTTGCAGAGTCTGGGTAGCTGCCAGCATTCCTTGGCTTGTGGCTACATCACTACAGCTCTGCCTCCATGGTTTCAGTGCCTTTTCCTCTTTTGTCTGCCTCAAATCTTCCTCTGCCTTTCTCTTATAGGGACACATCATTGGATTTAGGACTCATTTGAATAATCCAGGATAACTTCCTTATCTCAAAATCCTTAATTTAAACACATCTGCAAAGAATCTTTTTTCCAAATGGAGTAACATTGACAGGTCCCACGAATTAGGATCAGATATCTTTCAGGAACTGTTTTCAGTCTATTTACCAAGGACTGTTGGAATAGTCTTAGGAAAAGAGAATATTTGAGAGATGAGCAAACATGTTTTAAATGTGCTGGTGGAAGGTACAGCAAGGTCAACAACATGATGTTTTGAAACGAGAAGTTGCACATTTTAATAACAATTAGATTCAGCAATCATTTCTTGGGTATCTATCATGTATCATATGAATGATGCATGGTACTTTTTGTTTAAAGAACTTTGAAAATATTGGATTCAGAACTGGAAGATTATGTAGAAAATATGACTTATGATCATATTATGAGGTCAGAATGCCACCAAGGGGCTATTTTGCCCATAGGTAGTAAGAAGAGAGGGGTGTGGACAAAATGGAAATATTTGGAGATCTTGAGTAAAAATTCAATTGTGCTATACTAAGAAAAGACAAAGAAATCAAAGAAATGGCAAACCAGGATAGTTCTGGAGTTAAACTGGCCCAATGCAGTTCCCTTGTGTTTTAGTTTGCTAATGCTGCCAGAATGCAATATACCAAAATGGAATGGATTTCCAAAAAAAGGAATTTATTAAGTTGCAAGTTTACAGTTCTAAGGCCATGAAATTGTCCAAATTATAGCACTAACAAGATGTTACCTTCACTCAAGAAAGGCTGATGCCATCCAGAACACCTCTATCAGCTGGGAAGGCACCTGGCTGGCATCTGCTGATCCCTTGCTCCTGGGCTCCATTGCTCTCAGCCTTTGTTCCTGTGGGGGTTTCTCACTTGGCTTCTCTGGTGCTGGGTTTCATCTTTTGGCTTCCCTCGACCCTCTCCATGTTCTGGTTTGCTTAACATCTCATGGGAAGTCACATGGCAACATCTGTTGGGCTCTACCCATGTCTAAGTACCTGCTCTCTGTGTTGGCACTCCAAGCATCTCCAAATATCCATTTATCTGTCAGCGCTGAAGCAACTGTTCTCCAAGTGTCTGCATCTGAAGTTTCTCCAAAATGATTTCCCTTTTAAAGGCCTCTATTAAACCAATCAAGATCCACCTTGAATGATTGGAGGCACATCTCCATCTAATCAAAAGGTCACACCTACAATTGGGCACACCACATCTCTATGGAAGTAATCCAGTCAAAATCACACCCACAACTGGGTGTGTCACATCTCCATGGAAGTTATCTAGTCAAAATATCTACCCCACAATATTGAATCAGGACTAAAAAAAACATGGCTTCCCCCACAAGATTGGATCAGGGAAATAGGCATGGCTTTTCTAAGATACATAGCAGGTTCAAATTGGTACATCTTATAATAGCACTGGAGAGTCTCGTCCATCTAGTGAGAGAAGAATGAAATATTTCATGGTTTCTTCTGGTCTTTAGAATCTACAATTTTTGCTCAAACTCATTGCAATACTTATATTATTTGACTTTAGATCTGATTTTCTTTTCACCGATGTTTTAAAATTTCTCTTGTTGCTAAGGTATTTTTTCAGAATTTTAGCATATTACCTGCAATTTGAATTCCCATCTCTTAAAATTGCCCTGGAATACCCCCCACTGCTTGCTCAGGGTTCATATTCAAATTGCAGCAAGAATAATTTTGTGTGAAAAAGAGACAGTGAGTGAGAGTGAGCAAGAGAGACAGCAAGAATTAAGAGGGGAGAGAAAGAGGGGAGAGGGAGAGAAGGAGAGATGGTGAGAGATTAAGAAATAGTTGAGGGGTAGAAGGAATGATTCAAAAGAGATCAATTTGTAGAGTGAGAAATTAGAATGCAGGTTACAAGGGGCTGAAGTGCGGGTGGGAAATGGAGAGTCAATGCTTAATTGGTACGGAATTTCTGTTTGGGGAGATAGAAAAGTTTTGATAATGGATGGTGGTGCTGATAACAACATTGTGAATGTAATTAATACCATTGAATTGTGTGTTTGAAAGTGGGTAAAATGGGAAATTTTATGTTCCATGTATGTGCCCACAATAAAAATTGAAAGAAAAAAAAACAAAGAAAAAGTCTTATGGAACCATACGACACAAAGATTAGTGTTAACTATGGACTTCAGTTAATAGTAAAATTATGATACTATTGGTTCATCACTTGTAACAAAATTATCACACTAACGCAAAATGTTAATAATATGGTAAAATGTGTTTGTGGGGTCTGTACTTTCTGTATGATTTTCTGTAAATCCACAACTGCTCTAAGAAAAAATAACATCCATTATAGAGAAAAAGAAATAGATAGAGATAGGCAGAGATATTAACCAGTAAAAATGCAATAATAAGTTTTTTTCTTAATTAGAGAAGTTGTGAGTTTACAAAACAATCATGTCTAAAATACAGGATTCCCTAAACCACCACACCACAAACACTTTTCATTGCTGTGGAACATTTGTTACTATTAATGATAGTACTTTTAAAAATATATAAATAATACTCTTTTTAAACAATAGTTACCTTTGTTATAATTGATGAAAGATTATTAAAATAGTTCTATTATCCATTACTTACATTAGGGGTTTCTCCCCATACACCACCCTATTATTACCACAGTCTATTGGTATCATACACTTTTTTATAATTCATGAACGAATATTCCCTTGGTTGTACTATTACCCATAGTCCATTGTATACAATTGGACTCACTGTGTTGTACCGTCCTATGTTTTACCTTTTGATATTTATTCTAGTAGTGTAGACATCCTTAAGTTTCCTCTTTTAACCCCATTCACCTATAAAGCTCAGGGCTGTTTATTTTACTCACAATAATGTGCTACTATCCCCACCATCCATTCCCAAACCTTTACCTTCAGCCTAAGTAGAAATTCTGTACAAATTAAGCATCAAGTCCCCATTCTCTCACCCTGACCTGTCACCTGGTATCCTATATCCAGTCTCCTGACATCCTCTATCCTATTATTTTTTAAATTCTAACACTATGCATTTGCTTATTCTGATTTTTTCATATCAGTGTAATCACACAATACTTGTTCTTTTGCGTCTGGCTTATTTCACCAAGTGTGTCTTCCCCATGTTGTCACATGCATCATGACTTCACACCTTCTTATAGCTGAATAATATTCCATCGCATGTACACACCACATGTGGTTAATCTACTCATCGGTTGATGATCACTTGGGTTGCTCCCATCTTTTGGCAATTGTGAATAATGCTGTTATGAACATCTGTGTGCAACTATCTGTTCAAGTGCCTGCTTTTGGTTCTTCTGGGTATATACCCAGTAGTGGGACTGACTGATCTTATGGTAATTCTATACTTTCGTTGTTGTTGCTGTTGTTGTTTTAGTAGTGGTCATTCTAGTAGGTGTGAAATGAAATCTCATTGCGGTTTTGATTTGCATTTCCCTAATAGCTGGTGATGTTGAGCATCTTTTCATGTGCATTTTAGCCATTTGTATTTCCTCTTTAGAGATATGTCTATTTAAGTTTTTGCCCATTTTTTAATTAGATTGTCTTTTTGTTGTTAAGTTGTAGGATTTCTATTTATTCTGGATATTAAATCTTTATCAAATATGTGGTTAACAAATATTTTCACTCATTAAGTAGGTTTCCTTTTCAGTTTCTCGACAAGTCCTTTGATGCACAAAAGTGTTTGACGATGTCCCTTTTTTTAATTTTTTTTCTTGTGCTTTAGGTGCAAAGTCTAAAAAACTACTGCCTACCACAAGATCTTGAAGATGTTTCCCTACATTTTCCTCTGGGAATTTTAAGGTCACAGTTGTTAAATTTATGGCTTTGATCCACTTTGAGTTAATGTTTGTACATGGTGTGAGATAGGGGTCCTCTTTCATTCTTTTGCATATGGATATCCAGTTCTCTCAAAAACATTTATTGAAGGTACTATTCTTTCCCAGTTAAGTAGATTTGGCAGCCTTGTCAAAAATCAATTCACCATAGGTATGAGGATTTATATCTGAATTCTCAGTTTGATTCCATTTATCAATAAATAGAATCTATCCTTATGCTGGTGCGATGATGATTTGACCACTGTAGCTTTATGAGTAAGCCAGGAAGTGTGAGGTCTCCAACTCTGTTCTTTTTCAATATGTTTTTGGTATTTGAAATCACTTGCCCTTCTAATGAACTTATTGTAGTAGGCTTTTTCACTTATGCAAAGTAGGCTGTTGGAATTTTTATTGGGATTGCATTGGGTCTGTAAGTCAATTTGTGTAGAATTGACATCTTAATATTATTTAGCCTTTCAATCCATGAACACAGAATTTTCTTCCATTTATTTAAGTCTTCTTTGATTTTGTTTAGCAATGTTCTGTGTATAAACCCTTTACATCCTTGGTTAAACTTATTTCAAGATATTTGATTCTTGACTAGTTCCGGGCCAAGATGGAGGCTTAACAAGGTGCACATTTTAGTTCATCCTCCAGAACAACTACTAAATAGCCAGAAACAGTACAGAACAGCTCCTGGGGCCACATCAGTGACAGAACACACAGCGTATCCCAGTCTGGACCAGCTGGACCAGCTGCAAGCCCCCACAGAACCAAGAGTTCCTAAATCTGTGGTGGCCAGTTCCCCTCCCCCACAGGCTGCATCCCAGAGGGGAAAGGGAAGGGACTTTACCAGCAGCAGGGACTGAGCACAATCAAACGCTAATTGTGGAATTAATTAACAAATTCTGACTACCTAAAATAGGCTCCCAGCTTAGGTGAACCTGGTCAAAGCAGAGGTTGCTCATTTTTGCCCCAGCACCAAGGGGGCAGGGCTGACGGAAAAAGGGGGAAAAAAGAAGGAAACAGGTTTTGTGGCTGTGTTTCTACAAAGGCTTAACTGCCTTTGGATATAGCGGCAGGACTTCTCAGGCTGCAACTGCCCCAGGCATAGGCAGATGTGAGCTCTTTTGGGGGCTTGTCTGGAGCCTGTATCTTCCCCAGGGGAGGGGTAAAGCCAAACTCAGGTGGAATTCCTTCCTCAAGGAATTCAGACACCAATTCTTGGTAATTTGAAGCCATGAAAATGAGCCTACAACCTCTCCTCTGTCTCCACCACGGCCCCAGCAGGGAGAGTCCACCAAAGTTAAAGGTACCACATCATCTTACACTGGTGGGACCTGCAGGAAAACAAGTGCCATATACGGGGCAGGATAAGAAAAACAGAGTCCAGAGACTTCACAGGAAAGTCTTTCAACCTGCTGGGTCTCACCCTCAGGGAAAACCGATGCAGGTGACTCTTTCCTCCTGATAGGACGCCAGTTTGGTCTGGGAAAATCTGGCTGGGGTCTATAATATCTAAGTAGACCCTCCTAAGGGTGGGGGGGGGGAGGCACCATACAAGCAGGGCAAGAAACAAGAAAAGAAGAACTGAAAAATTCTCCTCTGTTAAACAAAACTTAAGCTAGAGCTCCAGAAAAAGCTGAACTGAATGTCAAAGAACAGAGAGACAACAAATTCATCCAGCAAGAAAACCCTAGGTAAAAGAACTGAAAGCAATCTCCAGAATAAACTAATTAAGGTATCTAAATGCCTAGATGCCAGCAAAAAATAACAAATCACACTAGGAAAATTGAAGATATGGCCCAGTTAAAGGAACAAACCAACAATTCAAATGAGATGCAGGAGCTGAAACAATTAATTCAGAATATACGAACAGGCATGGAAAACCTCATCAAAAACCAAATCAATGAATTGAGGGAGGATATAAAGAAGGCAAGGAATGAATAAAAAGAAGAAATTGAAAGTCTGAAAAAACAAATCACAGAATTTATGGGAATGAAAGACACAGTAGAAGAGATGAAAAAAACAATGGAAACCTACAATGGTAGATTTCGAGAGACAGAACATAGGATTAGTGAACTGGAGGACGGAACATCTGAAATCTGGCAAGAAAAAGAAAATATAGGGGAAAAAATGGAAAAATATGAGCAGGGACTCAGGGAATTGAAAGACAATATGAAGCACATGAATATATGTGTTGTGGGTGTCCCAGAAGGAGAAGAGAAGGGAAAAGGAGGAGAAAAAGTAATGGAGGAAATTATCACTGAAAATTTCCCAACTCTTATGAAAGACTTAAAATTACAGATCCAAGAAGTACAGTGTACCCCAAAGAGAATAGATCCAAATAGACATACTCCAAGACATTTACTAATCAGAATGTCAGAGGTCAAAGAGAAAGAGAGAATCTTGAAAGCAGCAAGAGAAAAGCAATCCATCACATACAAGGGAAGCCCAATAAGACTATGTGCAGATCTCTCAGCAGAAACCATGGAGGCAAGAAGAAAGTGGGATGATATATTTAAATTATTAAAAGAGAAAAACTGCCAACCAAGAATTCTCTATCCAGCAAAATTGTCCTTCAAAAATGAGGGAGAAATTAAAACATTTTCAGACAAAAAATCACTGAGAGAATTTGTGACCAAGAGACCAGCTCTGCAAGAAATACTAAAGGGAGCACTAGAGACAGATATGAAGACAGAAGACAGAGGTGTGGAGAAAAGTGTAGAAAGGAAGACTATGAGTAAAGGTAAAAAGAAGGAAAATTCAATATGACATATAAAATCCAGAAGGCAAAATAGTAGAAGAAAGTACTACCCATGCAGTAATAACACTGAATGTTAATGGATTAAAGTCTCCAATTGAAAGACATAGTCTGGCAGAATGGATTAAAAAACAGGACCCATCTATATGCTATCTCTACTCAAAGGACATGAGGGCAAGGACACAAGTGGACATTTACTCACCAATGTTTATAGCAGCATTATTTACAATTACCAAGAGATGGAAGCAGCCAAAATGTCCATCAACAGACGGTTGGCTAAACAAACTGTGGCATTTACATAAGATGGAATATTATGCAGCTGTAAGACAGAATAAAGTTATAAAGTGTGTAACAACATCCATGGACCTTAAGGACTTTATGCTGAGTGTGATTAGCCAGAAAAAAAAAGGACAAATACTGCATGGTCTCACTGACATGAACTGATATTAGTGAATAAACTTGGGATATTTCGTTGGTAACAGAGACCATCAGGAGATAGAAATAGGGTAAGATATTGTGTAATTGGAGCTCAAGGGATACAGATTGTGCAACAGGACTGAATATAAAAACCCAGAAAGGGACAGCCCAATATTACCTAACTGTAATACAATTATGTTAAAACACTGAATGAAGCTACATATGAGAATGATAGAGGGAGGAGGGCTGGGGCATAAATGAAATCACAAAGAAAGATAGATGATAAAGATTGAGATGGTATAATCTAGGAATGCTAGAGTGTATAATGATAATGATTAAATGTACAAATTTAAAAAATGTTTTTGCATGAGGAAGAACAAAAGAATGTCATTACTGCAGTGTGCTGAAAATAGATGGTAATTAATATTTTAAAATTTCAACTTATGTGTGAGACTATTTGCAAAAATGTTTATTTTGTACAAATTTATACTTTGACTAGTGCATCTCCTAATATAACTTATGCAGATAGTTGGTTGAACACCTTAAGTACATGGAACTTCGTATAGGACATGAGATTTTGTTGGTTTGTCCAGAGTGATGCCCTGATGAATCCCAGAGTGATTTGATCAGTGAGTGGAAAAGTATTTGCAAAGTCCCCTTCAGGGAATGGTGAGAATGGGGGAAAACTCAACTTCCCCAAGTTGAATTCTTGATATTCTTACAAGCAGTGTGGGCAACCAAAGCTATAGGCTGAGCCCCCAGTCTTGGGGTTTGTTCATATGAAACTTAACCCCACCGTGGATAGGTCAAGCCTACTTAAAATTAGGCCTAAGAGTTACCTCCAAGAGAACCTCTTTTGTTGCTCGGATGTGGCCTTTTTCTCCAGCCAACACAGCAAGCAAACTCACCACCCTCCCCCTGTCTACATGGGAAATGACTTTTAGGGGTGTGGACCTTGCTGGCAACATGGGACAGAAATCCCAGAATGAGCTGAGATTCAGCATCAAGGGATTGATAAAAACTCTAGAATGAGCTGAGACCCAGCATCAAGGGATTGAGAAAACCTTCTTGACCAAAAGGGGGAAGAGTGAAATGAGACAAAGTTTCAATGGCTGAGAGATTCCAAACAGATTTGAGAGGTTACCCTGGAGGTTATTCTTACACATTAAGTAGATATCACCTTGTTAACCAAGATGTAATGGAGAGGCTGGAGGGAACTGCCTGAAAATGTAGAGCTGTGTTCCAGTAGCCATGTTTCTTGATGATGATTGTATAATGATATAGCTTTCACAATGTGACTGTATGATTGTGGAAACCTTGTGCCTGATGCTCCTTTTATCTACCTTGTCAACAGAAGAGTAGAACATATTGAATAAAAATAAATAATAGGGGGAACAAATGTTAAAATAAATTTAGTTTGAAATGCTAGTGATCAATGAAAGGGAGGGGTAAGGGGTATGGTATGTAAATTTTTTTCTGTTGTCTTTTTATTTCTTTTTCTGAATTGATGCAAATGTTCTGGGAAATGATCATGATGATGAATATGCAACTATGTGATGATATTGTGAATTGCTGAATGTATGTATTGGGAATGTTTGTGTTTCTCGTAATTTTTTTAATTAATAAAAAATTTTAAAAAAGATATTTGATTCTTTTACTTGTAATTATAAATGGATTTTTTTTCTTGATTTCCTCTTCATATTGCTCATTACTAGCGTATAGAACCTCTACTGATTTTTTTTTTTGCATGGGTAGACACTGAAAACTGAACCCATCTACTGATTTTTGAGTGTTGATCTTGCATCCTGCCACTTTGCTGAACTCTTTTATTAACTCTAGGAGCTTTGAAGTAGATGTTTCAGGTCTTTCTATTTATAGGATCATGTCATTTGCTAACTGTGAAAGTTTTACTTTTACCTTTCCATTTTGATGCTTTTTATTTATTTTTCTTGCCTAACTTCTCTGTGCAGAACTTCTAGCATAATGTTGAATAATAGTGGTGTCAGTGAGCAATCTTGTCTTGTTCCAGATCTTAGAGGGAAAACTTTCAATCTTTTGTCATTGAGACGATGTTAGCTGTGAGTTTTTCATATATGTGCTTTATGCGGAAGTTTCCTTTTATTCCTATCTTTCAAGGTGTTTTCATCAAGAAAGTATACTAAATGTTATCAGATGCCTTTTCTGTCACTCATGATGATCATGTTTTTTTCCCTTTGATTTGTTAATGCAGTGTATAACATTAATTGAATTTCCTATGTTGAACCAGTTTTGCATAACTGGAATAAAATCCACTTGGTCATGGTGGACAATTCTTCAAGTGTACCACTGGATTCAATTTGCAAGTATTTTTTGAAGAGTTTTGCATCTATATTCATAAGAGAAATTGGTTTGTAATTTTCTTTTTTGTACTATCTTCATGTGGTTATGGTATTAGGGTGATGATGGTTTCATAGAATGAGTCTGGTAATGTTTCCTTTTCTTCAATTTTTTGGAAGAGTTTGAGCAGGATTGGTATTAATTTTTGGAACAACTGGAAGAATTCACCTGTGAATCCATCTGGTCCTGGGCCTTTCATTGTTGGGAGGTTTTTGATGACTGATCCAATCTCTTTATTTGTAGTGGTCTGTCGAGGTCTTCTATTCCTTCTAGAATCAGTGTAGTTTGTTCATGTGTTTCTAGGAATTTGTTCATTTCATCTAGTTTGTCTAATTTTTTGGCATACAGTTGTTCATGTTATCCTTTTATGATCTGTGTTATTTCTGTGAGGTCAATGGTAATAGCCTCCCTCTCATTTCTGATTTTTTATTCATTTCTTCTCTCATTTTTCCTTTGTCAATCTAACTAAGGGTTTGTCAATTTTATTGATCTTCTCAAAGAGCCAACTTTTGGTTATATTAGTTCTCTCTGTTGTTTTTATTCTCAATTCATTTATATTTTGCTCTAAAATTTATTATTTCTTTCCTTCTGCTTTCTTTGGGATTAGTTTGCTGTTATTTCTCTAGTTCCTCCAGGTGTGCAGTTAGATCTTTGATTATAGCCCTTTTTATAAAATGTAAGTGTTTAGGACTATACATTTCTCTCTCAGCACTATCTTCATTGTATCCTCTATGCGTTGATATGTTGTGTTCTCGTTTTCACTCATCTTGAGATATTTACGGATTTCTCTTGCAACTTCTCCTTTGACCCACTGATTGTTTAAAAGTGTATTATTTAACTTCCATGTATTGGCAAATTATCCAGTTTTTTGCTTGTTATTGATTTCCAGTTTCATTTCATTGTGGGCAGATAAAGCGTTTTTATAATTTCAATCGTTTGAAATTTATTTAGACATATTTTGTGAACCAACATGTGGTCTATCCTGGAGAACAACCCATGTGCACTTGAGAAAAATGTATATTCTGCTGTTTGGGGGTGCAACATTCTGTATATGCTTGTTAGTTTAGCTCATTTATCATTTAATTCAAGCTATCTGCTTCCTTATTAATTTTCTGTCTAGATGTTCTATCTATTGATGAGAGTAGGGTTTGAAGTCTCCATCTATTATTGTAGAAGCATGTATTTCTCATTTTAGTTTGCCAGTGTTTGCCTCATGTATTTGGCACACTATGGTTAGACACATAAATATTTATGATTATAATTTCTTCTTAGTGGATTGCTACTTTTATTAATATATAGTGTCCTTCTTTTTCTCATAACTGTTTTGCATTTAAAGTCTATCTTGCCCAATATTAGTATAGCTACCCCAACTCTTGTTTAGTTACTGTTTGCATAGAATATTTTTTTCCAACCTTTCACTTTCTATCTATTTGTATCTTAGGGTCTAAGCTTAGCCTCTTGTAGACAGCACATAGTTGGATCATCCTTTCTTATCCATTCTGCCTATCTGAGTCTTTTGGTTTGGGAGTTCAATCCATTAACATTCAAAGTTATTATGTAAAAGGCAGTATTTATTTCAGCTATTTTATCCTTTTGTTTTATATGTCATATCTTTTTTATGTGTCTCTCTTTTTACCTTTTTTAGTTAACCTTAGTGATAATCTTCATTTCTTCACTGTACTCCAAGCCTCTCTCTCCTGTCTTTGCCTTTCAGCCTACAGAAATCCCTTTAGTAGTTCTTGTAGGACAAGGCTAATGCTGATGAAGTCTCTAGGTTATGGTTTATCTGCGGATATTTGAAACTCCTCCTCATTTTTGTAGGACAGTTTTGCCATATATAGAATTTTTGGCTGGCAGTTTTTTTCTTTCAGTAACCTTAAATATATCATACCATTGCCTTCTTGCCTTCATGGTTCCTGATGAAAAAGTAGTACTTAGTCTTATCGCATGTCCTTTGTATGTAACAAATCACTTTTTTCTTGCTCCTTTCAGGTTTCACTTTTTATCTTTGGCATTTGACATTCTGATTATTATATGCCTTAGAGTAGGTCTGTTAGGATTTATTATGTTTGGGGTGCATGTATATGTATGTTTTTCATAAGAGTTGGGAAATTTTTGGCTATTATTTCCTCAAATATTCTTTCTGCACCTTTTCCCTTCTCTTCCCCTCTGGGAGACTCATGATGCATAGTTTGTGTACTCCATGCTGTCATTCAGATCCCTGAGACCCTGCTCAATCTTTTTCATTGTTTTCTCTTTCTGTTCTTTTTTCTGTCAGATTTCAACTGTTCTATCTTCTAGTTTGCTGATTCTTTCTTCTGCATGTTCAAAATGCTGTTGTATGCTTCTAGTGTATTTTAAGTCTCTTCTACTATGACTCTCATCTCAGTAATTTTTGCTATCTTTTTATACTTTAAAATTCTTCATTATGCTCATCCAATGTCTTCTTACTTCATATTTTATTTAATATTTTTATTGTGAAATATAATATATATGCAGAAAAGAGATAAGTTTAAAGTACACTTGACAAGAAGTTATAGAACAAGTTTCAAGGTATGTTGTGGTAGTTAGATTAATGTGTCAACTTGGCCAGGTGATGATATCCCGTTCTTCTGTTTCAGTGAACTTCAGTCATCAGTATGTGAAATTCACCTATGGCTGATTACATTTGTCATCAGCTAAGGGATGTGCCTTCCACAATGAGTAAAGCTTAATGTAATAAGTTTAGTAATGCTTAAGAGAGAGAGGTCAGAAGAGAGCACAGTGGCCCAGCAGACCTCATCTCAGCACTCACAGCTCAGCCCAGACATTTGGAGATGCAGAAAGGAATAATCTCAGGGAAGGCCATTGGAATCCAGAAGCCAGCAGACATCACTGTGTGTCTTCCCATGCAACAGAGAACCTCAGATGAAAGCTACTTGCCTTTCCTCTGAAGAACTATGAATTTTTAACTAAATAAATCCTCTTATTAAAAGCTGATCCATCTCTTGTGTATTGCATTCTGGTTGCTTTAGCAAACTAAAACATATGGCATATATTACAGCTCCACAATTTCAGGTATTTCCTTCTAGCTGTTCTAATACACTAGAGACTAACAAGAAATATCAATATAATGATTCAGTAGTCACAAATCATTTAAGTCCTATCTTCTCTGTTACAACTCCTCCTTCTCATTTGACCCTTCTCCCAATCTTCATAAATATTTGAACAATGACTGTTCTAACTTCTTCATGTTGAAAAGGGGTGTTGACATTATGGGTAGGGGGATGCAGCTAGTTGATGTTCTTGGAGAGACTGGTGCCTCTGGGTTTCCGAGCTCATCTGGCATAGGAACAATCTGGAGGTCTTCTGTTTCTAAAAAAATAAACGTAGTAGGTGTGGATTTTTTTTTCTTAATTGCCTCCTCAGTTAGGTCATTGTTTGTGTATAGAATCATTGATTTTTTTCACATTAATCTTGTATACCAGCACTTTGCTAAATTTGTTGATTAGTTCTAGCAGTTTTGTCATGGATTTCTCAGGATTTTCCAAATATAGGATCATGTCACCTGCAAATAATGAAAGTTATACACTTCCTTTCCTATTCAGATACCTTTTATTTCTATTTTTCTGCCTGATTGCTCTAGCTAAACCTTCTAGTACAATGTTGAATAATAGTGGTGACAGAAGGCATCCTTGTCTCATTTCTAATCTCAGAAGGGAGGCTCTTAATCTCTCACCATTGAGCACGATGCTGACATATATGGGCTTTTCCATATATGACCTTTATCATATTGAGGAAGTTTTCTTTGACTCCTACCTTTCGAAAAGAATGCTGAATTTTGCCGAATACTTTTTAAGCATCAATTGAGATAATCATATGATTTTTCCCTTTCAATCTGTGAATATGTTGTTTACACTGATAGGTTTTCTTACGTTAAACCACCCTTGCATGCCTGGAGTGAACCCCACTTGGTTGTAGTGGATACTTCTTTTAGTGTGTCTTTGGATTTTATTTGCAAGTATTTGCTGAGAATTTTTCCATCTCTATTCAGTAGGGATAAATGTTGTTTTCCTTTCTTGTACTATCTTCATCTGGTTTGGTATTAGAATGATGTTAACATCATAAAATGAGTTAGGTAGTGTTCCTTTTTCTTCATTTTTTTTGAGGAAGAGTTTGAATAGGAATGGTGGATTTTTTTTGTTTGTTTGTTGGAATATTTGGTAAAATTCCGCTGTGAAGCCATATGGCTCTGGCTTTCTTTGTAGGAAGATTTTTGATGACAAATTGAATGGTCTTCATTTGCGGTTGATTTGTTGAGGTCTTCTATTTCCTCTCGAATCTATGTAGGATATTCATGCATTTCTATGAAATTGTCCATTTCCTCTAAGCTGTCTAGCTTGTTGGTGTACAGTTGTTCATAGTGTCCTTTTATGATTTTTTAAAATTTCTTCTGGATCCATAGTAATGACCCCCTCTCATTTCTGATTTTGTTCATTTGCATCTTTTCTCTTTTTGACTTTGTCAGTTTAGCTAAGGGTCTGTCAAGCTTGTTGATCTCGAAGAATCAACTCTTGGTTTTATTGATTCTATTCTTTTTAATTCTCCAATTCATTTATTTCTGCTTTAATCTTTGTTGTTTATTTTCATCTACTCACTTTAGGGTTAGTTTGCTGCTCTTTCTCTAATTTCTTCAGTTGTTCATCTAAGTCTTTGGTTTTGGCTCTTTCCTTCTTTTTAATGTATGTGTTTAAAGCTATAAATTTCTCTCTTAGCAGTGCCTTAACTGCATCCCATAGGTTTTAATGTATTGTATTCTCATTTTCATTTATCCCCAGATATTTACCAATTTGTCTTGCCATTTCTTCTTTGATCCATTAGTTGTTTAAGTGTGTGTTGTTTCACCTCCGTATATTTGTGAAAGTTCTGTTTCTTTGGTGATTATTGACTTCCAGCTTCATTCCACTATGGTTTGAGAAAGTGTTTTGAACAATTTCAATCATTATAATGTATCGAGACCTGTTTTGTGCCCCAGCATATATATGGTCTATCCTGGACAATGTTCGATGAGCTCTAGAGAATAATGTATATCCTGGTGTTTTGGCATGCAAAGATCTGTATATGTCTGTTAGGTCTAATTTATTTGTCTCATTTTTTAGGTTCTTTATTTCCTTATTGATCTTCTGTCTGGTTGTTCTATCTATTGAAGAAAATGATGTATTAAATTCTCCCAGTATTATTGTAGAAACATTTATTGCTCCCTTTAGTTTTGCCAATGTTTGCCTCATGTATTTTGAAGCTCCTTGATTAGGTACATAAACACTTATGATTGTTATTTATTCTTGGTGAATTGTCCCTTTTATTAACACATAGTGTCCTTCTTTCTCTTGTGATATCTTTGCATTTAAGATCTATTTTGTCTGATATAGGTACCCCTACTTTCTTTAGGCTGTAGCTTGTGTGGAATATTTTCTTCAATCCTTTCACTTTCAATGTATTTGTATCCTTGGGTCTAAGATGTATTTCCTGTAAATAGTACATGGATGGATCATACCTTTTAATCCATTCAGCCAAATGCATCTTTTAAACTGGGGAGTTTAATCCATTCACACTCAAAATTATTGCTCTAAATTTTAAACCAATCATCTTATTCTTTGGTATTATTTGTCAGATCTATTTTTTCCCCTCTCTTTTTAACCTTTAAGTTACCCTTACTGGTACTATTCAGTTCTATGCTCCTCTCCAGATCTCTGTCTCTCCTGTTTGTATGTTTTTTTTCCAGCTGACAGAACTCCCTTTAGTATTCCTTTCAGGACAGGTCTCTTGCTAACATATTCTCTCATCATCTGTTTGTCTGTGAAGATTTTAAACTCCCTCAAAATTTTGAAGGATAGCTTTGCTGGACAAAGGATTCTTGGCTGACAATTTTTCTCTTTCAGAATCTTCAATATATCATACTATTGCCTTCTCCTCCATGGTGCCCCTGGGTAGTTAGTGCTTAGTCTGAGGTGGCTTCCCTTTTATGGGCTAAATTGTTTTTCTCTTGCTGCTCTCAGGATTTTCTGCTTCTCTTCAGCATTTGATAATCTGATTAGTATGTTTCTTGGATTGGACAATCTGATTAGTATGGTCTTTGATTTGTGCATTATATCTTTTATAAGGGTTGGGAAGTTTTCCCCAATTACTTCTTCAAATACTCTTCCTAACCCTTTACTCTCTTCTCCTTTTGTGACACTGATGATTCTTTTATTTGTGCCCTTCACGTTGTCTACCATTTCCCTAAGATCCAATTCAAAATTTTCCACCTTTTTTGCCATTTCTTCTCTTGTGCCTTTGCATTCATTTGTCCTGTCATCTCGTTTACTTATTCTTTCTTCTGCTTCTTCATATTTGCTGTTGTGTGTCTCTAGTATATTTAAAATTTTATCTACACTATCTTTCATTTCCATAAGTTCTGCTTTTTTCCAACTTATTCTTTCAAATTCTTCTGCATGCTCTTCCAGTATCATCTTGATATCCTTTATGTCTTTGGCCAACCCATTGAAATTATTTTGGAGATTTGTATATATTTCTTTGATTAGCTGTCCCAAATTCTGTGTTGCCACATGCTTTTAAATTTCATCATTTGACTCGGCCATATCGACTTGCATCTTCATGTGCTTTGTTATTTTCTGCTGATTTCTTCACATTTGATTATCTTGATAAGATTCTATTGAGAGTCAATTTCCCTTGCTCACCTAAGGTTGTAAAGTTGCTTGGGTTTGCACTGAAGGTCTCCTCTGTTACTCGGTGCTTCCAGTGATTCCCAGTCTGTGCATGGCCAAGGCCTCCCACAGGAGATTCAAGTCTACCTGGACATCTACAGGAGATTTAGTAGAACAGTAATTTGCCAGTATGTACTTTCCCTCTCTTCTCAGCACATGATGCTATTGGGCCACCTTTTCCCCTTGAGCCTGGTTTTCCTGACTGCAGCAGCTGGGTGAGTGGGGTCCAAACCCCGTGGAATTCCATTCAATGGAGCTGGTCTCCATTTGTGCTGGAGACCGGCAACCCCGAGACTGTGTGTGGACACTGTGCATGATGGCAGAGAATGAGGTGGCTCCCAGGCTCCGAGTAGAAAAGCCTTAGGCTTTGGGGTTGAGAGTTTCACCTTGCCAGCCCTCAGCCAGTTCGGAAGTGCCCTGCTAATCAGTGGTCAGCAAGATCCCTGCCTGGTGTGCACCTGTGGGCCACTGGGGGTAGGGTTGGGGGCGGGTGTTGGTGCTCCCATGTGGTCCTCTCCCTTGTCCCTGCCTCTCCAACCATGCACACCATGAGCACTGTGGAGAAAGGATGCAGGCAGCAGAACACAGAGTGTCTCTCTTAGCTGCTAATTGTCAGATAGGCTCTGCTGTGCTCTGTGTCCCCTCTGCTTGAGTGTAGGGGGCCCCATTCTTACCCCAAACCAGGTGCCTGCTGCAGCCAGCCTCAGCATTGGGGAGTAGGCATTACATGTGCAGTAATTTCTCCTGTGTGGCTAAAAGAAGTCTGTTGATTTCAGAATTCCCATACAGGAGCTCCCAGCTCAGGGCCGGGAGATGACTCCCCAAATGGTTATAGAGAGGAATAATGTAGAAGTCCTTCTCTGGCCACAGGTAATCTGGAACTGCTGCCCTGGTCATTTTCTGCCTTTACTTTAATTATTCCATGGTGGAGGAGTTAGCTCTGCTTCTCCTGTTCCACCATCTTCCCAGAAGTCAACCTGTCTTTTTTTTTTTGTTCTGGTGTGAAACTCCACTTTTCACCTCTTAGACATTTGTGGACCAATGAAATATCCTAGAGCCGTGGGCGCCCCACCCCCACCCCTTAGGACCTGTGGGAATCAGCTTGATTCTCACTGTGGAAGCAGCGCCTGGGTCGAAGACTGAACCCAAAGGCATTTCCAAGGTGGTCTGAGTCGTCATGGGTTGGAAAAGTGGGTTTGGCCACCAGCTGGAGGCTGCACCCCCTCCTGTCCATCTGGCTGAATTGCTGAGACTGGGCTGAGATTCCACAATGCCAGTGCCCACTGGATGAAGTGGACTCAGCACAGTGCACAGAGAGGTGTCAGGAAGGAAGGAGCCACTGAAGGAGCAGGAGTGGGGGGTCTCTGCTCCAGACCCAGCCTGCAGTGCCTGCTTAGGATCCTCTGTCTCTTTAGCCATGTTTTCCTTCATCTCATTGAATTGATTTAGGAGACATGTTTGAACCTCTTTGGTTAGGTGTTCCAAATTCTGTGTCTCCTCTGAAGCTTTAATTTTTTCCTTGACTGGGCCATATCTTCCTGTTTCTTAGTATGGCTTGTAATTTTTTGCTGATGTCTAGTCATCTAGAAATTTACTCTGAAGGTCAGTAGTTGGTATCTCCCAACCAAAACAGGGCCAGGGTCCCATGAAGGGGACACAGACCAGGCCCAAAGTGCCCTGGTGAGGGAATCAGGAAGGACACTAAAGGCCTCTTTGATGACTTCCCAAATCTGTGCTTTCCTGACCTTCTCAGAGGATGTCATTCTCCACAAACTGTTCCCCACAGCCCCGAGGAGGCACCAGGTCTTTAAATCTCCACCACCTCTGCCCCTGTCAGGGGGATTGAAACAATGGCCACAGTTGTCTTTCTCCATGGCAGGTTGAAATAGAAGCTCAGAGTCGAGACCCAGCAATCCAAATTTGATAATCAAAAGCTGTGACAAATGCTTGGCTGTGCCAACTTCTGTTCTTTGGGAAGAGGAACTTTATGACCCTTTCTGACAGTAGCAACCAGCATGGACTGGACTCCACGGCAGCCCACCATGAGAATGAAGGATGGGTTCTGGAGAAAGCTACTCACGGTTCTGTACAGGAGTTCATTAGCCCCTTCCTCCTGCTCCTCCCTGGGTGCTGTGAAGTGTTTTTCTGGCCTTCAGAGCCCCAGAACAATTGTTTCAGACAGTCTCTGCCTGTTTAACAGGTGCTTTGGTGGAAGGGATAAGTTCTGGAATTCCATACTCTGCAATCTTCCCTGGAAGTTCTCTCAGATCTCCTATATAAAATCTTGCTTATGTTCTCAGAGGCAAGAACCTGTGTCTCATTCCTCTCTGAAATCCTTAGCAGCAAACACAAGACTTGGCACAGAGTCTGTCCTCAGTGTACTTGGTGAAGACATCATCTGGGAATACTCTCAGAGATTACAGTGACCAGGTACATCGGTCCCCGTGCACTGGTCTCACCAAAAGGAGAGAGAACCTTAGGGAATATGTCACTTGCATATCAATTTAATTTGCAAAACATTAGTCTTGTCCCATCTAATTTAATTCTCATTACAACTCTGTGAATTGGGTCTAAAATTCCCGTTTATGTGTGAGGAAAGGAGAATCAGAGAAGTTTCTAGTTTCCAAACACATATAATCAGGGCTACATATAATTCCTGGTCCTGCTCCAAATCTCCACCTGTAATATGCTTTACATTGCAGTTTAAAAAGCAATAGCATGAAGGAAATTAATGGATTGATCGTCTGATCTTCAAGACACTTATAGTTCTCAAAATACAGAGAAAAGAGGAAACAAAACATCCTGGTGAAACTGACTTTGTTGACGGTTTTGCAAAAATACAAAAGAGGAAGTAATCCAATACCTGACCACGAGGTTGGATGACTGTGCAGCCTTCCTCCCCCACCGTTTCATCTGAATGTCAGGAAGTTGCCTTGGAGATGTGGATATTATTTTCTGGTCTTTGCCAAGAGGACAGAAACATAGACAAACTGAAAATGACGAATCAGAGCACATAATTTGACCCTGCTCATTCGGACATGCTAACATTCACACGGTATCAAAATTATTTGAATGCGTGTTAGTCAATCTGACTGTACTCTGAGTACTTTAAGACCAGGAACTAAGCTTATTAATCATTTAATTCCATGAGTGTAGCACTGTACATGGCACATAACTGATGTTCCAGAAGTGCTTGTGGGAAAGAAATGGAAGTGGAATGATATTTTAAAATATTTGTTTAATTAGAGAAGTTGTAGCTTTACAGAGAAATCATGTACAGCGTTCCCACAGGCACCCTAATGTTGTCACTTTGCGTTAGCATGGTATATTCGTACAATTGATGAAAGAATATTAAAATAATATTACTAACTATAGTCTACAGGTTACATTAGGTACATTTTTTCATATACACACCCTATTGCTAACATCTTGCATTAGTGTGCTACATTTATTATAATTCATGAAAGAAAATTTTTATAGTTGTACTATTAACTATAGTCCATCATTAAAAATAGGGTTCATTGCGTTGTACAGTCTTATGTTCAACCTTTTAATTTTTATTCTAGTAACATATATATGTCCCAAAATTTCCCTTTTTACCCACATTCAATGATATCTTTAGTATTGTATAGAAATTCTATACAAATTAAGCATTAAATCCCCTTTCTCTACCCGCCACCCAGTTCCTGGTAATCTGTATTTTAGATTCTTAGTCCATGAGTTTCTAAAATTCTAAGTCTATGATATTTCATATAGTGAGATCATGCAATATTTGTCCTCTTGTGTCTGGCTTATTTCACTCAACATAATGTCTTCAAGGTTCATCCATGTTGTCACTTGTATCAAGATTTCAGTCCTTATTAAGGTTAAATGATATTCCTTTGTATGGATAAAACACATTTTGTTTATCCACTCATTGGTTGATGGACACTTGAGTTGCTTCCATCTTTGGGCAATTGTGAATAAACATCAGTGTGCACATTTGGGTTAGGACCTTGCTTTCAATTCTCCTGGGGTATATATCTAGTTGAGGGATTACTGAATCATCTGGTAATTCTATTCTTAGCTTTCTGAGGAACTGCCCAACTCTCTTCCATAGTTGCTGTCAGGAATCTAATCATTTTAGATTCCTGACAGCAACGAGTGAGTGCTCCTATTTTTCGACATCCTCTCCACTATTTGTAATTTTCTGGTTTTTAAACAGTAGCCATAATAGTGGGTGTCAAGAGGTATCTCATTGTTGTTTTGATTTGTATTTCCATAGTAGATAGTGATGTTGAGCATGTGCCATTTAGGCATTTTAGATCCTCTTTGGAGAAAAGTTTATTCCAGTGCTTTGCCCATTTTTAAATTGGGTTCTTTGTCTTTTCATTGTTGAATTGTAGGATTTCTTTATATATTCTGGGTATTAAACCCTTATCAAATATGTGATTTCCAAATATTTTCTCCCACTGCATAGGTTGTCTTTTCACTTTTGTGATAAAGTCCTTTGATGCACAGAAGTTTTAAATTTTGATGCGGTCTCGTTTATCTAATTTTTCTTTTGCGGCTTGTGCTTTGTGTGCGAAGTCTAAGAAACCATTACCTAAACCAAGGTCATGAAGATGCTTCCTTACACTTTCTTCTAGGATTTTTATAGTCTTCATTCTTATATTTAGGCATTTGGTTCATTTGGAGTTAATTTTGAATATGGTATGAGATAGGGGTCTTCTTTCAGTCTTTTGCATATGGACATAGAATGATTTTATGGGCATAGAATGATTTTTTTTTAATTTGACAGAGCTTAAAGCTAGACCATAAGAACAATAGAGCATTAATGATTATGGGGTGCATAGAATTCTACAGAAGCTTACTCATCCTTCAAAGCATATTTCAAATGCTGTGTCTTCTGTGTAATATTCTCTGATCTGTTGAGTCAGAATGAACACATTACTGCAGTCGTTCTAGTTCATGCTTATCTAACTTCTTATGGTACTTGATTCTTTTCTGAATCCATCTCTCCATTGATGGTATGTCACCTTAGAGTTGGTAATCTAGCTTTGGATAGTTTCTTCTCGTTCCCTCACTCTGCCTCACCCAGTGTTTAGCATTAGATATGCACACTCAAAAAGTTTATTGAGTGTTTAAACAAATAACTGAATGATGAATGAATGAATGTTGTCTGTCACATTTGAGGATGCTACTGAATTGCTGCTAGTCTCATTGTCAAAGAAAAAAGGATGACTAAGAAATTAAAAGCACTCATAATTTAGTTACTATATATTCTTTTTTTTGCATGGGCAGGCACCGAGAATCTAACCCGGGTCTCCCGCACAGCAGTCGTGAATTCTGCCACTGAGCCACCATCACACAGCCCCATTATCAATTTTATATTTGTTGTTTTCTGTTTGCTTAGCCTCTCTTTCCCCAGTTTCAACAATCCCCAGCTATGTGTCTCTATTGCAGTGACTGCCTTTAAAAGCAAGCACGTAACAAATAAGGAATGTGATTATTAGGTCAACCTCTCACCAAATTTGCCTCTTATTTGGCTTGATTTTCAAGCTTTGCAAACCAGGAAGAGCATTCCGAGCTTTGTTGGATGGTTGCAAGTTGCAATATGTAGTTAAAGGCAGTTGAGTTCAGTTGCAGTGAATATTAGTTGCGTTTCTTGTCCAACTTTCACTTTTTCTTTCAGGCATAAGCACATCAATGTTGCTTTATGGAATCCATTCCTTCCCAATTCTCAGTCCACGAGGTTTTGGTCAGTCTCCACTCCCACCTGACTGGTAGGGGATTGAACTCAGGTCCACACCAAATCTTTACCTGCCATTCTCATCGCCATTGCCCAGTACTACCATGTCTTCTTCAGGGTTAGGCACTGACTTGCTTTATGTTAATGGGAGAATGACTTCTAGAAATTGTTTTTATGTCTGTAAAGATGCATGATTAGGCAAGGTTGAGGATCCCGATAATTGAGTCAACTCATGGAAAGCAGAGTGAAAAATGTTATAATTTTATTCCTGAATTGAACTTCCCCAGAAGTCAGGTTTATTTGTTATCCATTATTAGGTCCATGAACAAATAAACCTCTTTTATGCTTAAGCCTGTTTGCACTGAATTTTCTTTCCCTTGTAACCCAAAGAAGCCTAGCTAGTACACCACAGGTGTAAAACATTAAAATCATTTAGGGTGGCTTGTTAAAGATGCAGATTTCCACAAACCCAACAATAAAGGTTAGGGTCAAGGAACGTGCATTTAAACAAACAGCCCAGGTGAGTGGAATGCTGATGGACCAAACCTTGAAAGCGATTGCTCTAGTTATTGGAAGTGGTGGCAGTAAACAGCACAGCAACAAAATCAGAGGAGGTGCCAACTATGAACATAGTAGCTGAAAGTCAAGACCAGTCCATTGGAGAATGAAGAGTTGATTCAATGCTTTTCTTCTTAGGGAATTTTTGCTCTATTTCTCTTTATTATTTCCGCCTAGTTTAGGTAGCATGATCATATGTCTCAGTTTGCCTGAGACTGCCCAGGTATCCAACTATTGTTCCTGATAATTATTAATAGCCCTTCCACTCCTAAAAGTCACTCTTTTTTTTTATGATTACTCTAGATTCAGAACCCAAAAAGGAGTTCTTAGGTCTCTTCCAGCATTTCCAAGATATTGTTGGGTCCAATTTATATTCTTTTCTGTTTTTTATTTAAACCTTAGCTAGCAGAGACTGTGATATCTTAAAAATCATTATTGCAAATCTGAAGTTCTTAAAAATCTAGAAACCCAGTGGGCTTTTGTGTAGCATATGGAATGAAAGTGTAATGACAATTATAATATAGTTGCCTAGAATGTTCCATCACCCTTAGATTGACTCAATCTAAGAAAGCACCACATAAACCCATGACTCACAGTGGGAAAGGCATTAGAAATGTGAGCAGAATGTTGTATGAACATGTGGGAGTCATGATACCTCTGTCAGATCATACACAGCCTGGATCATTTAATTAACAACTGCCAGAGTTTAATTCTGGAGCAACTGTCACTTCTAGGCTGTTGATAAAAGGATATGGTGATACGGAGAGAACACAAGTAAACTTGCGAGTAAAATGTTATGCTAGTGCCAAATTTTTTATAGCACCTGTAATGGAGAGAGATATGATATGCCAGAGGTGCCTTTTGCAGCAGTTCTGGTTTCTTCTAAACACACACACACACACACACACACACACACACACACACACACACACACACACACCTAAAACGTTGAATTGCTTTGGTTTTCTTTAGTTATGTCAATTACAAATATTAACTGAAAACATGCAAAAAAAATAGGTTCCATGTGTTTTAGGTGTAATTAAGGCATACTGGCATTTAGTAGTGACTTTTTTCTCCCTTAAAATAAGTACATAGTTGTTAAATATTTCAGAAGAAATGATGGGTCTACATTAATGTTTTTAATATTGGGGGAATTTAGTTCAGAGATTTCTGCCTAGGGACTGTCGTTTCAAAATAATTTGCCGACTGCTTGTTTGGTTTTGTTCAAACACAGCTGTAAGTCCTTTCTTTCTATATTTGGCTAGCATTGACCATCTGTATGAGGGGTTAAATATTTCAGGAGAAATGATGGGTCCATATTCATATTTTTAATAATGGAGGAATTTAGTTCAGAGATTTCTGCCTAAGGACTGTCGTTTCAAAATTATTTGCCCACTGCTTGTTTGGTTCTGTTTAAACACAGCTGTTAAGTCCTTTCTGCCTATATTTGGCTAGCATTGACCATCTGCATGAGGGTGTGTTGGGTTGGAGAGAGGGAAGTGGCAGAGCAACGCATAGCTCCACAGCTGGTCACTGCTTCACCTTTCTACATCCTGCCTACCTGCCCTGATCCTCATCCAACTCTGGGTAGTAAGAAGAGAAAGTGACAGCCACAGGAGTTTTCTCTTCCGTGTTATCAGACTCAACACTCCCTTTAGAGCAAATACAGTATTATGTAACATCCTCTTCCCTCCCCTGAAATTAAATTCATAGGTAATATAATCAACCTGTACATCATTGCTTTAAGAAAATCAATATAATTATGTAATTATACTATGAAGAACAAACATGAAAATAATTCATCATAAAATATCTTATATGTCAATATGTATCTGTCCAGGCATGACTCACAAAGAGATGATGAAATAATCAGATACTTAAAATGAAACTTAAGATTTCTCCTAAGTGTCACAACTATAAATGCAGACTATATAGGTGTGTTCTATTCAGCCCTCAAATACTGTGGGTAGCTTTGTCATTGATGACATGATTTTAAAAAATGATCAGCTCTTGGTAATATTTATAGAAAAGGACAATCTTCCCTCACATTACATTGTATTTCATTTCTGGAAAATTGAGTGTATATTAAAACCTTATAAAAACATTTGCATTTATGTGTAAAACTGAGTTAGTTATAAACAGGCTTCTCACCTACATAAATGTCTGGAGGGACATTTAAAAGTCGCGCCTATGCATTTCAGGAAATCTAGCAATTATGTCCTCCCCAAGCCTGTGACAGCTAAAATCCCCCACCTCTCACTCCATTTCCATATGCCCTGTAGGAGATAGTATTAACTCCATTGAAAACCATTCACTCGTATAATTTATTCAGGTCAGAACACATTCACACGTCTGTCTTTGTTTTTGCTTTTCAGTTTTATTTTTGTAGGGGTCACTTGTTTAATACCAATTAAAATGGAAGAATCATGTTTTCAGTATGGATTGGTGGATTCTAAATAACAGTAGAGACTGGATAGAATCTGAGTTAACCTTTGTATATATTTTTAAACAACAACCTAAAAATCTCAGTGGTTTTTAACGACAGATTATTTTTCTAATTTAACAGCCTGGGGGGCAGCAGGGGTTCTGCCTAACCCTGGCAGATTAACCCTATTAGATTTAGCTCTGGAGTGAAAGTCAGAAACTCAGGTACTGCCCCTGCAAATGGGGAAATTTTCCCTATCTTGAGCATCACTTACTTTTGATACAAACTCCTCAGTGAGAGTTTAATTATTGTAGCTGGGGCCAGAATTTCAGCTGTAAGAGAGACTGGGAATGTGAATAGCTGACATTTTATTCTTATTTAGTAGGAGGTTGACTCTGCCTCCAAGATTCGTTAAGGGGAGTGTATAATTTTGGTGTAGGTCATGCTGTGTAACAAACACTCTCTCCATCTTAACAGATGTTTATTTCTCCTTTACTCTACCTATAAGCTATAGATTAGTAGTGGGTTCTGGGCTCATTATTATCTGTCTAGAATCTAGACTATAGAGCAGCCATTATCTCAAGCATTACTTTTCACTTTACCAGATTTAGAAAGCTTGGTGAGCTAGCTTTTTCAGTTGCCAACTGGCCATGATATAGCTCACTACTAACATTAATTTATTAGCCCAAACAACTCACATGGCCACACAAAGTTCTAAGGGGAGTGGAGTAGGGTGGAAAATACAATACTGTTGTATATCCAGAAGGACGATTCTAGAAATATTGGGTATACTGCTTAATGACAACAAAGTTGGAAATTCCTCAAACATGCAAAGGGTAAGATGTTGGGTAAGCAGAAATCACAAAAACAAATGTCTGCTAGAGACTATTATATCTTTTCCATATATCACCGTGCTAGGTTTATGCCACTACCTCTTAGTTACATACTGGGTACTGAATGAATAACTGTTGAATAAAAGGATGAATATGAATGATTAATTCACCAAATCTCACTACAATTAAAGAGTTATTTTGCTATTTTACCTTCACAGTGATGCATGATAAACATATGTATATACATATATATATGTATATATCTATGGATGTAGTGCCATTCATATGACACTTAGAAAGCTTGAGAAGAGTGGTACAGGAGAGAGAGAAAAGAGATGCTCCATTTCAGTATCCGGCTGAACGTGTTCACTTTTTGGTTTCTGCCACTAGACCCAGAGCAGGGACAGAATTTCGGACACAGTTGTTCAATAAAAGTAGTGTTGCTGTCATTGGGCGAGTCATATCAATTTAGCCATAGGTTCTTCAGTTGCACACACACACACCCAACCCAGAAGCTTTAGAAATATCTGCCTTTTGTACTCTAAGAATCTCATGGACTGTGGAGAGCAATATAATGTGCAACTATGGTTGCCACAAGACATACTTATGGAATAGGGCCTGCCACAAAGTATCAACAGACGCTTAAAGAGTTCATTACAGTAACCATTTGCTCTATTCTTAATATGGAATGGGGTACAAATTTAAGAAAGAACTTAGTGCAACTACAAAAGTTTGCTTTACGGTCCTGAGATGAGAAGTTTGGGGAGCCTGGTTCCCATCAAATCAACAATAATAATCAATGGGCTTAGTCCTCTTATCTTAAAGGTCAAACACCTCATATCTGTCACCGGGCACTGACAACTCCCACTCCTTCCTTGACTACCCACCGCCCCCACCGAGAGCGGCCCACAGCCCCAGGCCCCGCCTCTCGCGGAGGTCCTCCAATCAACCGCTCTGCCCTGGCCCAACCCCCGCGCGTCACGTGACACGGCCTGGCCCGCTTCCGGCGCGTCGCGGACGACTGACGTCGCGGAGCCCGGCGTCGCGTCAGGGCTGACCCGCGGTGGCGGCGGCGGCGGCGGCGGAGATGGCAGCGGACACCGAGCGGGCTTGAGGGCTAGGACCCGGCTCCCTCCCGCGCCACCTCGGGCCTGACCCAGCGCTGTGGCCGAGTCAGCTCACTCCGCGCCTGCTTCCTTCCCGGCCGCTGCCCGGGCGGAGGCGGGGGCCCGGGGTGGCCGCCCTGTTGGTGCCCCGGCTCGGCCCCGGACGGCCCGTCTGCTGTGCGGAGAGGAGGCCGAGTCGGTAAGAGGCGGCGGCGGCGGGGCCTGGAGGTCCCCTGATTCCCGCCTGGCCGCCCGGGGTGCCCCCGCACCGGCGTCTCTCTCTGGCCCGCTCCTCTCCTGCGTCCCTCCCCTTAACGCGCCGCCCCTATTGTCTGGGCTCAGCCGCTCCTTCTCCCCCGCCCTTCCCTCCTTCCCTCCCCCCTGCTGGGGGCCGGACGGCTGTCAAACCCGGAGGAGCCTCTTTCCGCGCTGTCTTTGGCCCCAGGCCCCGCGTCGCTGCTCACCTTTTTTTTTTCTCCCCTTTCTTTTTCTCTTGGTCATTCTCTGTCCATTGCTTCCCTTTCTCTGTCTGTGACTTCTTGCTAATTTTCTTTTCTCTACCGCTTGTCATCTCCCACAACTTTCACCATCCCTACTATTTTTTGCCATTCCTTTTCCCTTTTCTTCCTGTTTTTACTCGTCTCTGTACTCTGCTCCCTTTTCTTTCTCTGCTCCAAATCCCACACTCCCCCCCCCCCCCAGTAGACTGCCTTTTTCAAAGTTCCTTAATTGAAATCCTTCCTTATCCTCCCCCCGTGCCTGCCTGCTCCCAATAAAAAAAAAAATCTTGCTTTTCTGGGTACCACGTAGCGGAGTTTCTTTGGGGGATTATACCTCCTAACTCCGTCACTTAACTTGGGCTCTCAGTTTGATCCTAGAAAATGTTAGTATAATGTGTGAGCTACCCCTTAGTAAGTTCTTCCTTTACAGAAAATGTTTGTTTGTTTGTTTTGCATGGGCAGACACCGGGAATCGAACCCGGGTCTCTGGCATGGCAGGTGAGAGCTCTGCCTGCTGAGCCACCGTGACCCACCCCAGAAAATGTTGATTAGATTTCTACATACAACTTTTAAGTAGCTGCCTTATATGTTGCTCATTTATAAGACCCGTATTAAAAATAATTTATATGCGTGTTTCTTTTACACCAAATACACCCTGACCGCCAAGCTTACTCTTTACATATATATATTTATTTTACTCTTTACATTTTAATGCACTAATCTTTGTAGATGGCATGACATGAGGATATTTTTTCCTCCAACCATGTGTTTTGTGTATTACGCTATTTCCCCCTCACCTATCCAGACATTTTTTTGACAGAGAAGGAAGGGCAGGTGGAATTTTATGTTTGCTGTTATGTTTTGCTTATTTTGAATTGTGACCAGCCCATTAAAAATACAATATAGTTGCGTCTTTTCCTTTCTTTCTTTTTTTTTTTAAGTGGGAGGGAGCATATTAGTAATTCTGAATATCAAAAAGTGTATTTTGGCCCTGTCTTTTTCCCTAATAGCAATAGATTTACATTCCTATAATATATTACCTATTATATTTTGCTTGATTATCTCAAAATGCATTTATATTCCTCAAATAATCATTAGTGAAGAAGAAGCTACCTCAAATAAACTGGGTGGCCAGTGTGACCAACAGGATAGCAAATTCACTGTGAATAATCTAGAGTAATCAATATTCTTTGTTTTTTGTTTGTTTTAACATTGCATCCCCTTTTCCTGTGGGTGCTCTTTGTTGAAAAATGGTCGAAATAAATTCCCAGAAGTAAAAAGAAAATCCATTTCATTTCCTTATTGGATGTGAAGTATAAGAAAGACATTTCTTTTGCAACTTTATAGGTTAAATTAAAATTATTGAATTCATTTGCTACCAAGATGGTAGCAGGTGATGAAGCTTCCTAGTATAAAATGAGTTATTAACATCTTCACTGGGGAGAAAGGTATCTACTGCTTTATTCGTCTTTGTGCGCTCCTTAGTGTTTTATTTAGCATTTTGTACTATTAGGTACTCAATAAATATTTATGGAAATTAAGTGGAAAGCTTGATCAGGTTATTTACTTAAGCATTTTAATAGTCGTATTCCAGAACACACAATTGTCTTAATTTTTCAAAGATGTAAAAATGTTTTCAGATATCATTGTGAAAGTTTTTCTTGGATATTTTCAAGTTAAAATTTAGAGGATTTTAGCCCTTTACAAGTTTTAATGACCTGTCTGTTCATCCTAAGTAGATATCTTTTCTATGTTTTTTTCTTAATTCATCATCAAGATTCCTGGCAATTAACACAGTACTTTATCTGGAAATGCTTGTAATCATCATTCAGACTTTAAAAATTTGACAAATATTTTAAACTTCTCATGTATCATTTAAAAATTTTTGGTTAATTTTAATTTTGCTGGTTTCCTTACTTTATATTCCCTATGCATTTTATGCATTAGAATCTAACAGGTGTGTGTGTGTGTGTGTGTTTTTTCCTCTTGAGGTAGTAAAAAGAAAATACTGAAGAACAGGATCCCAAGATGAGTAAAAAGCCCCCAAATCGTCCTGGAATCACTTTTGAGATTGGTGCTCGTTTGGAGGCACTGGACTACTTACAAAAATGGTATGGAAAATATAGAGCTTTTAACATAAAGCACAATATCTGTAACCTTACATATGTTTGTTAATTGCTTAGTTCTGTTGACAGTAGTAAAAACATCAGTTCACATTTTGAATGCACATGCACATTGTTTTTTAGTTTTCCTAGCTTCAGCGGCTTTCAGGTTTCGCATTTTAAAAGCTTTCTAGTCAGAGTTATGTAGGTGATTGAGAACTGAAAATGAATAGGATATGAGATATAAATAGAATATTGCTACTCTTTGTATTTAAATGAGCTATATTGGAGGAGGGAAGATTAATTCAGCTTCCCAAGTATTAGATAAATTTTTATATAAATCTGTTTTCTTGACGTGTAGGGGTGATCTTTCAAAATGTGTTAATGGTTAGCATAGTGGAATGCCCCACTGTTCACTAACCCACCTAAAATGCCTGGACATACCTCCTCTTTTCCCAGAGGGCTGTAATCTAAAGGCATGTGCAGTTACAGCCTCTGGGAGATGCACAGTCCTCTCAGATCTGGATGTTTCTTTTGTGCTGGCCTCCTATGATAAGTGGTCAATTTAAATACCTCCACATACCCTTAACATAATGGGTAGGAAAAATAGAATAACGGAAATAAAACTACCATCTGGAAAGGAGAGAAGGAAAAACAGCACATAAGGCATCCCTGGGCCACAGTAGGAATAATTAGAATTTCTTCTTTCTTCTGCAGAGTGTGTTCCTCAGTCAGGTTAGCTGGCCCCTGGTTCTGTTCTCTTGTTACTGTTCTCAGACCCCTCACCTGAGAGGGGCTTTATGGAGGTGTCCACTTTGGTAGTGGGGTGATAGTGATGGTACGGCCTCAGCTCGTCCTGAAGCCCTTTTATTTTGATGAAGGACTTAGTGGTTTGGCAATTCCAGGACTTGGCCAGACTTTTAATATTTTCTGTCACTTTAACTCCCTTAAAACCATAGTGGACATTTTGTAGATCTGCTTTTGATTTATTTGATTTGTTACTTCCCTGAGTTGGCATTGGCAGGCAGAGGCAGCTTGTTTACTTGCAATTTCTGACTTTAGGCTAGTGTGGGATTTCTGTCTCTTAGCACCTGTGTTTAGGTTCTGCATACCTCTCTGACCCACAGGTTAATGGCCTCTATCTTAGGTTCTGCCTGTAGAAAGGCACTATTACTTAACTTCTTGCCCCCAGGCTGCATTTTAGTGGGTAGTTCTTTTAGGGAGCCTAATTGTTACCCTTCTCAGATGGTGCACACAGTAGCTATTGGGATGGGCTTGGGAAACACTTGGAAATCTGGCTTCTCTCTGGTCTCTGCTGAGTTTCTTGCCTTTATTTGCCCTAATTAACTTGGAGCTGAGAACTGGCTTTTCCATTCTGCTGTGCTCTTCCATTCTGCTGTGCTCTTCATTAGCTAAGCCTTCTCCATCTTGGATTGCTGGTTTCAGACAGAAAGATGAGGCTTTCTTAACCAGGATCTTTTCCCTTGGCTTGGACAAAATCAGATTTGACTGTAGTTATTTTCTCTCTTGTAGTAACGTACTGAAGGCCCCAAAAAGCAGTGAACACAGTTAAACATGTGGACATTTTTAATGCCAAGCCCCTTGAATTTCCAGCTTCAGTAAATACTGGTTAGAGTCCAGAGATAGAAGCAACAGTTTAAACAACTGCATTATTATCACCTAAAAGGAATTACCTACTTCTCTGGGATCTTTTCCTTACTCCCTGTTGACTGAGCCAATTCCACTTTTTAATGTCTATTGCTCACTTTTAGGGACTAATTCCTTTACCAGGGCTTTCTTTTGAAAGAGACGGAAGCTAAAACTTAATTCAAAAAGAAAGTGTATTGGCTTGTGTAACTGAAAAGCTGGAAGGAATTCAAAAAGTGTTGGTTGCCTCTCTCTTCTTGTCAGAGAAAGGTTTTTTTTCATTTAAAGCTGTATCTGAAACCATTCAGATAATTCTGTGGTCTGGTGTAAATAGAGAAATATCACACAGCTGAATATTAATTTATTGGCTTGTGATTTTACATTGTCTTTTTTTGTTCTTCCTCATCTTAGTACTCCTTTTCTGGATTTAATCGTTAAAGTAGCTCTTTTGTATTCAATATGGTTGCCTTCATTTTCTGCAGTAAACTTCATGGTTAATTAACATTAGACTAGCATGATTCTTTGTTGTGGTGGAATGTCTTGTGCTTTATAGGATGTTTTGCAGCATCCCTGGCCTCTACCCACTAGATATACCAGTGGCACTCCTCCAAGTCATGACATTTAAGAGATGTATCCATTGTCAAATGTCCACTGGGGGGCAAGATTGTTACAGATTGAAAGCCACTGCATTAGACCACGCAACAGAAGGTGCCAGTTTAGTCATTAGGTGTCTTGGTTCTGATTAGACCAAGCTTTTTACTCTGAAGGCATACTATTGAGGTTCTGTGTGATATAAGAGGATAGGAATGATAGTTGTTATTTACTTAATGTTAATCTTAAATTCTTTATCTTTTTTTTTGTTACAAGCTTTATGAATAACTAGTTAGTTCTTATTAATATATTCTCTTACATTCTCTCCAAACTGACAAAGTTACAATTGAAGTAGCTTTCAGTTTGGGGTAAGCACATAGTTTAATAGTTTTCAGTAGTTTTGAGAGATATTAGCTTAATTAACTTTGGTATTAGTAATAAATTCACTTTTGGTAATAAATTATTTTCTATTTCAGTTGTTGTTCAATTTATGATTTAGTAAAAGATTAAAAAAAGATTGTAAAAAAGAACTACTTTTAACATCAAGCCTGAATGAATAGATATTCTGTGCTTTTAGATTATTTGAAATTTCAGAGAACAAATGTAAGTTGTAGCTATAAATTTTTTCATTGTCTTATTCTTTTTACCAAGAATCCTGTTTGATGAGGTAAGGTACTATCATACAAATGTTTTCATTGATTAAGCTTAGATTTAATTATAATAACCCCTGTAATAATGGTTACCTTAATGTAACTAAATGTTAACCTGAAGAAAATCACGTATGGTAATCATTGGAACTGGTCATCAGTTTGATTTTTATGAGCTCATTTATATAAAATTTTTAGCGTTTGATTCTAGATGGCTCTTTGATTTAAAAAGAATTAGGAGTGTTTTATATACTCACTCTAGGTAATCAAAGGAATAATTTTCTTGTGACTTTGTTTCTTACTGTCAGTAATCTCAACCTGTTAGGTTTGGGTGATCCTTAAATTTAGTATTTTGTGCTTTTGCTATAGGGCAACTGTTTAATTATTGAGATTTAATTGAGTTTTATATGGAATTTTGTTTTGATATTAGGTAGAAATGTGGAATGGTTATTTGAGTGATAACTGGTAAAAGTGTAGAAGGTTTATTTGAGTGTTGAGAAACTTTGACAGTCTTGGAAGAAGCAATTAATTACTGAAAATATACTGAGATACCTTTCATTCCTCTTCCTTTCCTTTTTGATCTCTTTATCCATCTTTCTTTTTTTTCATATTCTCTTGTTGCATCCATATTAAATACTTATTTTTCCAAATTTATTCAGTACTGTTTGAAAAGTGTTGACTTCTTACTTGATGTAAATGTTGTTTCAACTATTATAGATAGGGTCTCCTGCATGGCAGGTAAGCATTCCACCACTGAACAACCAGTGCACCCTGATACATTACGTTATAAAGAGAAGTGCACTGTGGTGATAGCAGAGCACCCAAAAGCCATTTGATCCTGTATGTGAAAAGTTTTTCTTATATTCAAAAAAAAAAAAGGAAATAATTTTTAGTATGTGCCCTAAAACTAATGTGATAAACTCTAAATTTAGTTAGCCATAATTAAGCTCCCAGTTTTAGGTTTGGAGGTTAATTTGATGTACTAGGAAAACTCAATTTATTTTTCTTAGGAAAATACATTCTTACTGCTTGAGCAGTCATATCACATATTCTTTAAAGTTTAGAAAGACATTTCATCCTTGATCATATTCTTATTTTTAAAATAGTTATTTATTATCTTTTGTTTTCAAAGTAATGTTTCTGACTACATCAGAAAACTCATTAATGGTTTGATTATTTATCAAAGCTAATAAATGCAGGTCCAGAGAAGCTATCTTCAGTTCTGACATTTTGTTGTTGATAACTTGGGTCTCTTCTATGCTGTCTAAACCTAACTCTTTACTTTGTAGTGTGAGTTGCTTTAATTTTTAAAATTTTTGTAGAATTTTACTGAAAATGTTTTGCTTAACTTCTTCCTCAACAATTCAAACAAAGGCTTTAATTTAACGTGCTAATGTTTACAGCCAATATGATCTACCATTTTCTCTCTTATCTCCATTATATTTTCTACCATACCCTCTGTACATTCTTATGTTGACATATCAGCTTTATAATCTGAAGACTGTAAGATCGTAAGAATGAAAATGGACGTAAGTGTGTTAATACAGGTATATAATTAAGCAAAGAGAAAACTCAGAGTTGAAATTATGTAATAGATTCTGTATTTAGATTTTAAAGAGGAAGGGGGTTGAGGGGGGTTTAAATAACACTGTCACATTAATCCTGTCAACTATGGTTAAGTGATTTAACTTGGTTTGCTTATCAGTAAAATGGAAACAGTGTTACTAGCTTTTATTCCCAAATTTGTCTTAAGGATCAAAAGAAAAGTATTCAAATTTGCTTCAAATTCTATAAAACATGATAGAATTACTAAGCATTGACATATATGCAAATGAAGAGAAGTTAGAAAATAAATCTTGGGAGATCTGAAGATTTAAGTGTTTAAGTGTAGCTTTAGTATTGACATGCAAGTGGTGTGACATGGTAGAAAGAAAAACATGTCATTGCAACAAGCTATAAATGATCTTTTTGAGTTGATAATGAATTCCTTATATTTACAGAGAGTTTTGCAATTTGCAAAGCATGCTTGCAAATATTAATGTATCCATTCTGAATATTGTTCGGTAAGAAAGGTGATAAAATCAAACTGGTTTTGATTACTGATTTAATTTCTCTTCTGATTGGAAATAATATAGTCACTGTACTACATGATTTAGTTTTGGAAACAAAATGCATGAAATAATATGCTCTGGTGTTAGTCTTAAAAGAAATTTGAGATGTAGAGTCAACTTAAATCATTCAGATGAGTTATGCTCTTCCGAATTCTTTTGGAATATTTCTATTTAATTCTCTTCTAGATCTAAAGGAAAATGAAAGATAAAAAAATGTGGAGATGTCTCCAAGTATCAGAGTTTGATAGAACAGTCTAAATTTTGAATTGACAAATGCTGTTTCCACACATTTGGAGTTTTCTGAGCTGTATGGAACATTTGCAAATGTGAGTTTTTAAGATGTTCATGAACAGAATTAAAATAGGGTGTGAAAATTGAGGAAATTTAGATTGTAACAACTACAAATATCTTCTAATTTAAATAAAAGTACATATTTTCTAAATGAAAAGGATTGATTTTTCTCTAATTAGATTTAGCTATGCAAAGGAAAACTAGAGGTAAGTTATATGTTCTATATTTAGGGTAGTGGAGTATTTCTGAAAGGTAGTATGAAGATGCAATTTTAAAAATTAAACTATATTTAAATTATGTTAAATGAGGTTGAAATTTGTAGCAACCTTAGGAGAGTACTTTTAAAATAGAGATTCTTTTGCTAATATGAATACAATTTTGTCTTACTGTATATTGTTTTTTTCTGATCTGCATATAATCTGAAGAGCACTAATTCTATTTTTGAATCATTAACCTTTCTTTGAATACCTGATTTCAGCTGTAGGCTCAGAAAAGTATATATGCACATCTGTACACCAAAATAATTGAAATATATTTTATGGCTATACATAGTGATTCCATCGACTCCAGAAAAGGACCTTTCCTATGGAAAATTCAGATTGAAATCTGTACATTTTATTTTTCTTAACTTTTGAGATTCTTTACGTCAAGAAAGACACAAATTTTGGCTGTTACAGTGTCAGTGAACCATCCAGTTAAATCATCAAGTTTTTATCAGTGCATAAATATCTTAGTCCTTCAATTTTAAAATTTCCATAAAAGAAAACCTTATAGACTGTTGACAATGCTAAATATAAGAAAGTCCCCCCCCACCACCTACCAAATGTTTTAAAAGCAAGGGGTGAAGTAGATGTATTTATACAGATTTAAGACACATCTGGTCTCACTAAATGTATGCCCTGTTATTCGTGTTGTAATGTTCTTCCTTTCATTATGTTGATACAGTTTTTCATAACGCTTTTTCTGATCTCAAATTTTTGCTTACACTAATTATTCTTGAAAGGTGACAGCAAAGGAATATTGAAAAAGTAAATATAACTGGAAATTAGAAAATGTGGGTTCTGAGTGCTATCCTGTCGTGAATAGTGTGACTGTGGGGAATTAGTCTCTTCTTTAATGTCCTGAAAATCAGGGTGTTGTGTTAGACAACTTTTGAGGTCCCTTTGAACTCTAAACTCAATTTTTGTCAATTTTCACCTATTCCAGGGGTGGCATATTCGTTAATCTTACCTTTAGAAGAGTAAATAACACAGATCTGGGACAGAGTGAGATAGCTGAAATAGGAGTCCTGTGTAGTTTGTTCAAAATTTCTGGTCATCAGAAGAGAAAATAAGTTGACAAAGTTGAATGTAATTGTGAACAAAAAGATAGGGGTTTGAAGTATTTGTGGCAAAGAAAGTTAAGTCCTATTGGGTACCCTTTCATCCCCCTAGTAACCCACTCATTTAAATGCTGTTCATTAACTTAAAAAAAAAAAAACCTTAAAAACTGTTGACTTAAAAAGTATGTTTTATCTGGTAGGATACTTTAAACTCATTCACTTTCCATGTGTTGCCAATTCATTGACAGATCAATTCTCTTATAAAATTCATTGGTCCTATGTTTTTGAAACTGATTCAGGGGAAATGTAGAAGGTTCTCATACTTGACTTCCTCAGAATCCCCTGGAGGGCTTGTTAAACACAGATTACTGAATCTACCACCACAGCCTCGGACTCAGTAAGTTTGAGGTGGGACCCAATAATTTGCATTTCTGACAGTTCCTGTTGATGCTGAACCCTGGCGACCACATGTGAAAACCACCTGTCTAGACTCTGCAGTTAATTAGCTAGAGAATTAGCAAAATTTTTGAGGTAGATAGCACTAGAAATATCCGGGATTAATTTAAAATTTATAATCAGTTTAAAATTATTTATGTTAATTGGAGGAAATAAAATGTAAGTATATTATAAAGAAACACATGATTTAAAAATCACTTTAAAAATTATTTCTCAATTATGAAACGACGGTAGAATATACTGACCTGCATGTACTTTGACATGCTTCGGTTTTCTTGTTTCTCTTCTTTTTGTAACTTTTAGACCTACTTGGCTAGATAGTGTTGGGGTTAGGTTAACATATGGTTAATCCAGAGTTAATCCATGGTTAATCATGGATTGACTATCATAATATATGGTTTAGAAAATGATTTAGGTCTTATAGAAAATGTTCACTGTCTTATTTGGATATTACAAAAATACTATAAAAAATATTACAAAAAGCCTCAAAGTAAGGGCTAACTACAGCTTACTGACCCCTGTATAGATTCCCTGAAGCTTTGAACCTTGTTGAGCTAAATAGGCTCGGTGTTTACAAGCCGTCTTAATTTTTGACTTGCTCTAGTGGTATGCATCTGACTGGAGTTCAGAAATGCCCTGAAAGGTCCCAGCATACCTAGGTCTCTCTTGTCCCTTGGATTGAGTGAGCCTCCTCAAAGAAGGTTAATTTCAAGCTTATTTTTCCGACAGTGTTCCTCCTAAGCTTAGCTGAGAATCAAACCTCCAAGCCAGTGATTTCCTAGCCTCTAAAAATCACAGTTTTATAATAAAGTCCAAGAACTTTGGGCTTACTGTGCTATGCTCTGTGAGAGTGTGTGTGGGTACATGTATATGTCTATGTTCATATAATGTCAAGGGTTGGATCAAGAGAAGAGAGTTTTATTTCCTTATCTGACATTTGGTTGAAGTTCAGGTATCACATATCACACAAATCCAACTCCCTATTCATTACATCATTCTTGTTGAGTATTGGACAAAATATATTGTGAAATTTCACAATTGTCACATCACATTTAATATTACTCTATTGGTTTTTTTGTGGATAGCTAATTAAAGCTTAAAATATTTGAGAAGTAATTTATCTTTTGTGGTCAACTCTACTAAGAAAGGATGTTTTGCAGTTTTAGTTTTGCCGAGTAGATGGGACTGGCATCTGCAGTTGCTTGTGTCTTTAATTCTTTTTTTTAAATGATTATTTTTAAAGCTGATTATTAATGAGGGAGAAAATACTAGTTGTAATTTTGAGTTTTCAATATTGGTAATAGTATAATTTTTAAAAAAGAAATTAGCATGTTACTGGAAAGGTGGCTTAGTTTCATTCCTTGTAAGGGTCTCAGTTTTAGTATTTTTTCTATAACTTTATAATTTGAAGAACGATCATGCTCCCCACCTCTACCTCCCACAGGTTATTAGCGCATAAGAATTCTTTCTATTAAATTAGTTATTGATATGCAATTATTATATTATTTCAGGACTTATAATTAACTCAATTTTGGAGGCATTTGTTGAATGCTTTCAAAGGAGTTGAAAAAATATGAATAATTAATTTTCTGAGTGTCTTTAAAAGTTTGTTTCCTCAATGCCAAAATCGACCGTCTTCATTTAGATATTAGCATTTCTGGTGCATCATGGTTAGAAGGGGTACTGAAGTATAAGAAATAATTTCCATACAAGGCATAACCTAGTAATGTACTCAGAAGGTACCCAGCAGCAAAGTGTATTGAATTTTGATGAGTTTGGGGGATATCATGACATCTCTTTATCACTGCAGAAAATCATGGCAAATGATTTGTGATTTATGGGTTGAAAACTAAGTATGGATGGTATTTTTCAAACTTAGCAAGTTTAGCTTCATTTTTGAAGTTGTGTTGTTTTCCTTAGTTCTGCAATACTTATCTTTGATTTCCTATCTTAATTGTTAAATTTATATTGTAGCTGTTTTCTAACATCAGAGAAGGTGCTCTAGTTTTTCTTCTCACTCTTTCTTTTTGACAATGTGATGTTTCATACAGGCATAGCTGACATGCAGTATACCTGTTTGTTTTGGAAAATTTTAATAGAACAAGATTTTTCTCTTTGCTTAGTCTTTTTTTTTTGCATGATGAGGGTATTTATTTGGTACAGTATAATAAAATCTGTTTTCCATGCTCTTTGGGCTAACAAACACCTATTTTAGACATTTTGTTTGTATAAATAAACAGATGATTAAAATTGTTTCCAAGAAAAAAATAAACAGATAAAATAATTAGATTTTTATATTGTTTTTAATCTGTTTTCAGTACCTCTTGGTCAGAGCCCTTTATATTTTAAACACTAGCAGTAAGTGTAGCAAGAGCTGAAAGTTATAAGGTACATTTGTAAAAAACAGAATACATAATGATCGAACTTTAGCCTTTAAGGACAGACAAACCTGAATTCAGGAATCCACTACTTATTACTTGATTTAGCATGAGCAAGTTACTTTTCTGAGCTTCTGGGTCCTCCCTTCAAATTGATACACTAATAATACCTAATACAAAGGCTTCACTGAGGATTAAGCAAGACATGTATATTAAGAACTTAACTTAGTTTCTGGCATGTAGTATGCATTTAATAAATGTTAGCTTTAATAGTAACAGCATGAACATTAATTATTCTAAGAAGTTAGGGTCCAAGGGGACAGGAGGCAGTGTAAATTCTTAAAACTTTTATTAATAGGTATATAAGTGTTTATGCCTTTTGGAAGTAGTAAAATGACTTTTCAAGTCCTAACTGATGAAATAGAAGCTGAGTAGACTTCAGCCTGCTAGAGTTTTGAGTTTTGCTTCACAATTAAGTAACAAATTTGGCCATGGTAGCCTGAAAAAATTCCATGAAGTTAATAAACCTTGAGTAAAATACTGATGGCAGGAAGAGCAGTGTTTGGTAAAGCAGTGAAAGAGCTCTTGGTGGTCTGATTCATCTGTGTGGTGGAAGATGGGAATGGGTATGAAGGCTATGGTGCAGGTGTTTTGATTTGGTTGAGACTGGTAAGTATGGATGCAGGAGTGGCAGGAGTTTAGGGTGCTGAGTGAATAGAGTGGAACAGGGATTTGCATCCAGTGAAAAATTAATTTGGGAGGTGGCTGCCACAAGGCTCTAAAGACAATACATGGCTAACTCTATTCTTACTCTTTGCTGAAATGGAAGCCGGATAAACTGACACCTTGGATTGGTAATGTATCATGGGAATGAATGGGTTTGAAAAAGAGGACCTGAGAAATAATGTGGAAAGACACTTAGAATTCAGCATCAGAGAAGATGTGAGCTTAACATTTAGGCTATCATCTGATTATTCTTGAAGTTGTAGATTATTTGTATTTATAGTCATTTGGAATATCAGGTTCAAGTTAGTCAAAAAGGTTTTGTTTTCAGTATGCTGATTTTAAAATGTCGCCCAAATGAACCTGCAGAATTTGAAAGCACTTGATTTTAGAATACTATAATAATGTTAGTTGACATTGTTATTGTGGTTAGGATCAGTGAGGGAATGGGTAAGAACCACTTTTGAAAATTAAAAAGCATAATGTAAACTTAAGTGTTTAAGGAAGCTAAAAGTCTTAAAGAATTACCAGGTTACAAAACTAATGTGTTTGCTTTGGATTCCATTCTGCATTATTTGGCAAATAATCCTGACAGTTGTACCTAAGGCAGTTCTTATCTCTTACTTCTAGCTCGTTTAATGTATTTTAGTTATTTTTTATGAATACCATATTAAAATTTTTTGCCTGTGAAGTTTTTATCCACGAAACTATACTAGATTGTTAGTATTAATTCCCTAGGATTCTGCTGTCATTTAAATTATGTCCTTTGAGTCATATTTCAAGAGTATTTCTTCCATTACCCTCCTTTAAAATTTAAAGAACTTCTTTGTCCGAATGAATATTATATTTAGATTCTCTTTCTCTGTGCTCCTGTAATATTATATGTATAGCTTTACTCTACTGGCTATTATATTTAATTGTGTGAACTTATTTGATTCTCTCTCATTCCCCCCTCACCTAGAATTTGAGTTTGTTGTTTGACTTATCTTATTTGTTTTTGTAACTTTATTCCAAGGCCAGTGTAGATTAGAGTCTCAGTATTGAATTAAATGAATGAGGAACTGTCAGTTTCAAAATGGACATAAATAAGAATTTTTATTGTTTTCTCAGCCTAAGTATGCAAATGACTTATTTTAAATATACAATTTGTGTAGCTTTATTGGGGAAAGTTTTAAAAATGCTGTATTGCCATTTGGATAGATATCGTACATATTCAAATGAGTAATTAAATCTCAGCTGAAGTCTTTTAGTGAATTCTCATGGCCTTTAGTACATTTGATAGTTTTGTCTGGACTTGTTCAATGGGTTATGAACTGTCATAGAGTAGATAACAACCCCTGTCCTTTGCCGAAAGTGCAGGGAATTCTAGGCCGTACGATATCAAGAATTCCCTCCTCATTTTCTTGTAGTTCACTTTTTTTATCAATAAAAATAAAAATCTGAGCATACCACACTAAATGACAAATCCAGATGAGTTCCTTAAAATTAAATAATGTTTACTTGCTTTTCTGTTTCTACATTGAATACAAAGAGACTTGCTTTTTATTATTCAGATTATTATTCTGGCATAGCTCCATGTACATCTGTCCTTCCTTCTTCCAAGGATAAAGGAACACCTACAGTTTGAGTGTTAGTAGATGACTTTTGCCTTCCATAAATTCTCAGTATATTACAATGTTGCTTAACTTTTTTTTTTAATCATGGAACCCTTTGAAAACCTGATTAAAGTTCTGGACCCGTACCTTGAAAGAATACTGACACATCTGTCCTAAACATGTAGCATTTTGCATACAGCCTCAGGGAATTCATGGACTCCTAATCTAGTATATCAGTCAAATCTGCCCATATAAAACAGTTTTGTACCAATACAACCTGGTATAGGAATTCACCAGTAATGGTAATTCCCACTTTTGGCTTCTCATATTCTCCTTGTGCTCTAACAACACTCGAAGTTGATACTTTGGGAGCCAATAGAGTATATTCAGTGTTTAGTGAATCTCTTTAGTTAGCTAATCTCTTTAACTGTATTACTGGTTTTATCCCAAATCTATAGGTATTACTATTCTGTGAAAAATCTTGTACAAGCTAGGAGGCACGAGTGATGTTACAATGCCATAACAAATAAAGTGATCAAGTGCTGTAAGAGTTCAGGGAAGGTAAAAATTTTTATTCTTCATAATGACCTTGCTCTACTTTGTAGTTATAGCTACAATTTAACTTGATTATTAGTGGATTTTGAATACAGTGATTCAAGGAGGATCCCAAGAAATCAGTGAAGTAGTAGAATTCTACAGTAGTAGAATTACATGAATGAAAATTCTGTTAAATTTAGCAAGAATCATTTTAAAGTCTTCTCTGTATTCCTGAATGCTATTCATTTCCACTAAGCTTTATAAAAACTAGAAAGAACCAGTTTTGGGGCAGATTATTTTTCTTGTTAAGTTTGCTGAGGGTAAATTATGTATATGGCTCCATTCTTTAAGTATTGAAGTGTAAAAGACATAAGAGCAGGGTACACCCAGGGAGGGTAATGGAGGCAGTTCCTTCTTTCCTCTGCAAGTAAATATTACTTGAGCAGTGCATGCATTTCTAAGTGGTATTGTAGTTGGGAAGATAGTGGAAATTTTGTGGGTATTTTGCAGTAATGGATAAGAGTAAGAAAGTTCTGTGTAGAATTTTGGCATTGAGGAATCGAATTTGTAGTGAAGTTTTCTCTGTGTCTCTTTCTTGTTGAACCCTTGGGAGATACCAATTTTGTTGTTTCTTCTCTTCTTATCCCTACTGATTTCTTATCTCAGATGTTCTAAACTCTGAAACTCCAATCTCCTACTTCTCAGATCCTTTCCTTAATAATTCATAATTGTCTGAAACTGGGCCAAGTCATGATTCCTTACTCTAACAGCTTTTAATGATTCAATCTTTAAAAAAATGACAGAACAAAAACATAATGGTACATCTTACAAAGTTGGTAAGAAAAATCTTACATTTCATTCACAGCTAGTTATAATAAAACATAAATAGCACATCAAAACAATATTGTTCACTCATGAATACATAACTGTGATGATATTGTGAACCACTGATTGTATACTTTGGATGGAGTATATGGGTGTGACAATATCACAATAAAAATATTTTTTATTGTGATATTTGTTGTAGTTCAAGATGGAAGGGGATTTATGAATACAATGTTCACCAGTATTTTTCATTTACGATGTGTGTCAGTGCATTATTACAGATCATCTGCTGAAACAGGGAAATAATTTCACTGTATTACAATTATATATATTTTTTCATGGGCAGACTCTCTGGCAGGGCAGGCGAGAACTCTGCGTACTGAGCCACTGTGGCCCGCCCTATATTACAACTACATTTTAAATTGTCATTTTGTGATTTTTTTAATGTCTAGTAAAGATCTTGATGTTATCATTCTTCTCTAAGGTATAACTGAAAGACCTTCTCTATAGACTTTTAAGTGACTCCCTGTTGTCTGTAGAATAAAGGCTTATTTCATTAGTTTGTTCTTTCACAGCCCTTCGAGTTTGGACCCAGCTAATCAGTTTGATCTAATTTCCCACTATTATCCGTTATCTCCTTATTACTTACCATGTAGTCTAGTCCAAAGAATCTTACAGTTTCCTTCAAATGCCCCTCAGATCATGAGCTCCAAACAGAAACTGCATCCTACTTGTCTCATTTCTCATATGAATCATCACTGTCTGCCTAATTGCCTAACCCAGAGTCACATGCTTGTTTTAAGTTAATGAACATTGGTGGAATAAATGATTTATGCTCTGTGTATACTTTACCTTTGTTTGTACCATATTCATTAAGTTTAAATACTGAAAGTCCCCACCAAGTCCAATGTAGATTGTTTGTCTCCCAAGAGACTTTCAATGAACTTCCCAATATTCTCTGAGTTAAGAAAACATCTTATATAAAATTCATTAGTTTTACCTTGTATGATATAATCATTTGGATTCAGGCCTTATCCTGCTTTCCCTGTTGGAATAGTGCATAGGTTTTTGTACCAGTTAGCCTTGGCTGTACCATGTATATTCTTGAGCAGATCTTCACTGAGATTTCAAATGAGATAATATATGTAAAGAGCAATTGATTCTCAGTAAATACAGAACACAAATCCTGGCACACACTTGATACTCAGTAAATATTCTAAGGCTTCTCACCTTTCATCTGGCTTTAAACTCCGTACTTAGTATGTGCCTTAGTTTTAATAGATGTTCAAATATATGTTAAATTTGGACATTCTTAATAATGGTAATATTCCTTATAGCTTTATTTGAGATTCAAAATTAAAAAAATTTTTGATTAGCAAACATAGTAAATATTAAAATAGACAGTGGGTATTCACATTACTTATTTAATTTTTGACCTTCATCCCAAGTTTGCATGTCAATCTCTAAATATTAATGTACAAAGTATAACATGTACATAACTTATCTTGAAGAGCTTCCCTGAAATATAATTTTATTCTGCTTGTTGCATCAGGCATTTTCATAGCCAACAGAATATGAGATATTTTAGGAAAGCCATAAGTTACTTAAAAATGCAATCCTGATTTAAATTTCTGAATTCATTTAGGTTCTGATTCTTTACTGAATTGAATCGTGTTATGAAAATAAAGATGTGTTTGACTCTGTCACTGTGGGCTATCCTCACTTGAGAAATGTTCCAAATATGTGAAATTATATACATTTAGAATTTGAAGGAACCAAGAGAATAAACTTGGTTCCTTATTTTTAATTCTAAGTTGAAAAGGTGTGATGATAGATTAAGCACATGAAATTAGAGGCTGTTATGTTTTAAGAAATTCTGTCAATTTTTATAATTGATAGAAAATCTCTCTATAGCATTTAGTGGCTAGTGGATGTTGAAAAATAAACTACAGGGCAACTGTTATCTTAGGCTTTTCTTAATGCCACTGACAATTTTATATTTTAAATAGCAGCAACCCAAACCACAAAACCAGTGTAACACTGCAAAAGACAGCATTTTAGCACTGACTTTAAGTGGTTGGACTCCTCCCTCTGGGCGGGGTTTTCTTGGTTTTAGGTTTTTCTTAAGCAAATGTTCCCACCCCCTTAAAAATCAGTAAGGTCTAGTTTAAAATTATAATTGTGTCAACATCCTACTTAGTGTAGAAACTTGCAGATCTCCTTTCTTTGAATGACTTCTTATTCATCTAGTACATTCCACCAAGTGCCTAGTGATGTCAGTCACTGTGCTGGGTGCTGGAGATGAACATGACTCAGTTATACCCAGAAGCTTGCAGGTTAGAGTAGCATTTCTAACATCATGTTCTTTAGAATTCTACAGTCTAGAAAAGTGTTAATATTTAAAAAAAAAGTTTGGGTGGTTCCTTAAGTTTGGTAATACTGGACGGTTTATCTCTGTTTTGTTGCAGGCATAAGAAGTCCTGCACTAACGTAGTTTAACTTTTTAAAATCTAGTATTTAAAATCTAATGTATTGAACCATGGAACCCTTTTATTGTGCCACTTATATTAATGTCTCTAGGGATATAAGTGGTCTCCAGCATACTGTTTGGGAACCTGTCCAGAGACAATTATAGTGTGTTATGTGCAGAGAGAGCACCACAAAAAGGGCAGTTAGGGAATCTTCACGTAAGAAGTTGCAGGTTAAACCACCTCTTGAATGATGGGTGTTCTAAGGCAGTTTAAGGCTAGACAGAAAGAATACAACGCACAGAAGCACAAATGCTTAACAGAACATGGTATGTTTGAGGAAAATAAAAGTAGTTCAGTATCATTAGACCAAAGTGGAGTTGACTGTGTAAAAGGAATGAAGCGGTTTTAGAGAATGATTCAGGGCTCTTGTAATGTATACAAGAACTTGAATAGCATGGTAAATGTATATAGTACGTAGTAATTAGTCCCTAAATTTCAGTTATGTAAGGTCCATTGTGCTTTATATTTAAAGCTAGTTTTCACAAGGAAAAGAAAGATACCACGTTTAAGCAAAACTAGCAAAAATATGAAATAAATTTTGTGACAGGATTATCTAGCTTGTGCTGCTTTTAAATTCTTAATGTTATTTAATCATACCTTTTAAAAATATGAGTCATCTGTGAAGATTTTAATACAGTACATTAGGAATGAGGCAATTTTCCTTGTTAAAAGTTTGAAGTTAATTTCTATTTTGGAATTAATTGCAGGAGCATTATCATACATGAAGTCAGAACAAAGAGTTGTTATTTTTATATAAATATTTTTTAATTTAATGTTTTACTAAGCTTTCACCACCATCATGATGCTTCTTGTAAAATACTGGAAAGTGTAGAAACAAAGAGAACAATGCACATTTATGCCATATACAGATAAAGGCACATGTATATTTTCTATTCTTTTCTAGACATAATTTATTTTACATAGTTTGTAATTCTAGTGCTACTTTTTTCTTTTACATTTTCTCACATTATATATTCTTTGTAAATACTACATTTAGTGGCTATATAATATTCCCTTTAGTGAATGGTTAAACTATTGTTTGTATAGCTGTGTGGCTAGGAAGTCTTCCCCTTTTCCAACTCTATTTTTAGATGGTTTTTATTCCTTTGTTATTAAAAACAATTGCTTTGTGAACATCTTTGTTCTTATAGTTCCCAAACTGGAATTATTGTGTCAAAAAGTAGGAATTTGTTTAAGGCTTTTGATGCATGTTACCAAATTGCTTGTCATAATGGTGTAGTAGTTGAGACACACTGGGAGTATATCAAAGAATTTTTTTAAATCAGACCTTGAGAACAGTACTCAAAAAAAACAAAAGACAATAATAAAGCAAACTTTATTGGCTCAGTATTTAAAAAATATGAACCCATATTGTTTTGTCATGGTTTATTGGTAAGCAGTATTTGTTATTTTTTCTACTGAATACTTTAAGTAAACAAATTTAAGAATTCTCTCTTGATATGAAGATCTCTTTTGTCTTTGAGGTATCCGTCACGAATTGAAAAAATAGACTATGAGGAAGGCAAGATGCTGGTTCATTTTGAGCGCTGGAGTCATCGTTATGATGAATGGATTTACTGGGATAGCAATAGATTGCGACCCCTTGAGAGACCAGCACTAAGAAAAGAAGGGCTCAAAGATGAGGAAGATTTCTTTGTAAGTAGAAAGCTTTTTCCATCTAGATATATAATGACATAATTTAAAAGGAATTTTGCTAAATATTATAAAAACCTGTTTTTATTAAAGAGATGCTTAATCATTATACATGGTATTGATCTTAAAAGTTGTTTAAAATAGGATTTTAAGGCTGGAGAAGAAGTTCTGGCTCGTTGGACAGACTGTCGCTATTATCCTGCCAAGATTGAAGCAATTAACAAAGAAGGTATGTAGTTGAAATGATTTGAAACTTAAATGGGATTAATAACCTTTAACCATATTTTCAGTTTTAAGTAACGTGTGTAATTGTTACATGTATCTTTCGTTTCTCTTAGTTTTTAATGTTGCTTAATTTAAGAATACCTGAGAGTATTCTTTTGGGGGATTATGCAATTTTTTGTATATTGTGTAGAATAAGAGGATACATGATTTATTGCCTAAATAAACTGTTAGTGGGGGTTAATAGTTGGTTAAGACTTTTCAGCTTTCATTTTAAAGGCTTCTATGCATTTCATTTCTACTTCTCTGTTTCCAGTTGTTGGCTAAGTTATTAATTATTATTATTATTTTTTGGATATATGGGCTGATAATTGAACCTGGGTCTCCCACATAGCAGGCAAGCATTTTACCACTGAACCACTGCTGTACCCTGGCTAAGTTATTTTATGGGCTTCTCACCTACAGTGTGAGCAAAGGTTAACAAAACAGGGAAATTGAAATCATTTTGACTCACAAGAGGGAAAAGTATGGCACTTTATCAAGTTGAGGATTTCCTTTATTGCTTCTCTTCCCTCTCCTGCTTTATTAATTTCTGTAGATAATTGAGTTAATTTTCCAAATGACCTTTTGTAGACATTGGTTAGAATCCTGTATTTGATACTGACCAGAAGTTAATGAAGTCATCAAAAGTGTTGAAAATAATAGAGGTCAGGTGTGTTACCAACTTAAGACTGGCAAATCTATGGACAAAGAATGAATTAAAAAGACAGAACTTATAGCTGATTAGTTTAGAAAGGCATGAGAATTAATATTTAATATTGAAAGTGTATTTCAATATATATTTTTAATTTCTCATTTATAACAGTGGTGAAATATTTGCAAGTATAATTTTCAAGTCAGTAATACACTGGTTTTTCTATTATAATATTTTAAACTTGACCACTCATTCATTTGTTTTACTGAACAAACACCTTGAATGACAGCTCTTTGACAAGAAGGGGACACTTCCCTTACATTGAGTCTGCAAGACAAATAAGTTAGCTGTTTAAAGAAAGGATAAAATGACATTTCCGAGAGGGAAAGTGGATGTGCAAAAGAATAGATGTAAGAGAAGCATGCCATTTGTAAGGAACTGCTAGTCCTTTGGTGTGACTGCAGTGAAGGATGTCTTTGAAGGGGGTAAAATATTGGGAGAGGAGGTTGCAGAGAGGCAAGATACTGGATGTAAAATGTCTTGTCATCTGCCAAAGTTTTTAATTTTATTTGGAAGTGACGGGAGCCAAGGAAGGGCTTTAAACTAACATCAAATAAGAAAAATAGGAGTTAAGAAAAGATAGAAGAGGAAAACATTTAAAAAGGGGTATAAGGAATATAAATTGTGAATAATTAAATCTTAGTCCATCTAGAAATCATAATGTAACTTTACAAAGGCTTCAATACAGTGTTTTGTTTTAATGAATTAAAATAAGTGAGGCTGTGATTTTTCCTTTTTTTTTTCCCCCTGGGCAGGCACTGGGCATCAAACCCGGGTCACTGGCATGGCAGGTGGAAACTGTGCCACTGACCCACTGTTGCACTGCCTGAGGCTGTGATTTTATTGCTGCTGGTCACCCTACTATTGGAAGGACTAGGGACATCTCAGTAGTTAGATATCTGTGCGGATGACTTCTTTAGTGGTGGACCTCTATCTCACTGTGGTACCTATTCTGGAAATTTGTGTTACGATTTTTTACAAAACTCACATTTTGTAGTCTTCCTCACGTGGAATCCCCAGATCTAGTCCAGAGCCCAACCCAGAGTAGGTGGCCAGTAATAATTTGTGGAAGGATAGGAAGATACAGGGGGAAGAAGTAATGAATTGGTTCGGCTGGGTGATAGGATTCACCGTAAAACACAACAAAACAAAACAGAAAAAACAGAATTAAATAATACTCTCCTCTTTAATTAAGAGCAGTTTCTTTAAGTGTGGAGAGTATTGAGAACATCCTTCTGTGCTTAAAGCTTCTTAGGTGTATGCATATGCAAGTATGCTTATACACACCCTCAGAAAGAAATACACCCTCAGTCTTTATCCTAGCACATTCATCCATGGGCATTTTGTCCAGAAAATTAAACCTGCATTAAAGGAAGAGTGATGATACTGATGGGTTACCTACCATTTTATGAGCATTTTGAATGAGTCAGTGAATTGTTGGCAGATATAATTTTTTAATGATGATCATGTGAAGAAATATTTATTATGTGATTTATATATGCCTCAAAAAGTGGATGAACTGCCTTCCTGTCCTCCTCCCTCAAAACAGGCAAAGGTGGTTTTCAAGGAGTCTTTTGTTGAGTGCTAAAGTGAAACAAAACCAACAAGAGTAAACATTAGTATGACTTACAGAAATGGGGCAAACCAGTTTGGACTGGAATGGTCAGGGATGTTTGTATGTTTGGAGTGGAATTTAAGTTGCTGTTCCTTGCGCAGTGGGTTGGATCCAGACAGGCATAAAGAAAGGAGGAAAGCATCACAGTGGAGAAAATAGTGAGAGCAAAGACAGGCGGGTGAATGAATGAATGGTTAGGCACTGACTACCCAGGAAGGAATCTGGTCTGGTCTGGAATGCCACAGTGAAAAGGTAGGATGGTTGTAAGGTTTAATGTAAGATATTCATACAGTTTTGCATTCTCAAAACTTTCCCAGTGTCCTGTACATCTTTGCTATTCAAGTGATCAGTTTATGTTTTCATAGCTTGACTATAGGTCTTCTATACATGTGATATTGTGCATTATTCTAATTAAAGGTGTAAAATCAAATGGTGTTTTTCAAATTGCAAATAAAGAAACATCTTTGCACATATGCGCCAATAGCTTTGGTGCCTACTCCAAAGCCATTAGTAACGATTATCATATATATTGTTAATACTTTTATAAAGGCCAAGTATTTGTGTAAAGTGACACTCTGTCCTTATTTGTACAGGAAGTCATAGAGATATTTGAATTTCCATAAATATAAAATATACATAATTGAATATTTTCTTACAGACCGCACTGGCTTAATTTGACTTCAGAGCATGGCATTCATAACAAAAAACAAATATGCTTCGTAACTGATATGTAAACAGAATTTTATGTCATTGAAAGCAGAATGAACTAGTAGGAAAAATATGATAGTTTGGAAGGGGATCCAGGTGTTAGTTATGGCTGTGCTACTATTTAGCTGCAGACCATTCCATGCAGCATCTCCAGATCAATATTCTGAACTGTGAATGAAGGCTTTCATTTTCTAACTTAAATTCATTTGCCAGTTTACTACTATTGGCAGAAGACTAATTCTTTCTTGAGAAAATGATCTTTTTCATATATTAGACCCTCCTCTTTGTTATTTATTTTGAAAGAACTTTCAAAGAAAGCAAATGATAATTCCTATGGAAAGATCATAGGTTTTTGTAAATGATGGTTTTATTTTCATCAGATATAAGTCTAAACATGTATTTAAATTATTAAAAAATAAATTGTAAAGTACCTCAGTAAATGTAAAAATTTCATGTACTGCATTTATCAAGACTTACTTTGTGCACCTCTAAAGGAAATCAGTTCACAACTGTTTTTAGAGAGAGAGCAAAAGTAAACTTAAACTTGATGAATTCCTTAAAATTGGTGGGATATATGTTTGTGTACTGCAGCCACAGAGCATTTGTTTCTATCAGGGCTCTATGTGTCAGATTTTAGGTGTTGCTGTAAGGTTGATTTTTATTTTCTAATGGTTCTGACTTGCTCCTATTCCAGGAACGTTCACAGTTCAGTTTTATGATGGAGTAATTCGTTGTTTAAAAAGAATGCACATTAAAGCCATGCCCGAGGATGCTAAGGGGCAGGTAAGAGTGTTCATCATTCCTAGCTATCCAAAGGGATGTCTTCCTGTCCAGTGGCTGATGAAAAAATTATGTATTTTAAAAAGTGAACTAATTGTAGGGTTATGTGCTGATAGCCCCAAATAGCAGCAAGGAAAAGGTTAGAATGTAAAATATACACTTGATTTTTGCTTCTTTGGTTTTATACCTGCTATAGTTATAGGTCACTAGTTTCTGTTCCAGGTGAAATCCCAGCATCCACTAAGCTGGTGTTGTCCTATCGACCCAGCTGGATCGTGTAACCAGTCTATGGGAAGTGAGGTAAGTGCCTTTTTTTGAATTTTGTTTTGTTTTCCTGGTATATAGTATCATTTAGAAAGTTACTTTTTAATATAAAACTTCATATTGAATTTCTTATTCTCTTCTTTCCTTCTACAAATCATAGTTATTAGTCTTCTTTTAAAAGGCGCTTACCTGACACTCTGTAGGCTGTTTCAGGTAGGGCTCTCTGAGTCATATGATGTAAGCAGTGTGATATATCCTTTGTCACTGCTCAAAGCAAGAATGAACGGTAAGCATTTGCAGGGGAGTCTGGGATGGAGTTAAAACCATGATTCCATCTGTTGAATATGTTTCCTGAAATACTGGAAAGAAAAGGTGCCATTAGAAATTGAAAATCTTTTCTTTTGTGTTCTGCTGTTATTTGGGATTTTCAGCACCTGGACCTACAATTAATTTTAAGAACTTGAAGGTAACTTATAAAAATGTGTAATATGGAAATATGCTGCGTATTTGTTCTATAGAATGCAGTGAAAATAATTGTCATCCTGAAATGTGTTAAAATCACCTGATCAACTCTAGTTAAGTGTAAACATTTAGTAGTCTAGAAACATATACCTCTACATTTTAGAAATTATTCTTGAAGATGTCTTCTGAGAAGTGTGATTCTTTTAAATAAGCTGGCTTTCAAAAATTTAGTTATGAAATGATGAGTTAGTAAAAATTTCCCCCCAATGAAGTGTTAAATAAAAATATTTTTGGTTAGGAAATTGCTTTGTGTCTTCATACTTGTATATATAAATAAAATGTTACTTTAATCATTCAATGGTGTGATTTATTGGTTACTACATAGAAAGATTGATTAAAATGTTTGGAACATTGTTTAATATATACCTGTCCAGTTAAACAAAATCCTCAGGTTTTTTTTTGCTTTAAAAGTATTATTTTGCTACTCTGGTTATTATTCAGATGTTTTTGAGATGGTGCTAGTGTTGTCGTCTTAAGCCTATCTTTGTTTCAAAGTGTTACATTGAACCAGTTAGATTGGTGACAGAGTGGCAGTTTGTCAACATTGATTTATTGGATGTAAAGGATACTTACTTTTAATGAGTATTTCAGTCATGCTGTGTTGTGTGTTAACAATAAAGTTGATACCAGAAAACAAAACTACTGAAGGAGAATGGTTACCAGTGTTTTCCTTAATTTTTCAGTTTTTCTTCATAATTTTAATTACAAGTATACTACGGATATTTGTAGAATTTTTTTTTGAGGGAATCTTATTGTATAAATTGTTTTTTCCCTAGCAAGTTTCTGACTAGTTTTCATCTAGGAAACATAATAAAATCAGACGTTATTTGGGCAGAACTAGGAGAATTCCAATTTTGTGTATTGTTTTCTAGATTTTTTAGCACTTTGAGAATTTCTTTATAAAGATATAAAGTAAAATTTCTTTTATTAAACTGGCAAAAAGTATAGTGTCAAATAATTGCAGTGTGGAAATGTCATTCCCCAAACTTTCTATACTACCTATATAAAATATGTTATTAGTAACAATTTTATATATGTGTACTTCCAGAGTAATTAATATTCTTAAGTCTAAATAAAAGCCTGAATGCTGTTGTTTCTGACTCTGAGCCAAATGATCAATATTGAAAAGCTTCGCCTTGCATTCGTATGTTAGTTTATCTTCATAAACTTTTTAGTATTGTAACTGAAGAAGTGTGACCTGCCTCCCTTTTACACTGTTCTATAGACTTATTTTTCTCACTGGGAAAGAAGTTTGCAAACATGTTGATTGCCCAAAATAAGGTCCCCTCCATCCTTTCTTCCCTTCCTTTACTACTTACTGTATATATATATATATATTATATATATTTGTTAAGGGTAACTCACGATTTAATTGTATTTGATGTGTAATACTCACCTTTCAGGGAGTATTTTTTTGCATCAGATTTAAATGTTAAAAAGTGCAATATCATTCTCCTTTATTAGAAGTAGAGAAGAAATAGGGATGGAAATTATCCCTGGCATTTTGCAGCATTTCTCTTAAATCCTTGAGAATTTCCCCACAGTGGTTCCTGGCATATATAGCAAAGTATAGTAGACAATTGATGAATGAATGTGTTATGTAAATTCAATCACATGATGTTTCCACTTCATTTCAGTCATGGGGGAGAGAGAGAGATATATAGCTTATGTTTGTTTTTATGGTTTATTGTCCTTGCCATGTATTTTCAAGGCTGAGTAGCCAACAACCTATATTGTGTAATCCTATATTTGTTAAGGGTAACTCAACGATTTAATTGTATTTGATGTGTAATTGTTAGTTGTTTGGACTAGGTTTTTAATATATAACACATGGTGGCTGAATCTAAATTTGTGGTTAATGTATAGAGATCAGTGGCCTCAATGGAAGATAAATGCTGTAGAGATTTTTACAAATACTTTGTTAAGAAAAATCTTTCTGATTGTGAATATTAAAATCTTAGCATCCTTTCTTGACACTGTTCCGGTAATTTTTATAATAAGCATTTTTAGTTAAAAATAAATAGTAAGAAATATTTAACAAACAATTTAAAAATTTAACACAGGAAAAATAAGTATTATAATACCTCAAAATAATGGTAACTAATGCAGACCCAGAAAGTTGTAGAGGGAGAGAAATTAATCTGGAGACTGACAGTATGTATTTTGCCTTGGTCAAGTCATGTAGCTCTTTTTTTGCTTCCTCAGTACTGTGAGGTTGTCATGATGAATTTGTAACCAAACTTGAAAAGCTTTGGAATGTAACAGAATCATACTGTGATTTCTATGAAATCAATCATAATATGCATAGGCTACATTCTTCCTAATAAGGAATTGTCATTTTCTCAAAGCGTATATATTTCTTTTCATCTTTGCAGAATTGCAACATAAACATTTTTCTCTTCTTTTACCATCAATTGTATTTTGAAAAAGAAGTGCAATTTGCATTTAAACCCTGAAGTATGATGGCAGTATGTCATGTAGTATTCCATATTTGTGATAGATTTCCTCTTATTTTAAAATTTTCTCCAGTGAAAATTTATCAGAAGAATATTTGTTATTTGAAAATGGAAAGGGTATGCAGTCCATTAGATTATTAAATTTGATAATTGACTGTTATTCATATACCTTATAAATCCAATTAACTCGATTTTTATATTTTTGCGGATGTGTATGAAAGTAGATTTAAAGTGTGATACTTTTATTATTAGTTTAATTACATCTTGATTAATTTTTAATACTTCACATGTTTTGTGTTTTTCCTTTGGAGGATTGGATAGCTTTAGTCAAAGCAGCTGCTGCAGCTGCAGCCAAAAATAAAACAGGGAGTAAACCTCGAACCAGCGCTAACAGCAATAAAGATAAAGATGAGAGAAAATGGTTTAAAGTACCTTCAAAGAAGGAAGAAACTTCAACTTCTACAGCCCTGCCAGAAATCGAGAAGAAGGAAGATCCACCTACATCTAGTGAGACATTTGGTACAAAATATGTTCTTATGTTCAACTCTTAGGACAGTGGTAAACTCAGAGTGAATAAGTCAACCCCCTTTATTATCTGTAATTTTGTATGTACGCTTTTCCCCCAGCACAATGCAATGGTTAACATTTTTAACATCTGATCATTAGATCTGAAGGTTTATAGTCTAATGTGGGTACTGATTTAGAGCCCCTAAATATTCTTGGATAGAAGTAATACGAGATTTTGATTTATAGCTTCTTGATAGCAGATTTTTGTTTTTGTTTTGTATTTTTTCTTTAATCTTTTACATGCTTCTTCATGTATTTCAGTATATAATATGGGAAAAGCAGTCAGTCATTTACTTCCTCATTTTCTTTCCTGAAGAATAACTGCTTAGTAGCCTTTTATTTCTACTAGATCACTTTGGAGGATTTGTGTTTTTTAAAGTTCTATGTCAAGCACTAGATTAAAAACCAATAGTATGCAAAGCAGTTTTACTGTTTTTCTATTTATAAAAAATTTGTGTTTAACTTTTGGATTCTAGATAAACTCTCATATATGTATTCTGTTAAAAGTAGGACTTCATGTAGAGAACGTTCCAAAGATGGTCTTTCCACAGCCAGAGAGCACGTTGTCAAACAAGAGGAAAAATAATCAAGGCAACTCATTTCAGGCCAAGAGAGCTCGACTTAACAAGATTACTGGTAAACTACAATGATTATTTTTGGGGAAAGTGGAGGGTTTAGAATAGTTTATCTTCAGTAAAGGAAAATGTATCTTTTGGTTCAGAATGTTGAACTGATTAATAAGAAACTTTATGATTCTAAACAGTCAACCCCTTTCTACTGTCAGTTTTTATTTTTTTGTAAAATGGAAACTACCACCTACCTCGCAGGGATGTTGTGAGGATTGATTAGATATGTTATAAGATTCCATACTTTTTAGTAACTTGGGTAGTAGGAAGAGTTTCTGTAAGAATTGAATTAACTGCTTTTTTTGACCTATGTGGACTTAATTTCTGAGGTCCTAAAAAATTTTATAAAAGCATTCTTACTCTTGACTAGTGTCATTTAAAGATGGTACCTTATATGATTGGAAAGAGTATCTGAATTAAATTGTTTTTGAACCTATTAATTCCCAATGTGAAAGTAATTTTCACATTTCTTATATCTGTGATCTTGAGGTTGGTCTCTAGAATCGGACCTTAATTTCCTATGCTTTCTTGTAATTTAGAAAGTAGTGGAGCTAGGATATAAGGAAATACTTAAATCCTAGCCAGGTAAGTGTTCATAGAAGAGGGGATTGAAGTATTAGAATTGGGGCCAGTCATACCCCACTTGGTCCTGTGACTCCCAAGGCCTATTCAACCTAATGATTCTAATCTGTAAAATTAATTCTGATCATATTTTATTGTTTTGAGTATTGTTTAAAATGAGTTATAATAGTTTAGTTATTCAATTATATGTTGTTGTTTCAAGGATAAAGTGGCTTTTAGCACCTTTGGCTTAATAAAGTCTATAAACCATTGTTGGCATTCATTTAAATAATTTGAAGAAGGTTGATTTTGTTGTCAGATTCAGGAATTACAATTTTGTGAATCAGACATTTTGACTGTTTTTTTAAGAGTGGAAAGCCCACTAAAAGATGACACTGTAGCTGAGGATTCTTTAGAACCACTGTTTATTGTAATGTTCATCTAAGTGATTATAATTGATTTCAACAGATGGGAGTACTTGGTCTCTTTCCTTTAGCTTCTATTTTTTCATGTCTTTCTTTGATAAGGATCTATTTGGCTCCAAGACAGGAAATATTTCAAATTGATTCACCCACTCTGCCTTTTCCTTAGTAACTGTTAACTCTGGAGAAAGCCAAAATGTTATCCAAGTCATTGTTAGAATGCTAACTTGAGACTTCAGTTTGCCTTGGAGTATGGACTCCAGTGCTACATGCTGCGCAGAAGTGGAAGAGTCCTTACTTCTGTGACATTGATTGAAGCTACACTTTCGAAGTTACACTTTTGAAGATTGAAGCTACACTTTTGGAGGAGCAGAGAGCAAAGAAGGTGGAGGTGGCATTTATGCAAAACCATTGCCAGCTCATTGGCATCATGTTTTTTTTAACTTTAATCTGGATAACTTGATCTTAGTTTCAGTCAATATTCTCTTGCACATGCCCCACTAAGAAATTCAGGTTCAGTGTGGAAAGAAATCAAAAAGAAAACAGCTGAGTCCACAAGGATGCATTATCTCTATGTGGCCTTGAAAAAGACAGTGGATTAAAAAGAATAATTTTACCATGTGCCTCAAGGAAATGATAACACTGGTTGCTTAGTAACATCTTTGGCTCCTGTGGAGGGACTTTCTCTTCATTTCCTTCTGGAAATCTCAATGGACAAGTGAAATAGTTCCACAGCAACAGAAAAGCATAAGATTTTACAAATGTGAAACCAATACGCTGTTTTTCTTTTATTTACGCAGGAGATTTGAATGTATGATAATCCTCTTTAATGGTTTTATCTCTCTGCATCTGGGTCTAAATTTCATGTTATGACTGTATAATGTAAAAAGACAATTGATTTTGTAAGATTGTCTTCAGTGGTTGAAACTCAAGACATGCCTCGGTGTGGTAAATTTCAGTTGCACTCCATAAAAAGAAATGAGAACTAATATGAAATGGTGATTTTTGGTTTGGAATTATGGTGATGCTGTTGTTTTTTTCAATTTCTCATTCTTACCTAAACATAGATAAGAATGTCCCTGTATTACTGAGAGGACTAGTGTTGGGATCATGGCAGCATCTCAGCCTGCTCTGATACTGTATTTCTTTTAAATAGTAAGTTTCTAGCTGGAAGTAAGTAGACCAGCTACTAAGTAGGTTTAATTCGTGTGTTTATTCACTCTTTGTTCCCTTTCCCCTACACACATGCCACAGAGATTCTAAAACTGATTTCTATATGCAGAATATATAAGCATGACTTGTTTTCAAATTTTCCAAATAAGTAGAAACTGAACATATAGTTGCATAGTATATGTATTTGTCTTTCTAGGGTCTTATTTTTTATTGTGTAATGTAATAGAAATGATATGAGTTATAGCTCATGCTTTAAGCATTCTAATCTATAGTAAACAGTTTTACAGAGAAAATCAGGACCAAGTTGTGAGGAAATTGAATTTGAGTAGATTTTAAAATACAGGTTGTCAAGGGAGTAAGAGAAGGAATATGAACATTCGGCATATGGCCTGTTTCCAGTAGTTCCTCCAGTTCAGATAGCTTAGGTATGTTTGTACTGCTTAAGAAGTTTTAAAGATAATTTTTAAAACTCTGAGGTTTAAATTGACTAATAATATGTTATATGTAATAATGTCAAGAATATTTTCTTCTTGATCCCAGCAAGAAGATTGTGTTTTGAAATCCCTTTTCTGAAAAATAGATAGTTTAATAATTTAAACCTTTTGTTCTTCCTTTGCTTTCCGTTGCCATTCCAGAGAGTTCTGGCATCCATTCTGGTTCTGATTAGCTAAAGTGGAGCAGAGGAAATTTGTGAATCTATTGGTGGGTGGGATCCATGAGTATTTAATTTTCTACTACTATCTAATGTTTAATTAGTTTATTGAAAATTCATAATGTATTCTGTGAATATCATTACCCTATAGATATATATATACTCTTCTGGAGGACAGCCTGTTAGTAATATATTGATAATTAATAAGTATTTGCTAATAATTAAATTAATTTCGTTGGTATCTGACTTCTGCCAAATAATTCTTTTCATTTTGTATGAATATTGTGTTTCTCCTGAGAATGTTACCACGTCAAGCTAAACAGATTTTAAACTCCTTCTTAAGGCAAAAGAAACGACAGTTCTTTCCTCAAGGACCTATTTTGTTTTTTGTTCCCTTTTGTTATTTCTATTTGGTAACTCTTTTTGAAAGTTGATATGCACATAAAGTATAAAAATTTATTGATCGTATGTGTGGCTTTTGAGTTCTCTAGATACCAAGGGTTGTATTTTCTAATCTAATTTTTATGTCATTAGCATTAAATTTTTTGTATGAGCACATTATTTTTCTATCACAAGCCATTAAATGGGAATTGCTTTTAATTAATTGAGTCTATTCACAGGATATGTCTCAGAATTATTTTTGTTTCTTTTGAAACTTCTGCCTTATTTTGCGTTTTATAGTTTGTGTTCTGTTCCATGTATTGATGGATATTAAAATTATTCTGCCACCTGTATGTAAAGAAATAAAAGTTAGAAATAATTATTTAACAGGTTGAGTAGCAAGTATTTGAACTATTTGAATAGAACCTCTACTCAGTTCCTGAACTGTCAAAAGAAGAACTTGATTTCCTAGTTGTTTTTTTTTTTTCACTGATTCTCAAGAATATCAGCTGGAAAAGAAAAAGCTAGTGAATGTGGTTTTTAAATGTTTTAAATGAAGAAATACTACTCCATGCTTAATCTGTTAGTCATGTAAAAATATGTTCATAAGTTATATTGCTATAATTTAGGAGTATTTGTAAAATTGTTTGTATACTGTGGATTTTTTTCTTCCAATATATAAATGTACACTTGATGTTGTAGGAGACTGAAACAAACTATATAGATTGTTATCTCATATTGGACCAAATACAAGTTTTAATACCAGTCATTGATGTAACAGTATCATTGTTTTATATTCAACCACTCTATCTTAAAATACAATTCCAAGCGCTAGTTATTGAACTTTCCAGTAATAAAGGAAGGGTGTCGTTTCCTTTCCAGACCGCTTAGCATTTTGGGTGATTATTTGAAGAAGCCAAGAGAGGTTGCCACATGAATAGCTCCAAGTTATGGAGTATTTTGTAACACCTTTTTCGTCCTATTAAATACATGTAGACAGCTCCAATAACATAGATAGTATAACTATGGTTAATTTACCATGTTATTGATTTTCAGTGTACTTCATTTAAAGCAAGAGTTTTGCTTAGCCAACTTTGAAATGACATAAAAGTTGTTTTCAGTGGCCTTTCATGTGCAGGGTAGTCATAAGTGAAAACTAATACACTTTGTTATCATACAAGGAAGAATAAACATAGCTTCATTGAGGTTACCTGATAGACTTAGCAAAAACTCTTGACTAAATCAGTGCCTTTAATTTATACATTAAAGTAGAGCTTTAATCACTGGTAAAATGAATTATGTTTACTTTAGATAAAACATTTGTTATAAAATTGAGAAATGATGCTATACAGGGGAGAAACCTGGAATTCACAAATGCTTTCTTTTGCAGAATAAAGTTTTAATAGTTAAATATAGTTCACGTATACCAGGAAAAACCCACTTATTTTTCCAACATAAAATGGATCCATTAGTGTTTTGGGAACTCTTGTAAAGAAGACGAGAACTCTGATAAGAAAATAAGATACAATAGAGCATTTAAAAATACTCTGAGAAAATTGTAGCTTAATAAATCCCTTTATAAAAGCCAAAAAAAAAATATATATGAGACTAGATAAATACGCTAAAGGATCCAAGTGAAATGGAAAATTGGGAGCATTTTTTTTAGTTAAGCGTACAATGGAAAAACATTATATTCTAGATGTTTGGAAGGATTTCTCATAGTTAAATAATATTAATTATACATTTTATTTTAGTTGCATAGACAAAGCCCATGTTATCTGTATTAATCTCTGCCATCTTATATTTCTAAATATTAAGCCTTAAAAATTTTGTTTTTACAGAATAATATTTTTTTCTTTAAGAAATCAAACAAAACAAAAAACTAGGCAAGTAACACTTAAGTTCCCATTCATCCTCTGTGACTGGGACTGTTTGTATTTTTAATAAGTAAACATTTGAGAATATTTACTTTCTACTTGGTAAAAAGTATGGGGGATTTCAACTGATAAATTTTGAGAAGTAAATTAGGGTGAAAAATCGATATTTTTTTCTAATAAGTAATTTCTGTACAATTTTTCTCAAGGTTTGTTGGCATCCAAAGCTGTTGGGGTGGATGGTGCTGAAAAAAAAGAAGACTACAGTGAAACGGCTCCAATGCTGGAGCAGGTATGAAATGGTAGCATTTGATTTTTTTCAAGGTTCCCCCACTGGAATGGTCATGGAGCTTTAGTATCCACGAAATTGAAATTGCCCCTATGATCAGATATGGGAATAGGAAACTGATTGATGATACATTTTTAACTCTGCCTACTCTGAAATATACATAAAAACTACAGACTTCATGAGCATTTGTTTTCAATGGACCGGCATTAAGGCCTTTCTCTCCCTCAATTTGAAGGCCTGGAAACAGGCATCCCAGGGTATAAACTTTTACCTTTAACTAGCTTGCAAAAAAAGACCCTTACACAAATTCTTTTCGTTTGCGAGTTTAAACAGGGTTTTTTGACACCTAATAAAGCTTCTTTTGTAAGAAGTTTCTTTTATATTGTACCAATTGGTGTTGTTAGACTGACTGTGTGTTTTATGAATTGATCAATGAGCCATACCTTTTTGCTAGGATGTATATTTTAATAACTGACAAAAAAATTTAAAAAACTATTAAGTGTCTGTCTTTAAACCACCTAATAGAGGAATTTAAAAGTGAAGGTTGCAATTGCTAGATACTGCCTTGGCCACCTTCAGATTCCCACAATACCTGTACATTATGAACTGTGCATGCTTTTACATTCTCTAAGGGCTTAACTTCTTAGGCACTGTAAGACTATAATAACTACAGTAATAGCCATAACTGGATTTCCTTGGTTCTCCTGTTTTAAAATCTGAGCCTTAATGTAGATTTAATAGTCCATTTGTATTTTAATTTTCTTTATTAGTAGTCTAATAAAGAAGATTTCAAAACGAGTATCTTTTGCTCTTCTCTATATACGTTTTAAACAATAGTCCAAATTTAATTGATATTGTATTGAGTTTTTCAGGGTTATTTTAGGCCTGATTTGGTAAAAGTGCTTTGTTTTGGTGCCTCCATTAATGTTGTATTAAATCAGTGGTCTTTTAAATTGATTAATATGTCAATGGATCATACCTTTGATTTTCTGTGATCATCAGATGGTTAAGTCTTTGTCAATATATCAACCAAATTTTAAATGACTCTTCTTACTGTGTATTTTCCTCTATTCAACGTCCCAGATATATGAATATTTTGTATTTTCACCGCTGTTTATGGTATTCTCAGAAAGCAGTAAATCAGGGACTTGGGTAATAAAATGTTTCTGGAAAATTCATTACAATGTCAATCTTTCATTATGCACAATCCTGCTGAAATGAATGTGATTGTGAAAATTACTTATTACTTACATGGAAGTTAGTGTAAAGGGCAGTGCCCATTTCAGAGAGAAGTACAGAAAGCAACATTTGAAGTTGAATTTAAAAAGAAAGAGAGAAAGAAAAGTTGAGTAACTCGGCTGTTCCATTTGCATGATTTAAACACTTTCTCGGAGTCCTTGCCAGTTTTGTAACAAAGAGACCAACATTAATGAAAACTTTGTAAATTAACTTACTTTTTCAAGGAATATCATGCTATTCCCTTATTTTTTATTTATCATTCAGGTTTATCTAAACATAAAAATGTTTCTTAACTAAAAGTGTTAGCCCTTATTCAAATTTAACAAGCCGAGTTATAAAACTCTTAATTATATCTCTGTTGATAACCAACACTAGGCCTAGAGGTATTGATTGTCACTTACCTCTGTTGTCCCAGTGAGTTAAAATATTGTCACTCATTACATAGACTGGTAACAGGCCTATAGCCAAACTTACTATGCTCATGGATTCATTTTACTTATATTTTTTAAAAATTCAAACTTTGTGGTCTTGAACCCCAATTCTCAGATTATTAATTATAGATTATTTAATTGTATTAGGGATATGTCATGTTATATTTACTTTTGAATAAAATCTGCATTAGATGCATAATAATTCAGTAAGTTTTTAAAAATGTTAATTTTTTTCTTGTTTAGAAGTTAAGCACCTTATCAAAATATTAATTTAAGTTTTAAAATCTTGTTTCATAACTTTGTAATTCAAGAGTAATGGATGCTGTAGTGATGTCTTTCACATATGTGAAGATGAACAATAAAATTGTTTCTTTACAAGTAATGGCTCTAATTACTTTTCTGGCAACACCTTTTATGATAAATTTAGGAAGACTTCCCATTTATGAATACTTTTTCAAGTGATTAGTCTGCACTTATACACATGTATAACAAGTAAATTGAAGATTAGAAATGGTGACAACTGAATGATTGGGACGCTTGACATCAGAACTTTTTGTGGTATGTCCAGTATGCCATCTGTAGAGCAGCCAGAGGTGCCCTACCATACCAGATAAACACTTTTTCCGCCAAATTTGAGCACCTTGTATTTTAATGGAAAGAGGAAGTTATTTGGTCCCCAGACAGTGGTCTTTCCTACTCCAAAGAATCACAGCCTGCAGACCTGATGGTCATCCCTCGCAAGAGATATGGAAATAACATTTCTTGGGAACAAGAATATTGTTCTCAGTACTAACAATTTGACTCACCAGTATAGATCTAAAAAAAATGTATATATTAGAAACTTTGTTCTTGTATACATAATATCAGAAAGAGAATACAGTGTAGGCATCCCAACACCAAGGATTGCAAATCCATCCAATAGCAATTCTCTGTTGACTATGAACAGTGAAAGTGTTCACACCTTTTTACATATGTAGGAAATTTTACTGCCAAATAAATAAAAATATTCTTTATGAAAGAACTGACAAAGTTCTAATTTTTTTTTAAAAGTATCAGTTGGCAGGAAGAAGGTAAAAACTTTCACCTAAGAATGCGACGTATTTTGTTTTTAAATCCAATGTTTTTAAACTTACACTTTATCTCCTTGGTTTTCTTTTGTTGTTTGTTTTGTATTGTTTTTCAGTTATTTTTTTTAACTCTCTATTGCTGGTGGCTCAGATTTCATGATGCACTATGCTTATGAAACTGGCTTTCAGCACTAAAATGAGTTAAAGATAATGTTTCATTAATTTGGTCATTGTTTTTCTGTTGAGATCTTTCCTTAAAGGGCAACTGTCTGCTTGGACCTCTACATTCAGTAGAGGAAATAAAGGAATAAAGTAAAGGAAATTTTTTTATAAGTAAATGTCTTAGAGGTAAAAGATGGAATGCATTTCTTTAATGTTCTAAAACATGAAAATGCTCTTTATCTAATTATTAATATCATTGGTGATTGTGATTCCAAAAGAGGTATATTTAAATTTAATACAGAAAATATTTTTCCAGTAAGGTAACATTTAATATTCTGAGAGTATTATGAATAATAGATTGAAATAGTACAAATTTAGACTAAAAGTTGACAGTATCCCTTTAAAGACAGCCTATTCAACTTTTAGTTAATAATTTGTGGGGTTCTTTTTGGTTTTTCATTTGTAATAGAAATGTTATATGTTGCTTAACAATGTTTTTGGATACTAAAGTTGCTTAACAATCAAAATAGAATACAAGAACAAAAATGAAGAAACCAAAATAAAAATATCAATTTTTTATTATTTATTCAGGCGATTTCACCTAAACCTCAAAGTCAGAAAAAAAATGAAGCTGACATTAGCAGTTCTGCCAACACTCAGAAACCTGCACTGTTATCCTCAACTTTGTCTTCAGGGAAGGCTCGCAGCAAGAAATGCAAACATGAATCTGGAGATTCTTCTGGGTGTATAAAACCCCCTAAATCACCACTTTCCCCAGAGTTAATACAAGTCGAGGATTTGACGCTTGTATCTCAGCTCTCTTCTTCAGTGATAAATAAAACTAGTGAGCACAGATTTTTAAAAAAATAGTTATCTTATCCTATAAGAAACATTTAAACACAGTTTGATTGTAGTTACTGTATTTATATAAAGTTGCTTTTTAAAAACTCAAGTGGATATGGTAGGGAAAGCTTGAAACTATTTCAGGGGCAAGGACCATGTACATTTCTGATTGATTTATTGTACAGAGACTGTACTGCTGGTTGAGAAACCTTTACCATTTAATAATACAAATTCTGCTTAGTTTGACTTCTCAATTAACCCAAACACAATGAGAGGCCTGATTCATTACAAAAAAAAAAAAAGAAAGAAAAAGAAATACAAAGAGATCCATTGTGGGTTTTTTTTTTTTTTCTCAACTTTCAAGACTATTCCTGTGGATAGATTTATATATAGTGTTTCCACTTGTTTGTAATCCCCTCTGTGATATATTTTTCTCATTCTTATTTTAGGATTTAGAGTGTAGACTTCAGTATAATCTTTTTAATGAATGAAGTAGGATGCTTCCTTGATCATATTTTCAAAGACTTTACTGTTTCAGCACTTTTAATCTTACAGTCTTAAAAAAAATAACCTTTCAACAAAATTGTATATAAATGAGGCAGGATTTGTATTGAACCTAAGTTTTTTGTACTAATTTGAATAATTCAAACTAGTACATATTCTAGGTTAAAGACACATGAAAAACAGTTACCTGGAAAGTCACTGGATCAAAGATAGTTTTCTTTTGCTCTTTATACAACAGATGAATTAGTAACATGATTAGGAAGTAAATATGATAGTTTCTTTATGAAAGTTTCCGTATAATTTATCTTTCAGAGCAAACATGTTGACATTGAGAAGACTCTTTATCAAACACATTAACCTTTTATTCATGCCATATTTTCTACCATATTTTTCAGTTTTTTATCAGTTTTTTTCTTTTGGTTATTTTGTTTTTAATTAATGAATAGAAAGGATGGCAACAGAACTCAATTGTTTCCTCATAACTTTCATTTTTTTATTATAACATTTATCATAAAACTGTTAGTGCCACATGACATTGATAAGCAGTGTTATAGCAATTGAATTTTATTCTTTTTGTTTTCAGTTGCCACCGTATCTTTTCATCCTTATTTTAAGTACTTTAAGTAACCTAAAGCATCAGCCTCTTTAGACTACTTTTATATCCTTCTAAATTTACATCAATATTATGTTGGCCTATGTAATACTGCCTATTCTCAAAAGTCAGATGTACTTCCATGACATGTAGATAGAAGACATATAAAGGTTAAAAAAAGACATTAGAGATTTCCAAATTTATGCATTATGTACTTAGAAGAAGCTTAAATGACAGACCAAGTTAGTTGTTTAAAAGAAAATACAAGAACAAGAATAGTGTCATTTGCTTAAAATCCTCATTATTTGCCCATAATAAGTACTTAAAGTTGTTTGTGTTCATTTTTTTTTAATGAATCAGGCCCAGAAATATGTTTATAAAAATCCATTTGAGGAGTGATGGTGGGATAAAATTATTTACATTAGTTTTACTTTGGCAAGCGAAGTAAGGCACAAACTCTGCAATGTATGTCAGATTTTTGTCTCTTATGCCCCCTGCCTTTTTTTCTTAGAATTTCTAGATTTTTAATGATCATGAGAGATGTATTTTTTTAATATAAAGAAGATTTTTTCATAAAGGAAAAATGACGATTTACACAATAATCTGCGGTTAGAAAATTAACTATACTTTGTCACTTGGGAAACTAACTAAAATTAATGTTCTATATTTTCTTTTGGTTGTAGTAGGCTTTAGATTTTAGAAATTTTTTATTAACTTTTTTTGTGAATAAGGGCACAGGTTTTACCTTTGATTACCTTTGGAACATTCCGTTCCTTCTGGATACCTTATAACAACGTCAGAGGGCAGAATTTGAATCATTTTTCCCATTTACCTCCTTAAATATTATAAGATGATCTTAGTATGTATCTGCTTCGTGAACATTGAAGATCTTTTTCTAGGTCCTCCACAGCCTGTGAATCCCCCTAGACCTTTCAAGCATAGTGAGCGGAGAAGAAGATCTCAGCGTTTAGCCACCTTGCCCATGCCTGATGATTCTATAGAAAAGGTTTCTTCTCCCTCTCCAGCCACTGATGGGAAAGTATTCTCTATCAGTTCTCAAAATCAGCAAGAGTCTTCAGTACCAGAGGGTAATGTATATTGATTTAATATAGAACCAAATATAGAAGAAGATAAAGAAAAACCTAAGCAATAAAGACTATTAGAATATTAAGAAATTTCTGATCTTTCCTTCTTTTGGACTTAAAAAAAGCACTTTATTTATTCTACAAATATTTATTGAGTGTCTTCTTTTTGCTGGGCACTGTTTAACTTATATAACACTTTAATCCACATTGATATTGACTGAGCCAGTTTATCTATATTAATATTGCATACTATTCTCTATTTTATGTAGTGCCTGATGTTGCACATTTGTCACTTGAGAAGCTGGGACCCTGCCTCCCTCTTGACTTAAGTCGTGACTCAGAAGTCGCAGCACCACTAGCTCCAGATGCCTCTTACCATAATGAAGGCTCCAGAGCAGAAAAGGAAGCTGCACAGATGCTGATATACCCTTCTTCCAAAGCAGTGACTGATGGAAGAGGGACTCCAACAGCATCAGGTGAAAAAGATTATTTTACTAGTAGTTAAGTTTGCAATGGGAAGATTTAAACATTTTGATGTGCAAATACATTATTTGAATTCCTCAATAATTCCTTTTCATAATACTTTTATATAACATATTGGAAATTGAGTCTAGGAAACTTCTTTTCTGTGACTATTTTACTGCCATATTTCCTAGGCATACTTTTAATTTTGCCCAGAAATATGTTTATAATCAACTTTAATTAAAGTTATAAATCAACTTTAACTTCCTTCTCTCTGCTTCTTTCTTCTTTCCTTATTTCTACCAATTAAAACTAAATATAACTACAGAAACTCATGGTTTTGAATCCAGAAAATACTTTGTGTGATTATTACTTATGTTTAAGGATTTTAATAGAATTTATTATTTTATATTTGTATCATAAATATAAACCCATATTTTGGGGCAGAATCTCCACACATAATTTGTTATTAAGTTATTTGGAGAATCTGATTTATAAAATCAATCATGCACAAGTATGCCTTTTTTGGATGATTTTACAATATTTATCTTAATCTGAAAACATTTTGGAGTTTTTTATCAAATTGATATTTTAAATTTAACAAGAATATATTCCTGTTTCCCTTATAAACTTGCTCTATTTTATTTGGAAGTTTTATAGAATTATAACCTCAAACAAAGAGCACATGTAATAAGAAAAGGTAAATACCAGTTTCGTATGCTTTTCCAGTAAATTACTAATTCATAATTAGGTGGGTGAATCAGTTCTCAAGTAGAGAAAATATAAAATAATCATTTGATATGCAGCCAAGAGTATTGGGGATAATTGTATTTAGTAACATCTCCCCAGAAATCATTTTATCTACTGTATCCTTGGATGAATCATAAAATAGAGCTTGGGTTTTTCTGGTGGTGGTATATATTGGGAAAAAAAATTGAAGTAACTAAAAAAAGGTAAAGTTATGTTTTATTCTGCTTTTAGATTCTTTCAAAATAAAAAAGTCACTAATAGTAAATATTCGCTTTTCTACAATAACATTTTACAAGTAAATGTAGAAGTTATTTTGTACATCAAGTATTTCCATAGCTTGTTTTAAGAAAACAATGAAAAATGAAGATTTTTTTTGGCTTTGAAATACTTCTTATAGTTTCCCATATCTGAACCATTATCTTTTTTTTTTTTTAAAAAGGACGAAATAAAACTTTATTATTTGCAGATGCCATGATCTTACATATAGAAAAATGTAAAAAAACCACAACAAAGTTTCTAGAACTAATAAATTCAGCAAAGTGACATGGGGCAAGCTCAACATGCAAAAATCAATAGTGTTTTAAATACACCAGCAATGAGAAAAGAGGAAATCAAGAAAAAAATTCATCTAGAATACAGCCAAAATATCAAATATCTGACAATTCATCAGAAATTTAAGTATAGAATTACTGTATCACCCAGCAATATCATCTTTGGGCATATATCCAAAAGAATTGAAAGTAGGAATTTTGAACAGACAATTCCTCACTGATGTTCATCGTAGTGGCATTCTTCACAATGACCAAAAGATGGAAGCAGTGGAGTATCCATCAACAGATGAATGGATAAACAAAACATGGTATATATAAAATTCTAATATATATACACATTGGAATATTATTTAGTCATAGAAAGGAATGAAGTTGTAATACATGTGATAACATTGATGAATCGTGAAGACATCACAATTGATGTTGAGTGAAATAAGCCAGACACAAAAGGACAAATAGTGCATGATTTCACCGATGTGAAATAATTAGCAAAGACAAATTCTTAGAGACAGAAACTAGAATACAAGTTGCCAGAGATAGGATGGGGATAGAGAATGGCAGTTAATGCTTAATTGGTGCAGTTACTATTTGGGGTGATGGAGCATTGAGGTAAAGGATGGTGGTGTTGGTAGCACATCATTGTGAACATAATTAACACCACTGAAGTATATATTTGAATGGTTAAAAAGGTAAATTTTAGGTTTTATATTTGTTACCAGAATAGAAATTTTTTTTTATTAATTTAAAAAAAAGGTTAACTGACACAACATTTAGAAATCATTCCATTCTACATATGCAATCAGTAATTCTTAATATTATCACATGGATGTATGATCATCATTTCTTAGTACATTTGCATTGATTTAGAAAAAGAAATAGTAAGACAACAGAGAAAGAAATAAAATGATAATATAGAGAAAAAAATAAAAATAAAAAATACAAAAAGTATATATAAAAAACACAAACAAACAAACAAAAAACTATAGCTCACATGCAGCTTCATTCAGTGTTTTAACATAATTACATTACGATTAGGTAGTATTGTGCTGTCCATTTTTGAGTTTTTTTATCTAGTCCTGTTGCACAGTCTGTATCCCTTCAGCTCCAATTACCCATTATCTTACCCTGTTTCTAACTCCTGATGGTCTCTGTTACCAATGACATATTCCAAGTTTATTCTCTAATGTTGGTTCACATCATTGGGACCATACAGTATTTGTCCTTTAGTTTCTGGCTAGTCTCACTCAGCATAATGTTCTCTAGGTTCATCCATGTTATTACATGCTTCATAAGTTTATTCTGTCTCAAAGCTGCATAATATTCCATCATATGTGTATACCACAGTTTGTTTAGCCACTCTTCTGTTGATGGACATTTTGGCTGTTTCCGTCTCTTTTTTTTTTCTTTTTTTTTTTTTTTTTATTAATTAAAAAAAGAATTAACAAAACAATTAGAAATCATTTGTTTCCGTCTCTTTGCAACTGTAAATAATGCTGCTATAAACATTGGTGTGCAAATGTCCGTTTGTGTCTTTGCTCTTAAGTCCTCTGAGTAGATACCTAGCAATAGTATTGCTGGGTCCTTAGGCAATTCTATATTCAGTTTTTTGAGGAACCGCCAAACTGCCTTCCACAGTGGTTGCACCATTTGACATTCCCACCAACAGTGAATGAGTTTGCCTCTTTCTCCGCATCCTCTCCAGCACTTGCCATTTTCTGTTTTGTTGAAAATGGCCATTCTGGTGGGTGTGAGATGATATCTCATTGTGGTTTTGATTTGCATTTCTCTAATGGCCAGGGACATTGAGCATCTCTTCATGTGCCTTTTGGCCATTTGTATTTCCTCTTCTGGTAGGTGTCTGTTCAAGTCTTTTTCCCATTTTGTAATTGGGTTGGCTGTCTTTTTGTTGTTGAGTTGAACAATCTCTATAAATTCTGAATACTAGACCTTTATCTGATATGTCGTTTCCAAATATTGTCTCCCATTGTGTAGGCTGTCTTTCTACTTTCTTGATGAAGTTCTTTGATGCACAAAAGTGTTTAATTTTGAGGAGCTCCCATTTCTTTCTTTCTTTCTTCAGGGTTCTTGCTTTAGGTTTAAGGTCCATAAAACTGCCTCCAATTGTAAGTTTCATAAGATATCTCCCTACATTTTCCTCTGTTTTATGGTCTTAGACCTAATGTTTAGATCTTTGATCCATTTTGAGTTAACTTTTGTATAGGGTGTGAGATATGGGTCTTCTTTCATTCTTTTGCATATGGATACCCAGTTCTCTAGGCACCATTTATTGAAGAGACTGTTCTGTCCCAGGTGAGTTGGCTTGGCTGCCTTATCAAAGATCAAATGTCCATAGATGAGAGGGTCTATATCTGAGCACTCTATTCAATTCCATTGGTCGATATATCTATCTTTATGCCAATACCATGCTGTTTTGACCACTGTGGCTTCATAATATGCCTTAAAGTCGGGCAGCGTGAGACCTCCAGCTTCGTTTTTTTACCTCAAGATGTTTTTAGCAATTCGGGGCACCCTGCCCTTCCAGATAAATTTGCTTATTGGTTTTCTTATTTCTGAAAAATAAGTTGTTGGGATTTTGATTGGTATTGCATTGAATCTGTAAATCAATTTAGGTAGGATTGACATCTTAACTATATTTAGTCTTCCAATCCATGAACACGGTATGCCCTTCCATCTATTTAGGTCTTCTGTGATTTCTTTTAACAGTTTTTTGTAGTTTTCTTTGTATAGGTCTTTTGTCTCTTTAGTTAAATTTATTCCTAAGTACTTTATTCATTTATTTGCAATTGTAAATGGAATTCGTTTCTTGATTTCCCCCTCAGCTTGTTCATTGCTAGTGTATAGAAACACTACGGATTTTCGAATGTTGATCCTGCAATCTGCCACCTTGCTGTACACATTTATTAGCTCTAGTAGTCCTGTTGTGGATTTTTCCGGGTTTTCGACGTATAGTATCATATCATCTGCAAACAGTGATAGTTTTACTTCTTCCTTTCCAATTTTGATGCCTTGTATTTCTTTTTCTTGTCTAATTGCTCTGGCTAGAACCTCCAACACAATGTTGAATAATAGTGGTGATAATGGACATCCTTGTCTTGTTCCTGATCTTAGGGGGAAAGTTTTCAATTTTTCCCCATTGAGGATGATATTAGCTGTGGGTTTTTCATATATTCCCTCTATCATTTTAAGGAAGTTCCCTTGTATTCCTATCCTTTGAAGTGTTTTCAACAGGAAAGGATGTTGAATCTTGTCAAATGCCTTCTCTGCATCAATTGAGATGATCATGTGATTTTTCTGCTTTGATTTGTTGATATGGTGTATTACATTAATTGATTTTCTTATGTTGAACCATCCTTGCATACCTGGGATGAATCCTACTTGGTCATGATGTGTAATTCTTTTAATGTGTTGTTGGATTCAATTTGCTAGAATTTTGTTGAGGATTTTTGCATTTATATTCATTAGATTGGTCTGTAGTTTTCTTTTTTTGTAATATCTTTGCCTGGTTTTGGTATGAGGGTGATGTTGGCTTCATAGAATGAATTAGGTAGCTTTCCCTCCACTTTGATTTTTTTGAAGAGTTTGAGCAGAGTTGTTACTAATTCTTTCTGGAATGTTTGATAGAATTCACATGTGAAACCGTCTGGTCCTGGACTTTTCTTTTTGGGAAGCTTTTGAATGACTGATTCAATTTCTTTACTTGTGATTGGTTTGTTGAGGTCATCTGTTTCTTCTTGAGTCAAAGTAGGTTGTTCATGCCTTTCTAGGAACTTGTCCATTTCATCTACATTGTTGTATTTATTAGCGTAAAGTTGTTCATAGTATCCTGTTATTACCTCCTTTATTTCTGTGAGGTCAGTAGTTATGGCTCCTCTTCCATTTCTGATCTTATTTATTTGTATCCTCTCTCTTCTTCTTTTTGTCAATCTTGCTAAGGGCCCATCAGTCTTATTGATTTTCTCATAGAACCAACTTCTGGTCTTATTGATTTTCTCTATTGTTTTCATGTTCTCAATTTCATTTATTTCCGCTCTAATCTTTGTTATTTCTTTCCTTTTGCTTGCTTTGGGGTTAGTTTGTTGTTCTTTCTTCAGTTCTTCCAAGTGGACAGTTAATTCCTGAATTTTTGCCTTTTCTTCTTTTCTGATATAGGCATTTAGGGCAATAAATTTCCCTCTTAGCACTGCCTTTGCTGCGTCCCATAGGTTTTGATATGTTGTGTTTTCATTTTCATTCGCCTCGAGATATTTACTAATTTCTCTTGTAATTTCTTCCTTGACCCACTCGTTGTTTAAGAGTGTGTTGTTGATCCTCCACATATTTGTGAGTTTTCTGGCTCTCCGCCTATTATTGATTTCCAATGATCCGAGAAAGTGTTGTGTATGATTTCAATCTTTTTAAATTTGTTGAGATTTGCTTTGTGGCCCAGCATATGGTCTATCTTTGAGAATGATCCATGAGCACTTGAGAAAAAGGGGTATCCTGCTGTTGTGGAGTGTAGTGTCCTATAAATGTCTGTTAAGTCTAGCTCATTTATTGTAATATTCAAATTCTCTGTCTCTTTATTGATCTTCTGTCTAGATGTTCTGTCCATTGATGTGAGTGGCGAATTGAAGTCTCCAACTATTATGGTAGATGTTTCTATTTCCCTTTTCAGTGTTTGCAGTGTATTCCTCACGTATTTTGGGGCATTCTGATTCGGTGCGTAAATTTTTATGATTGTATGTCTTCTTGTTTAATTGTTCCTTTTATTAGTAGATAGTATCCTTCTTTGTCTCTTTTAACTGTTTTACATTTGAAGTCTAATTTGTTGGATATTAGTATTGCTACTCCTGCTCTTTTCTGGTTGTTATTTGCATGAAATATCTTTTCCCAACCTTTCACTTTCAACCTATGTTTATCTTTGGGTCTAAGATGTGTTTCCTGTAGACAGCATATAGAAGGATCCTGTTTTTTAATCCATTCTGCCAATCTATGTCTTTTGATTGGGGAATTCAGTCCATTAACATTTAGTGTTATTACTGTTTGGGTAATACTTTCCTCTAACATTTTGCCTTTTGTATTATATATATCATATCTGAATGTCCTTCTTTCTACACTCTTCTCCATACCTCTCTCTTCTGTCTTTTTGTATCTGACTCTAGTGCTCCCTTTAGTATTTCTTGCAGAGCTGGTCTCTTGGTCACAAATTCTCTCAGTGACTTTTTGTCTGAGAATGTTTTAATTTCTCCCTCATTTTTGAAGGACAATTTTGCTGGATATAGGATTCTTGGTTGGCAGTTTTTCTCTTTTAGTAATTTAAATACATCATCCCACTGTCTTCTAGCTTCCATGGTTTCTGCTGAGAAATCTACACATAGTCTTATTGGGTTTCCCTTGTATGTGATGGATTGTTTTTCTCTTGCTGCTTTCAAGATCCTCTCTTTGTCTTTGACCTCTGAGATTCTAACTGGTAAGTGTCTTGGAGAACGCCTATTTGGGTCTGTTCTCTTTGGGGTGCGCTGCACTTCTTGGATTTGTAATTTTAGGTCTTTCATAAGAGTTGGGAAATTTTCAGTGATAATTTCTTCCATTAGTTTTTCTCCTCCTTTTCCCTTCTCTTCTCCTTCTGGGACACCCACAACACGTATATTTGTGCGCTTCATATTATCATTCAATTCCCTGAACCCCTGCTCAAATTTTTCCATTCTTTTCCCTATAGTTTCTGTTTCTTTTTGGATTTCAGATGTTCCATCCTCCAGTTCACTAATTCTATCCTCTGTCTCTTTAAATCTACCATTGTGGGTTTCTATTGTTTTTTTCATCTCTTCTACTGTGTCTTTCAATCCCATAAGTTCTGTGATTTGTTTTTTCAGACTTTCCATTTCTTCTTTTTGTTGATCCCATACCTTCTTCATTGCTAGTGTATAGAAATGTCCTCCCTCAATTTATTGATTTGGTTTTTGAAGAGGTTTTCCATTTCTGTTCGTATATTCAGAATTAGTTGTCTCAGCTCCTGTATCTCATTTGAGCTATTGGTTTGTTCCTTTGACTGGGCCATATCTTCAGTTTTCCCTGGTGTGATTCATTATTTTTTGCTGGCGTCTGGGCATTTAATCAGATTTCCCTGAGTGTGTGACTCAGCAGATTCAAAGACTTTCCTGTGGACTCTCTGCGCTCTGTTTTTCTTATCCTGCCCAGTATGTTGTGCTTGTCTGTCTGCGGTTCCCACCAGCAAAAGATGTTGTGGCTCCTTTAACTTTGGAAGACTCTCCCTGCTGGGTGTGTGGTGGAGACAGAGGAAAGGTTGTAGGTTGGTTTTAATGGCTTCAAATTGTGAAGTCCTAGGGTCTGAATTCCTTGAGAGAGGGAATCCACCTGAGTTGTGTTTCACCCTTCCCGTGGGGAAGATTCAGGTGGTAGAGAGCCCTGAAAGCAGTCTGTTTCTGCCTTCGGGGCAGTTGTAACCTATGTAATCCCAGCGCTGAGCCCAGAGGCAACCGAGCCTCTGTAGAAACAGCCGCAGAAGGCTCTGTTTTGCCCCGTTTCCTCTTTTTCAGTTAGCCCAATCGGCGATTTCCGCCTTGATCAGTTTTGCCTGAGCTGAGGGCCTATTTTTAGTAGTCAGAAGTTGTTCATTAATGCCACTATTGGTGTTAGGTTGGGCTCAGTCTCTACTACTGTTGGAGACTCTTTCCTTTCCCTCCGGGAAGTCGCCTGTCGGGGAGGGGCGCCAGCCGCTGCGGCTTGGGGAACCACTGTTCGGATGCTCCCAGCCGGCCTGGGAAGCCGAGTGTGTGGAAGGGGCTCTGGTCGCCGTCCACCGCGGGTTAGGGGATCGCTGCTCCAAGGCTCCCAACTGGCCTGGGAAGCCGCGCATGGGGAAGGGCGCCGGCCGCTGCGGCTTGGGGAACCCAATCCAGAGCTCCCAGCCGGCCCAGGAGGGAGGGAGCTCCGGCCGCCAGCCGCCGCAGCCTGGGGAATTGCGCGCCTCTCGGGGACTTCACCGCAGCGGAGACTCTTAGCCGGTCCAGCCGTTCCAGAATGGGGTATGCTGTGTGTCTGGTCTCTGTCGTGGCTCCGGGAGCTGTTCTGTACTGTTTCTAGTTCTTTAGTAGTTGTTCTGGAGGAGGAACTAAGACCCGCGCGCCTTACTAAGCCGCCATCTTCTCTGGAAGTCCTGAACCATTATCTTTTGACTCTCTTTTAGTGCTTTCTTTCCTCAGAGTGGTTCATTTTTCTTTTCCCTTTTCCCACAGAATTTCTGAATTACCCTCTACCCTTTGAAACATTTTTCCTCAAGAAGGTCTTATGTAGTTCTTTAACAATCTGGAATTTGTTGCTGTACTAAATATATGAAAATATGTTGATAAAATTAAAATGACAGGTATCCACTGGGAAAATTGGTTTTAGGTGTGCATGTGAAAATGTTTGTATTTTCCTTCAGAATACATTATGTTATTATAATAGTGATAAGACTGAAATGTAGGCCTATGTAAAATAGGTATATAATAATTAAGAGTATCGTGATAGATTATATATCCTAAAAATGACTAAGCAATAATTATGTATGGAAATACTTGATTCTGGTTATTTTGCTGCTAGTTAAGAGTATTAACTTAGTCTTTCGAAAGAAATTTCTGGCATATTCTTAGAGCTATGGCTGACCCCATGGAGGCAGTGTTCTTATTTCTCATAGTGGTTAAAATGTCCTGAGTAGAAAGAAGGCACACTAATAATCTTTTATAAGGATTAGAAAAAGCTATTTGGAAAAGTAAAAGTAGTAAGGCAGTTTTGTGGGAAAGTGAAAGGTAGAGAGAAGTTTAGGTTTATAATTTGATGAGTATGCGTATTTCTTAGTTGGAAAGTGAGGTTGGTTCTTTGCTTAATGCCACAATGGCTGGCAACTTTGCGTCAATCAAGGAATTGTATAGTTTTAAATAAAAGTGGGCTTATTAGGAGATTGAATACAGTGTTTGAACTGAAAGGGGTGGGATTATATTTAGTTCCTAAGACCAACTTTTAATTTTTATTATATTTTTTGGGATGAGTAATGGCATTTAGGTCATACCCTAATTGGAGAGCTTTTGATTAATACCTTGTGAGACTAGCTTACTTAAATTGCAGTTCTAAATGGTTTTCATGCTTTTCCCTCATAACATATTTGTTTTCCACCCTCTTTAAACTGTTTTGCAGTGTTTATTGAACTCCTGTCTGCTCCTATGTTGTCTTCCATCTAGATTCATGGTGTTATGTGTTTTTGTGCCTTTTTTTTTAATGCTTTTGGTTGGTTCATTGGTTTCCATCTTAATTATAAAAGTAAATTTTGTTATTGTTAAAATTTAAAACTTCCATTGAAAGCATTATTTATCAGAACTTGTATAAAAGGCATGTTCAGGGCTATTTTTGTCTAATTGAAACCATTGGGATGTTTAGAATGATGATGTTAGCTGTTAACTAATAATAGTTAATAGTGTAATAGTTTAACGGACATAAGCTTTTACTTTTTTGTGTGCAGTGAGCTTAATAGTTATACTAAAGGATCTTCCACTGGGATGGATGGCCACATGACTGATCAAGATTTGGAATATTGTCACTGCCCACATATTAAAAAAAAGTAATTGGTACCTTTGGTAAAAATTGATTCCTTTGTTTGCATTTTATTATCAGAATACTTTATCATACTGAGCCAACCAGTTTTAGGTAGCAATAGAGCCTCAAATTACTCTGTTCTGTCCACTGTCTGGGAATGTGAACGGGTTTCCTTTTCTGGGTACTGAAAGTATAAATAGGAAATATGCAATTCCCTCTGCCTTCTTTAAGGAGATAAAGAATATGGATATAAACATATTTTGGCTGTTAAATTCTTTATAAATTCGAAATATGTTAACTTGAGTCCTGTGGATTGAGCTTAAAAGACTTTACCTTGAAAAAGAAACTTTTCATGTGATCTTGGACACTTTAGACTAAAAAATTTTTCTCATCTTGTCAAACTGCTATCTTAAGGTAGGAAATGCAAGGTGCACAAGATAAAAACTGCTATCCAAGGAACTTAAAATCTGAAAGGGAGATAAAACTAATAACTGAAATATAAATAACTTTAATGCAGTATGTATCTTAAAAAATACAGTGTGCTCTTATGTTCAAAGGAAGAAAAGATGCCCACATTTATTAAGTCACAGGGAGCAAAAGAAATGGTTTTGAGGGTGATCTGAGCCAAGCTGGTAGGGTAGTAATACTTAGGAGCACTGGAGGGACAGCCTGCATGCCCACCCTTCATCCTTCCTTTCTTCGAAAAGTAAGGAACTAATGTTCCTGAAACTCAGTTTTTCATCTGTATAAGGAGGAGCTTATTGTAGATTATATTGTCACTTTTGGCTCTGAAATTTTGTTTTTTTAAAATAGATTATGTATTATTTGATTGGTCATGCATTTTGATGGACTCTACATTTCTTCCAAAGAAAATATCATGATATGGTAGGATTATTAATTTTCAAATATTCTTAGTAATAATAATGTCTCTTTTTAATAATTATGGTGAAGACCAAGTTGAGACTTAAAGATTATTTGAAAGTAATTTTAAACATTTTTTTCATAGTTCTGTGTTGAAAAAAAAAACACCTCCAGTAACACATTAATATGAGTTGGTACGGTAGTAAACCATGTCCTACACTGTACCTAATCTGATTGAGTGGCTTTTTAAAAAGACCTTCATTTTTAAGTCCAATGCCTTATATCAACTTTTCATGTACTTTTTAGAATCTTGTTTTGTTTAAAAGTGTTTTCTTCTTCTCTTTTTTTCGTAATTGTTTAACAAAAGTCATCACCAGAGACTCCGTAATCTGCCTCCATCCGAAATGCCTGGCTTCCACAGAGCCTGGAATTTCCATGGAGGGTATCAGGAATTGCCTCTTTTTTTAACCAAAAGAACCTAAGATATGTAGCATAACAAGAGACACTTGAGAAATCTTTTTACATTACTATTTTTTGAATAGTGTGCAAGCAGAAGCGGTTTAGACACCTGCCTCTCTTAATTTTAATCAGAGTAGTCCCATTTTTCCTTGTTTTTTTAATTGTACTGTTACATAATATTCTATTTGAAGATGTAATAAAAATTGAATTTTAAATTAAAAATCACTGCTCTTAAACTAATGTCTTAGTGTTTCACTCTCAGATTTTAGCAGTTGGTAAAATAAAGGCAATGTCGTGAACTTCTTATAAAACTCGATCTTGCTGAATTCTAGAATAGGACTCTTCTGTATATTATTTGTGTGTCAGTGTTTTTAAAGTCCTACCATTATTGCATATATGAATATTTATTTTAATATCCTTAACTTGTATATATTAAAATGTTGGTAACCCTTTGCTTACTTTTGAAATTTTACCACTTATAAGTCTGTCTTAGTTTGCCATGGCTGGTATAACAAATATCACTGACTGGTTGGCTTAAATGATAGAAATTTATCACCTCGCTGTTTTGGATGCTAGAAGTCCAAAAGAAACGGGTTGACACGATCATGCTTCTCTCAGGTCTGTGGGATTCTCGTGGGGGCTTGCCAGCGATTCATAATTCAGTCTATACCTCCATCACATGGTCATCTCTTTCTGACTTCTGTTCCTGACTGGGTCCAAATTTCCTTTGCTTATAAGGACTCCAGTCATACTAGGTTAAGGCCCACCTTTATACACTTTGGCCTCCTCTTAACTAATAGGCTTTTCCAAGATTCTGTTTACAAATAGGTTCACATACACAGGACTGGGGTTTATGACTTGGCCATGTCTTTGTGGGGGACATGATTCAATCTATAACAAAATCTAAAGGTTTAGGAACCACTAGAATATGTGAAAACTGAATCCAGAACTGGTTCTCCTGAAAGCACTGTGGGAATGATTATATCCATGTATAATATATTCGTATATAATGCTGTGTAAACCTCTGAATTCTGGAGCAGTGGTTCATATCCATTTTATTTGTCTTCCAAATACCTGATGGATCCCACATGTTCTATTCAGTAAAGATAGTTCAGTAAGGCAATTCCTATAAATTGGTTCATGCCCTGTACCCCCATCTCAGGAAATTCTAAGTTCCACTTTTCACTTTTGAGATTCAGTACTTCAGAATATTAAGAACCTGGTTGGAAGAGAAGTGAGGCTCAGGGTTGAAGTGAGTTTTTTTGGAACATCTATATTTTCATTGTCTGTACAAACACACAACAAAATGGCTTCAAAAGAACTCTGGTCATCCTCACTAAAGGAGCAGAGGATGTGGAGATGGTCATCTTATGGATTTTGTGAAACCACCTGGAATTTAGGTCACTGTTATGGGTCTGGCTGGAAGAGAGCCAGTTAAGTAGAGACAAAGTGTTGTTATTTGTCCTGATGCCAGTCCTGAAGAAACAAAGAAACAAGGACCATATGACGTGGTGGTTTTGCCAGGAGGTACTCTTGGTCCACAGAATTTATCCAAGTCTCATGCTGTGAAAGAGATATTGAAATAATAAGAAAAGGATAAATGCCTCACAACCACCATCTGTGCAGGTCCTGTGGCTCTCTTGGCTCATGAAATCAGTTTTGGAAATAAAGTTAGAAAACACCTTCTTGCTAAATACAAAATGATGAATGGATATCAACACAGCTACTCAGAGAACCATGTGGAGAAAGATGGCTGCCTTCTTAACAGCCATGGTCCTGGAACCAACTTTGAGTTTTCCTCTTGCTTCTGTTGAGGCACTGAGTGGCAATGAAGTGACTGATCAAGTGAAGGTGCCACTTGTTCTTAAAGATTAGCACAGAAATACATGATGATGAGTTAGGGAAATAGGCTGTAGGTAATCTGTTCTCATCGTGTTAGATTAAAAAAAATGGTTGGTTCATGTGCAAAGGTGAGACGATTACTTACTTTGTGAAAGAACAGCTAGAAGAAGACATACACATTTTCTGTCTGTACATTTCTGAACCTTGTATGTAGGATAAACAGGTTATTTTGCAAACTACTGATTGTTGTTTCTTTTATGAAATCAAATTCATCATCAGCTTCATTTGCAGCTTTTCTATATCTATTGTTAGAGCTACTGAGATAAGAGAATAGTGAATGCATTTTGCATGGCAAGTAGAAAAGTCTAAAAGTTTGAATGGGGTTTTCTCCCATTCATTAACTGTATTTTTAAGTGCTATTAAAGAATATCAATGAAGTTGGCTGTATGGAGCAAAAAAAGAAAGATTAGGAACCTAAAGATTGTCAAGTACTCCTTCTGAATGTACCTGTAGTATTGCTGAGGATTTATAAAGCAAATTTCTCATTGTTTGCATTATAAACGCTTTATCACCTTGCAAGAAAATTGCATAATATGTGGAGTTTTCATGATGCATATATTAGTAAATTGAAGGAAGTGATAACATTTGTTGAATGGTCTTGATAATAAGGCAATTTAGTCATATTTTTCTTTGCTCTGATTTCCCATTCATCCTTTCATCATAAAAAGTAGAGATTGTCAGCGTTTTTTTAAATTAAAAACCTACTTACTAGAGTCTGATTACCATTTGATTCAAGTTGAATGTTTTTATATTTTTGTTAGTTTTCATTTAAATTATGTAAAATACTTGCATTAAATGAATGAAATGCTAATTTTTTGATATTGTACTGGAGTGATGATTTTCATGGAATGAAAAATAAAAAGAATAATGTTATTAAAGAGTAATTTAATTAACTAAAATTGTAGTTTAAATGCATGGTAGTATCTTTTGTATTCATTATTTATTGGGAATGGTTGCATATGAGTCGAGAAGCTTGTTTAACTGACTGTATAATAGCTACTAGCTATCGTAAGGTGTGATATTGATTTAAAAAATGTATTTTGGACTATTAGATAAGAATATTTAAGTGTTATTAAGAGTGACTATTTATTTTAAAGTGTAAATATGCCTTTGTATTTTACATTTAGAGAAAGAGCAAAAATGTTGTACATAATAGTTCCATTTTGGCCAATATCATTAGCTAGAGGTACATTCCTGCTAGAATGCAGAAGTCCAGGTTTATTTTAGGCAACAAAAGAGTAAATATTAATTTAAAATTTTTATACATGTAGAAAACCCCAGTATTCTTTAATACAAAATTGAATATTTATTTTGAATGATGTGAATAGTATTCATGTCATAACTGTCACGGAAGTGGAAACATCACATAGGCTAACCACTAGAGTAGATTTCACCATCTGGATTGCCAAAGGCTATCATACCAGACTAAATCTTTACTGATTCTGTAGTAAATTAAGTTAACATTGTTTATATTTAGACCTCCATTTATGCCATTTCTAGAAACAATGTAGTCTCACATTTACTCTATCACAAAATGAATTAAATCACTTACTGTTTGCCCGGCAAACAGTAAGTTGAACGGATTTTAGATCAACTCATAGAATTCTTAACACAACAACAGGTAGATACTCCTGTTCCTGTTTTGAAGATAAGGAAACTGAGGCATAGAGAGATTAAGGTACTTACTCAAGACTACAGCTAGTAAAAGGTAGAACCAGAATTTAAACCTGAGGAGTCTGAAGCAACATAACTCATACTTAATTTGTCAGCTTTTTTGAAGCACAAAAATCCCTCTTTCTTCAGACAGTAAAATAATGTAGAACTTAGGGGAAAGAGACTTTTGTTCTGTTGTGATAAAGCATTGTCCTATACTTTTAACACTTTCTGACTAAACTTACATATTTTTCCCCTAAACCCACAGGAATATTGAAAACAGAAAAAAAAGTGAAATTGGAAGAAAAAAGCTCAACAACATTTGGTATGAACAGAAAGTAATCTTTAAGTAAAAGACAATAAGGCTTGACAGAAGTGGAGGATATAGTCTGTTTTAGTATTTATTAGTTTTTTCTGTTCCATATGTAGAATTTCTTAAATACATTTCTTGTAGTTTTATATATATGGTATGCAAGGGATTCTAAGGCCTTCTCTGAGAACTTGTGGTTTTTAACATCTCTAATGAAAATTATGGCTATTTTTAAATGTTTCCATTTAGTATTCTTTATAAAAAGTAACTGAGTTTTCTGCTATTTTTTTCTGTCTTCTTTGCTGTAATGACTGAAAGCCAGGGAATGATGGATGGTAGTTTGAATTTTCTACAGAGTAGCTAACTGGAGCTTGGGTAACTGAAAGTTGATAGAGTTAATAAATTATAGTTTAAACCATTCCGAGTTGGAACAGTAGCTACTTGAAAATATAATTTATGAATTAATTGTAAATAAAATGTATTAAGATACTACCTTAATATTGTATCCCATTCATTTTTGTTAGAGTACACATGATAGGGAAAAAAAGAGGTTTTAAAATTTTGGGAAAATCATTTTGATGTAATATTTTTTTCTTTGTGTTCTTAACGTTCATTCTAGTATTCACTTGGAAAGTATTAAAAGACTGAAGAAATTGTTTATGGGTTGATTTAATTAATTTATTTTTTTATTTCTCCAAAAAGATTTAAAAAAAGATTTAAAAATCTGCTAATATATTTTTTCATTAAGTTATATATGAAAGTGCTGAGACTCTTCAGTCGGGTCTTTTTAAGTTTATGGAGTTTAATATCTTGCCACATCAGAAAACTGAGTACATTACTCATTTTAACCACTGTCTGTGTTAACTTTAAGGTGTCAGGCGTTGGGATTTCTCAACACTGCTAATGAAGATTCCCTCTTATAGTCCAGTAAGCTAATCAGGAGTTCCAGACTCATGACAGGAACAGTTTAATTGAATCCATCCACTCTGGGCAGGTGACTGGAATAGCTGATTAAAACATAAATGCTGCTTTTAGGTTAAACCACAGAGGAACAACTTGGAACCAATCATAATTATTAAGGTATTTATTTTTATCATTTAGGTAAGAGAAAAGAAAAGGATAAGGAAAGAAAAGAGAGGAAAGACAAAGATCACTACAAACCGAAACAGAAGAAGAAGAAGAAAAAGAAAAAGAAGTCTAAGCAGCATGGTAAGTGTGGAAAAGTGGTCATTCACACTTTTTAGAATTCCAAGATTGTTTCAGCTCTCCTCTTTTCTTTTACCAAAATGGAGGTATGACAAACTCCCTCCATGTCCTTGAGAGCTGGGAAGTTTCTGAAGCTTCCCTATGTTTTGCTAACTTTAAAAGCATACAACTCAGTTTTACTGTGGATTGTAAATTAATCTTTGCAATTGCTCAGAGACTTTAGTTTCCAGCAGTGTGGTGGGCTGGATATCCTGACCAGGCACCCTTCGAGTATACTAAAGGAATTAATCTAGAATTGTATATACCCCCTTTAATTAACTTTTAAGAATGAGGGTGAAAATTTTTAGAGAAATTTTTGAAAACAAAAAAGTTTGCTATCAACATTCCATCTCTAAAGGCAATTTTAAAAATATTTTTAAGGCAGAAGGAAAATGACTACAAAAGGAAGATTTGAGATGCCAGAAGAAACAATGAGTAGATAAGTGTGTATATATGGGCATTTCTAAACAAACATTGATGATATAAAGCAATTTGATTTATGGCGAAAAACAAAACAAAACAGAATTATATAGAAGCAGAAAGATGTGATGATAATAATAATGGTATATAAATTGAGAGAGGCATAGTTGGCTTTAAGTGTTTTTAAGCTCCTTGTATTGTTTTGGCAGAGTGAAAGAAATTTTTTGATTTTTGGACTTGATTAGTTAAATCTGCATGTTAGAATTTCTAACATGAATACTGAAAGAATAAAACCGTAGGGTGTAATTTCCAAAACAGGTGGAAAAAAATGTAATGAAAAAGAAGGCAATAAAAGAAGAGAAAAACATAGAAAAAGGAGAAAATACAAATTATAAAATAAGATATTAAAAGAAATCCAAATATATCAGTACTTATAGTTGTGTAAGAGAAATTATTATAACAGATTTTTAAAAGTCCAGCTCTTTGTTGTTTATAAGAGACATAAGGAAAATGTAAGGACAGAAAACATAGAGGAATGTTGAAAATAAAGGGATGAAAAAATATAAGTTCATCTAAGCATAAGAAAAGGTAGAGTAGCTATATTAATATCAGATGACATGGTCATTAGAAAGCAGAAACCATTCCTAGAGATAGGAGGTTACCATACAATGACAAAAGGTTCACTTCAATTTTTTCTTCCTAGATATAAAAATTCTAATTTTTATAACTGTGTAACAGTCATATCTTTCTTAGTAATTAAATTTAAAAAATTAAATTAAAAACAAAATAAATAACTAAATAACTAAGCAAATAAATAAAACTAAAATGTATTCTGTGAGGTTAAGGGAGATATAAACAGCATAGTTGATTCAGTAGACCTATAAGAGTACTGCACCCAGCTGCTACAAAGTGCATGCTTTTCTTGGACACAGACGCTTATTATAATTGACCACATGCTGCAGCTTTAAGCAAATATCAATACATTTTAGAGACTGGTATATATAGACCATGGTTTCTGACCACAATATGGTTAACTAGATATCTGTATCAAAATTGATACGTAGAAAAGTCCCATATGTTTATAAATTAATCGCCATACTTCTAAAATGATTAATGGGTCAAAAGAACAAGTCGAAATGGAAAGTAAAACAACTATTAAGACCCTGAAAGACAATAAAAATATTACATATCAAAACTTGTGTGATATAATGAAAGTGGTACTTAGAAGAAAATGGATTGCCACACATACTTATGTTAGAAAAGAAGGATGAAAATAGCTTAAGACTAGCATAAGTTGTCTTAATGTCTAGCTTAAGATGTTAGAAAAAGAACAAAAATAAATCTAAAGAAAATAGAAGCAAATAATAAACGTATGAACCAAATTTAATGAACTAAAACAGAAGTATGTAAAGAAGAATAAAAAATACCAAAAAGAGTTCTTTGAAAAAAAACTAACAAAATCAACATACTTCTGGAAAGATTGATTAAGGAAAAAGTTACACTGTACAAATGCACAACATTAGAAATAATGGAAGCAGCATAGCCACAGATACTCCAGACATTAGAAGGACAGCGATATGAACAACTTTATGCAAATAAATGTGGAAAGATTAAATGGACAATTGTCATTATTAGTTCAAATTGGAAAGTAGCACAAAGGGGCCTTCAAAAATAATGATAATATTCTTTCAAACTGCACAATCAGCACCTATAATTTTGTGGTGTTGATAGTCTGTATGTCACACCCATATTTTTTGTATTCATTAAACATTTAATAAACAGTTTTCAAAAATAAAGTCAACTTGGTAATTTCATGGTCATAAACATTGTTGGTAAATTATTTAGATTTTAACTTTCTCCATTGTCCAAAAATAACATCTAATTTTTCCACGGTACGTGAAATTTCTATATTTCTAACTCTTAAGCTGCCAGAGTATTTGTGAAGTACTTGTGAAGAAAAACTTGAAACCACTTTTCAGTGTCTTGAGCATTTCCAGGCACTCCTGTGTCTTTTGCCCTCACGCTTCTCTTCCTCAACCCCGTCATACATAGCTCTTCAGAATCCAAACCAGAGATAACCAGTTAGGAAACAAAAAACATTAACTACGAATTTCATGTGATTATTGAAGGCCCTTCTGTACAGAAATGAGAATCTTCAGACTGCATATTAAAGTGTCAAATGAACTCCCCACCCACTGGAGGCTCTGAGGAGACTTGGCTGGCCTGGGCACTCCTGTGGACACCCTGACAGTCAGTGCTGGCATGGCCGGCTGTGGAAGTTACCTTCCACTGCATCAGCAAGCCGAGATCTGCTGTAAGCCCTAGCAGCAGGCAGGGGATCCTGTATGCAATAAAGTCTGTGAGGTGGGGAAAGAAGAACAGGGAGAGGCTGATCAGGAACAACAGAAGAAGGGTCCACACTTAGTAGCAAACTGAGGGATAGAGAGAGTTTGCAAGAATGGAGCAAGTGGGTTCCCTGAGAGAAAGAAGGGAGATGAGTATTGCAAGGATTGAGAAAAAGTTGTGAAGAAAACGCACCTTAGAATTGAAACCAGCCTTTGATTGTGGTATCCTTTTAAAAAGGCATTTAAAAAAAAACTCTTCAAATGTAAGATTTTAATTTTTTAATTAAAAAGAGGAAGACTTATATCTTTGTTTACATTTAAAAATCTACAAATGAAAATCTTAACTTTGAAGTAGAATCCTGGTAAATTCTGAAGATGCCTGGAAGCATTGCTATTTATAAACAGCAGGTGTTGAGTCTGGTAATCACTTGTATCTTTGTAATTAATTATTACATTTGAGGAAAATTTAGTCTAGACTATTTACATTCATCTTTGAAGTGACACTTTTCTCCAGGTGATTAAATTAGAAGAATAGTCTTTTAAGTTGGAAATACTGGGTTTAAAATAACTTTAAAATAATTTTAAAGGCGTTTTAATTTTAGGGAATGCATATTAGTACCACATGAGGTTTCTAGAATAATATGTTTTTTAATTTATGTTTACCACTGTGAGGGAATTTTTTAAAATTACTTTTGTTCACCACTCTGTGTTTTTTGCATGTCCTACTCGTGCTTTCATGGACCAAATCCTATCTAAGCATTTTATATATGTTCATTTAATCCTTATGCTACCCTTTGCTGTGTAGCCTACAATCCCCATTTTCCAAATAATGAATTGAGGCAAAGAGAGACTAAGGGAATTGTCCAAGACTATATAGCTAGTAAGTGGTACAGATGGGTTAATGCTCAGGCAGTCTGGCTCCAGAGCCTGAATTCTTAAACATCTGGCTATGCTGTAAATCTTAACTTCCTGTACCTTCAAGTATGAATACTAGAATGTATATTCTTTTATATTTTTAAAATTTTATTGTATAGTATAACATATATACAAAGCAAAGAAATAAAAAAGCAATAGTTTTCAAAGCACTCTTCAGCAAGTAGTTATAGAACAGATCCCACAGTTTATCATGGGCTACCATACAGTCCTCTCCTATTTTTTTCCTTCTAGCTGCTCCAGAATATAGGAGGCTAAAAGGCTTAAATATTTTTTTATTATCACAAGTGGCTTTTTTCCTTCTTTTTTTGTGAAAGATAACATATGTACAAATAAGCAATAAATTTCAAAGCACAGCACCACAGTTAGTTGTAGAACGTATTTCAGAGTTTGACATGGGGGATGGGTTACAATTCCACAATTTTAAGTTTTTACTTCTAGCTGCTTTAAGATACTGGAGACTAAAAGAGATATGATTCAGCATTCATATTCATTTGTTAAATCCTGTCTTCACTGTCTAACTCCACCATCACCTTTGATTTTACCGTCCCTCTCTTTAGGCTGATTTGGACTATGGCCATTCTAAATTTTTCATGTTGGAACTGTCTGTCACTAATATGGGGTAGGGAGATGGAACTATCTGATGTTCTGGACCTATCTGGAGGTTGTAGGTTTCTGGAAAGTTACTCTAGTGCATGGGACTCTTGTGGAGCTATATATTGCCCTAGGTGTTTTTTTAAAATTGGCTGGAATGGTCCTGGTTGGGGGTTGGCAGGTTATGATAAATAGCAGGGTCTACCTGAAACTTGCATACGAGCAACCTCCAGAGTAGCCTCTTGACTCTTTTTGAACTCTCTCTGCCACGGATACTTTATTAGTTATACTTCTTTTCCCTCTCTTGGTCAGGATGGAATTGTTGGTCCCTCTGTGCCAGGGCTGGATTTATCCCTGGGAGTCATCTCCCACATTGCCAGGGAGACTTTCACCTCTAGATATCCTGAACCATGTAGGGGTGAGGGCAATGATTTCACTTGCAGAGTTGGGCTTAGGGACAGTGAGGCCACATCTGAGCAACAAAAGAGATCCTCCAGAAGTAACTCTTAGGTATGCCTAAAGGAAGTCTAAGCTTCTCTGCTACCTACATAAGCTTCACAAGAGTAAATCTCAGGATCAAGGACATGGCCTATTGATATGAGTATCCCTAAAGTTTAAGACAGTATCAGGGGATTCCCTGATGGTATGGTTTAATAGTTCCATAATCTTTATCCCATCCCTTAAGGGATTTTGCCCCTACTTTTTGATTATTTGCTTAATATATTCTGGAATGTATCCAGGCATTACAATAATCCATACAGGATTCAAGGACTTCTTTCTTATTCTGGGTTACTTGTGTTTCAGGTTGTTCAAATGAGCTACACAGATAGGTTGAGTTAGATAATGCACTACAGAAAATTTCAGTTCCAGACCAGAAATAAACCTTTCTTCTTTTGGTCTCAAAGAGTATGTGTGGTTTTAAAATATAGATACTGTCTTCCTTCCCCTGTGTTCTGAATTACTTTAACCCCAACCTGAACAGCTTCATTCTTATCTCTAAGTATCAGGTTATATATATAAAACAGCCTCTCGAAATCTAGAAATAATAATGACCACTCTGGACTTAATGTGTCTGCTCTGAAAGCTCACAATCTAGACCCCAGTTGTTGTTCTTTTGTTCCTGTTTATTTTGCCTCATTAAATGTCCCACACGTTCATTCACAGCGTTGCATGCCTTTGTTCCTTTTTGTAGCAGCTCAACCTTCGTTCATAAGTATACACCATCATTCGCCAATCTACTTCTCAGTCAGTGCATCCTTCAACACTTGCTTTCATCAGGCATCATGTATAGTGCCCAAAGTCCGCAGTCCATTAACATTCTCAATTTTAGATAATTTCATTGTTCCCAAGAGAAAAAAAACCAATAAACACACTCTCGCCAAATAGGAAATCTAAATCTACTCTTGACTCTTGTCCCTCACCCCATTGTTTACCTCTGCTGTTCCTGTGGTAGTGCTGATGGTTTCCCCTTGAACATAGCTCATAGCATACAATAGTAGTTTCCCCCCCTGTACTCTGGACTTAAACATTCTTTATACAAAAATCATATCTTTGAAGTAATTCTTGCGAGAGCTAATTCATATTTCTAGTGTTAATCAGTGGGACACATATGTCTATCCAACCCCTTTCAATTCTGTTCATCTTCAGTATGATAATATTACTTATAGATCAACTAGAGAACCACCCACACTTCTGTCTATTCCCTTACATTGGAGTTCAACCTCATTGGCTAACCATTAACCCATCTCTAGTTTCTATGTATCTCTAAGTCTCCTATATTCTGTGTTATAAGCCTCTGATTATACTTTTATGCTGGTCATCCATCTTGTCATATGCTTCAGTATTTCATTTTGTCTTACTGCTGCATAATATTCCATCGTATGTATATACCACATTTTGTTGATCCAATCATCTGTTGATGGGCATTTGGTTTGTTTCCATCTTTTGGTAATTGTGAATAATGCTGCTGTGCACATCAGTATGCAAATGTCTGCTTGTGTCATTGCTTTCAGCTATTCTGGGTATATACCAAGGATTCCTATTGCTGGGTCATAGGGCAACTCGATATTTAGTTTAGGAACCACCAAACTGTCTTCCATAGTGATTGCACCATTTTACATTCCCATCAGCAGTGCATAAGTGTCCCAGTTTTTCCACATCCTCTCCAACATTTGTAGTTTCCTGTTTGTTTAATAGCAGCCATTCTCATAGGTGTGAGGTGGTATCTCATTGTAGTCTTGATCTGCATTTCCCTTATAGCCATGAATATGAACATCTCTTCATGTGCTTTTGAGCCATCTATGCTTGCTCTTCAGAAAAATGCCTATTCATATCTTTAGCCCATTTTGTAATTGGGTTGTTTGTTCTTTTGTTGTTGAATTGTATGATTTCTTTGTATATTTAGGAAATCAAACCTTTGTCCAATATGTGATTTCCAAATATTTCCTCCCATTGAATTGACTGCCTCTTCACCTTTTTGACAACGTCTTTTTAGATGCAGAAGCATTTGAGTTTCAGGAGTTTCCATTTACCTATTTTTTCTTTTGTTGCTTGTACTTTGGGTGTAAAGTTTAGGAAGCTACCACCTATTACTAGGTCTTGAAGATGTTTCCCTACATTTTCTTCTAGAAGCTGTATAGTGCTAGGTCTTATATTTAGGTGTTTGATCCACTTTGAGTTAATTTTTGTGTAGCATGTAAGATAGGAGGCCCTTTTCATTCTTTTGGCTATTGATATCCAGTTTTTCCATGCCCAATTATTGAAAAGACTATTTTGTCCCAGTTCAGAAGATTTGGGGGCCTTGTCAAAGATCAGTTGACCATAGATTTGATGGTCTTTTTCTGCACTCTAGATTAGATTCCATTGGTCACTGCTTCTATCTTTATGCCAGTACCATGCTGTTTTTACCACTGTGGCTTTATAGTAGGTTTTAAAGTCAGGGAGTGTTAATCCTCCTACTTTGTTCTTCTTTTTTAGGACGCTTTTAACTCTTTGGGGTCTCTTTCCCTTCCACATGAATTCAGTACTTAACTTTTCCAAGTCTTCAAAGGAGGTTGTTGGAATTTTGATTGCTACTGTGTTGAATCTGTAGATCAGTTTGGGAAGAATTGACATCTTAACTATATTTAGCCTTCCTGTCTGTGAGAAGGGAATGTTTTTCCACTTATTTAGATCTCTCTTGATTTCTTTAAACAATGTTAAAGTAGTTTTCTGCATACAAGTCCTTTATATCCGTAGTTAAGTTCATCCCTAAGTACTTGATTCTTTTAGTTGCTGTTTTGCATGGATTTTTTTCCTTAACTGACTCCTCAGCTAGGTCATTGCTTGTGTATAGAAACATTACTGATTTTTGCATATTGATTTTATATCCTGCACCTTGCTGAATTTGTTTATTAGCTCAATAACTGCTGTAGATTTCTCAGGAAATTCCAAGTATAGTATCATGTCATCTGCAAATAATGAGAGTTTTACTTCTTCCATTCCAATTGGGATTTTTTTTATTTCTTTGTCCTGCCTGATTGCTCTAGCTAGAACTTCTAGTACGATGTTGAATAATAGTGGTGACAGTGGGCATCCTTGTCTCGTTCCTGATCTTAGGGGGAAAGTTTTCATTTTCTCTCCTTTGAGTACGATGCTGGCTGTCAGTTTTTCATATATTCGCTTTCTCATATTGAATGGTAGTTACCTTTGATTCCTATCTTTTGGAGTGTTTTTATCAGAAAAGGATGTTGAATTTTGTTGAATGCTCTTTCAGCATTGAACGAAATGATCATGTGATTTTTCCCTTTTGATTTGTTAATGTGCTGTATTACATTAATTAATTTTATTTTATTGAACCATCCTTGCATTCCTGGTATAAACCCACTTGGTCATGGTATATAATTGTTTTAATGTGTTGTTGGATTCTATTTGCTAATATTTAATTGAGAATTTTTGCATCTGTGTTCATTAGGGCGATTGTCCTGTAGTTTTCCTTTCTTATGGCATCTTTATCTGGCTTTGTTATTAAAATTATATTAGCTTCATTAAATGAGTTGGGTACCTGGCTTTGGCATAAAAATTATATTAGCTTCTATAAATGAGTTAGGTAAAGTTCCTTTTTACTCAATTTTTTGGAAAAGTTTGAGCAGGATTGATAGTAGTCCTTTTTCGAATGTTTGGTAAAATTCCCTGCTGAATCCATCTGGTCCAGTTACTAAATGCAAAGCAAATAGAAGAAGAAATAACAAATAACAAATAACAAAGATTCAAGCAAAGAAAAATGAATGGGAGAACAAAAGAACAGTAGAATCAATAAACCAAAAGTTTCTTCGTAGGAAGAAACTTTTCTTCCTTTTCTTCGTAGGAAGGTTTTTGATGACTGATTGAATCTCTTTACTTGTGATTGGTTTGTGAGATCTTCTATTTCTTCCTGAGTCAGTGTGTTTGTGTGTTTCCAGAAATTTGTCCATTTCATCTAAGTTGTCTAGTTTGTTGGCCTATAGTTGTTCATAGTATCCTCTTATAATTTCTTTTATTTCTTCAGGGTCTGTGGTTACACAACCCTTCTCATTTCTGATTTTGTTTATTTGCATCTTCTCTCTTTTTTTTATCAGTCTTGCTAGTGGCCCATCGATTTTAAATACTTTCTCAAAGAACCAACTTTTGGTTTATTGATTCTACTGTTCTTTTGTTCTCCCATTCATTTTTCTTTGCTTGAATCTTTGTTATTTGTTATTTGTTATTTCTTCTTCTATTTGCTTTGCATTTAGTAACTGTTCTTTCTCAAATTCCTCAAGGTGTGCTAAGTCCTTGATTTTTACTCTTTCTTGTTTTTATATGTATGTATATATATTATATATATCTCTCTCTCTATATATAGATATATATATGTATTTTTTCACATGGTTAGGCACCGGGAATCGAACCTGAGTCTCCTGCATGGCAGGCCAGAATTCTGCCACTGAGCCACTGTTATACCACCTTCTTGCTTGTTTTTTAATATAGGCATTTAGGGCAATAATTTTATCTTTCAGCACAGCCTTTGCCGCATCCCATAAGTTCTGATAAGTTGTATTCTTATTTTCATTCATCTCCAGATAGCTACTGATTTCTCTAGCAATTTCTTCTTTGACCCACTGGTTGTTTAAGAGTATGTTGTTTTATATCCATATATTTGTGAATGTTCTCATTCTTTGGTGGTTATTGAGATCCAGCTTCATCCCATTGTGATCAGAGAAAGTGCTTTGAATAATTTCAGTATTTTAAAATTTGTGAAGACTTGTTTTGTGCCCCAGTATATGATCTCTCTTGGAGAATGGTCCATGAGCACTAGAGAAGAATGTATAACCTTGTGTTTTGGGGTGCAATGACCTATATATGTCTATTAGGTTAAATTCATTTATCAAGTTATTTAACTTCTCTATTTCCATGTGTATCTTCTGTCTGGTTGTTCTATCTATAGAGGAGAGTGGTGTATTGAAGTCTCCTGCTATTATTGTTGAAACATCTATTGCTCCCTTCAGTTTTGCCAATGTCTGCTCATGTACTTTGGAGCTCCTTGATTGGGAGCAAAAACATTTATGATTGTTTTATTTTCTTGGTGAATTGATCCCTTAATTAGTATATAATGTCATTCTTTGTCTCTTATGATATATTTATATTTAAAGTCTGTTTTGTCTGATATTAGTATTATTCCTGCTTTCTTTTTTGTGTGTGGAAAAATCTTTTTCCACCCTTTCACTTTCAGTCTATTTGTATCCTTGTGTCTAAGATGAGACTCTTGTAAGCAGCATATGTCTGGATTATATTTCTTAATCCATTCTGCCAATCTGTATCTTTTAATTGGTAAATTTAGTTTGTTTTAACAGACAATCAGATTATAACAGAAAAGGCGTTTCTTGAATCCACCAACTTATCTTTTTTATTTTATTTGTCAGTTCTGTGTATTCTTTTCCTTCTTTCTCTTTTTATCCTTTCTATTACCCTTACTGGTAGTCTTGAATTCTGTGCCCTCCTCCAGAACTCCCTCTCCTGTCTTTCTCTTTCAGCTGGCAGAACTCCTTTTCCTTTTAGTATTTCTTGTTGGGCCAGTCTCTTGTTGATAAATTCTTTCAGGACTTGTTTGTCTCTGAAAACCTTAATCTCTCCCTCACTTTTGAAGAACAAATTTGGCTGGGTACAGAATTCTTGACTGGAAGTCTTTCTTTTTCATGATCTTAAATATATCATACCACTGCCTTCTCACCTCCAGGTTGCTAGTTGAGGAGTCTGAACTCAGTCTTATGTGATTTCCTTTTATGTGATAGTTTATCTCTTGCTGCTTTCAGGATTTTCTTCTTCTCTTCAGCATTTGACAGACTGATTAGTATGTGTCTTGGGGAAGGCCTGTTTGGATTTATTGTTTGGAGTTTGTTGGGCTTCTTTGACTTGTATGTTTATGTCCTTTATAAAGGTTGGGAAGTTTTCCCCCCAGTATATCCTCAAGTACTCTTCCTAGCCCTTTATTCCTCTCTTCTCCTTCTGGGTCACCAGTGATGCTTATATTTGTGCACTTTGTTCTGTCTATCATTTCCCTGAGGTCCAATTCAATTTTTTCTATATTTTTTGCCATTTGCTGTTTAGAGTCTTTGAAGTTAGTTATCTTGTCCTCTGTATCACTTATTCTTTCTTCTGTCTCTTCAAATCTGGTGTTGTGTGACTCGAGTATGTTTTTTATTTGGTCAATAGTCTTTAATCTCTGTGGTTTCTGCTATTTTTCTATTTATTCTTTCAAATTCCTCTTTATGCTCTTCTGCTGTCTTCTTGATCTCCTTTATATCATTTGTTATCCCACTTATTTTATTAAGTAGAGTTATATGAGCATCTTTGAACAGTTTTTCCAAGGTCTGTGTCTGCTCTGGTGTTTTAATTCGGTCGATAGGCAGGGCTATATCTGTCTGCATTGTGATAGGTTTAGTGATCTTTTGTTGTTTTCATTGCATGTAAGTATCTTGATTAATTTACTTTGGGAGTTGATTTCTGTTAGTCTCAGGCCTTGTGTTTGAGGGATGGATGTGCCGCAAAGACCAGGGTTCAGGGTGGGGGACAACTGTGCAGTGATTCGTTTCAGGACAGATTTAGGCATGGGTTTAGGCACCAGGTTGTCAGGCTGGTGCTTGTGAGTGTGGGCTCCCAGAAGCCATGGAGGATATATCTGTGTGGGTTCAATGGTCTGGGGGGGTGCACTAGTCTAGGATGTGGGGCCCTTTGTGTGCATATGTAGAGCTGTGGCAGTAGGTCAGTGTTCTGCCTTCATTTGTTGGGGCCACATGTGACCCAGCTGCACGAATCAGCACTTTCTCAGAGCTGGGAAGTATGACTGAGGACCGTGCACATGGGTGCTTCTAGCACTACTGTAAACTGAGACTCCCGGAGCTGAAGGAAGTGATTGGGGGCCCATGATATTGGCATCATTTGGAGTGTCCCCACACCTGACCTACTTGGGAGAGGCTCAGGAATCTTTGTTGATTGTATGCACTTTAAATTTTGAAATCCACTGCTATCCATGCTGATTAAGAGTCAGGTTTCTCTGGCCAAGCTGTCTGCATTTGAATGTTGGCCTTGCTACCATAGCTGTGTATCCTTGGGCGATTTTCTTAATTTTTCTGCCACAGTTCTTTCACTTATAAAATAACAATAACAGTTATACCTCCCTTATTTGGTGTTTGTGAGGATTAAAATTGTTAATACACGTAAGCACTTAGAATCATGTTTGGCACATATCAAGCCCTCAGGTGTGGGCTACATGTTGTATTTATGATGACCACTGTATTAATTTTTCATTGTTGTTGTAAGAAATTACTATAATCAGTAGCTTAAAAACAATATAAATTTATTATCTTTAAGTTCTGGAGGTCAGAATTTCAAAATCAGGTGTTGGCAGGGATATCTCCCTTTCTGGAGGCTCTAAGGAAAGATCCATTATTTTTTCTTTTCTGACTTCTAGAGGCCACTCATCTTCCTTGGCTTATGTCCCTCTTTCATCTTTCAAGCCAGCAGTGCCCATATGAGTCTTTTTCACATTGCATCATTCTGACACTGTCTTCCTCTTTCACTTTTTTTTGTGTGGAGGGGGGTGAATAGTTTGGGAATTGAATCCAGGTCTACCACATGGAAGGCAAGCATTCCACCACTGAACCACCCATGCACCCCTCTCTCACTTTTTAGGACCTTCGTATCACATTGGGTCCACCCAGCTAATCCAAGATTATTTTCCTATTTTAAGGTCAACTGATGAGCATCCTTAATCCCACCTGCAACCTTATTTCCCTTTGCCATGTATTCCAGCATACTCACAGATTCTGAGGATTAGGACATAGACATCTTTGGGGGGGCATTATTCTGCCTATCACAACCACCGACTTCAAGTGGACACTCAGTACTGATAAGTATTATTACTACTCTTCTCTTGTAAACTTACTTTCTTCCTCTCTATCTTTCCCCAACTTTTTCACTCTTCCATCTCTTATTTATTCACTTACTTGCCTCAGTTAATTTCCTTTGCCTCATACTGAGTTCAGGAAATAGCAGCCATCAGGTAGGAACCTGCTCATCCATCCTTCATCCACTACATCTCTTCCACATGTTTACCCGAATATGTCCATTTTCTCCTCCTTTGCCTCTGTTAAAATGGAGACAGTATCTATCTTTCTATTGTTAAAATTTGGGCATTTCTCATACCCTCCCTCCTGCATTTTAGGTTGCTGTAGATGAAGAGTGGGATCTTCCGTCTTTAAAAAGCCCTCTTCTGAACTCACATTCCTTCTCTGGTTTCTCCACTGCCCGTTTGATCTCTAGCCCCATCTCAGAAGTCCTCATTCATCACCCATTTACTTAAAGCCAGAGACCTGTAAATCAACCTCAATGTACCATCTCAGCTCTACATGTCCAGTCTCTAAATCTCTATATCTACCTCTAAATTTTCATCTCAGCTCTCATCATCCTAGTGCAAACCAGCATCGTCTCTTGCTTGGACTACTGCTGTGGCCTCTGAACTAGTGTCCTCACTTCTGCTTCTTCCTTCCTGCATTCCACCCACCACTCCACAGCTTGAGTGCTCTTTTAAAAATGTGATTAGAGATGTGTCAAATCCTGCTCATCCTTACCTTTGGATGGTGTTTTATTTCATTTGTGATAAAACTTAAAAGCAATATTATCTTTAACTTGATCTGGCTCATATGCTTTTCTGCTTCAGAGTTTTCCTTATGTCTGGAATCATACCCTTCACTGTCCCTTGACTCAGTTAGTTATATATGGCCTCTCCTCTTTCACACATCTCTGTGATCCATCCCAGGCTAAGGAGAACAGAACTTTGGCCAGTTAATTTCTTTCATGGGTTTTGTGGCTGAAGGAGTTATTGCTCAGAATATAACTATAATTAGGTGTGCTAGACATCATGAGAACCTCCGTACAAATTACAGACAAAAGTTAATTTACATCTTGCAATGCTTACTGCAGACATAGTTGTGAGTATAATAGAAATATAAAAAAACTTTTTTTTTTTCCATTTCTGGACTACTTAGCAAAAGAGTTTATTGGTACCATTTAGAACATGATAAATCCCTACTGTTGCATCTGGGGTGTGTTTCCAAGGTGTTCTTGCCAGTTTATCAGATACATAAAGATCTAGCTGTTCATGGATGAGAAAAGAAAGTGGCAGCATGATTATTTTATGTATCTTAAAACCTGACTTCCTCATTATTTTTGTAGTAACCCTTCTTGATTACATGAGGTTTTATTAATATTTCTGTTTGTATTTTATATTGCAGATTATTCAGACTATGAAGACAGTTCTTTAGAATTTTTGGAAAGGTGCTCTTCTCCACTAACTCGGTCTTCTGGGAGTTCTCTGGCTCTGCGAAGCATGTTTACGGAGAAAAATACAGCCTATCAGTACCCAAGGGCAATTTTGTCAGTTGATCTTAGTGGTGAAAGTATGTGCAACCAAATACTTAAGATTCTTAAATGTGGAACTCAGGATAAAACATACTTGATTACATGCCTGCCTCAGCCAGGCACACAGTTTAAAAAGTTGTTACATAAGTTAATGTAAAAATCTCAACATTATAAATGTAAGCTGCTTTTTGATTTATATAAAGTAAAATTGGCTTGTATTCTCAGTGGTGGGAGAGATGGCAAGGAAACTTGTCTACTATATATCAGGTCCTCTGATAGAGGTGTTTACATACATTTTCTTGTTTGTTCCTCACTACCAACTTATAAAGTAGATATTATTAGCCACATTTCATAGCGAAACAAGTGGAGGTTAATGCTATAGTACTAATATAGAACTAATTAGTATTAGAAAAAACTCAAAGCAGTGTTTATTGTAACTTCAAAAATAATTCTTTTTCTTCCTAATGTACTTTGAATTCCTGATCACAGATGAGATCAGTGATTTGAACACAGTCAAACATTAGGAGACCGCAGTGGATGGAAGTCCACTTCAGGGGTCTGAAAAGAGTGTTGGAGTTGGAATCTGACAAGTCTTTCTGCAAGTCCAGTCCTGATTGTGAAGCAGAATAAGGACTCCTACTTTCCTCAAGATTCTAAACATTGAGAGTGCTGTGTACTTATTTCAGGGTTAAGGGACAAATATATTCTTCACAGTGAGCTAGAAAGGAGTGACACTGGGGAGGGAACAGGTCATAATAGAAATGTACAGCCTGGTATCTAACATCCAGGTACTGAGACGAAAGGAGAGGACAGGAAGTAGCTCCCACATACCCATGGAAGTTTATAGAAGATGAAGATCCACCCCTTAGTCCTCATTCCCTGACTCTAGCTCCTCCTGTGCTGGAACACTAGTCTCAAGCTGCTGCTGCACCGATATTGACATCCTCTCCTCTCAGTGTTTAGAATTGTTTTAGGAGATGGTAGTGATAGTTCAAGGTAGTAGCTATTGGAAGTAACTGGAGTTCCCTTGGCTACTTCATTGGAACCAGTGTTCCAGGTGGCAGCTAAAGTGTAAGAGAGAACTACTATTTGGTTTTCTTATATAACTTTCAACCCTGTGATCTGTTTACTCAGTGCCTAGAATTCAGCTCAATATATATTTATTGCTTGGGAGTTAACTATTCAAATTGGATATTCTACCTATATATTAGATTTGTTTGTTAACACCGTACTTCTTGGTTGTTGTAGCCTTGTAAGTATATATCAAATACACACTAATTTCTTTCAGTGATACTGTTTTAAATTAAATTCATTAATAATTCTTATCATTGCCATCTATTTAATACTCTGTCTGTTACTACAACAAGATTTGAAACTTTTTACTCATGATCTAGCCTGCCATTTTGAAACATGAACACTGTATCCAAGAAAGGCCAAGAGAAAAGGCTAATTTTGGATTTAAACTAGCAAGATAAGAAAGGGTGAAATTTCCAGCTTAGGTTTTCAAAACTAGTCATAATGTTAATATTAGAAAGATTTTCCATATCTAATTGATTTACTTCTTGCTCAAGTGTTGTGAGCTATTTCCCAACAGTTATCTCATCTCTACTGACCTTTCTTTTGCCCAAATGTCCTAAAACTCCAAAGAGAAGCATATATTTATTTTTCTATTAAACATTAACTTTTTTTTTTGACATGGGCAGGCTCTGGAAATTGAACCCAGGTCTCTGGCATAGCAGGCTAGAATTCTGCCCCTGAGCCACCAGTACACCATCCTAAATATTAACTTTTTTGGGGGGGAGGGGTGCATGGTCTAGGAATCAAACCTCAGTCTCCTGCATGAAAGGCAGGCATTCTAACCACTGAACTACCCGTGCACCCCAAACATTAACTTTCAATAAATCAAAACCAAACGTTTGAAAACCTTAAGTCAGGAAATAATAATTAAGCAAGATTAGGAGCTGTTAGAAGAAACGTTGTCATATGAAACATGTAAAATATGAATTGGTTGAATTCAGCCAACTTCCATCTGGTTTCAGTCTGAAAAGGAACTTTTCTCTGTGTATTGACTCCCTCCTTACCTCTTCTACAAGCACTCTGGAGTGCCAACTCTGTCAGGCGTCATTCTAAGCACTGCAAAGGTAGCCTTCAGCAGTGCAGAGACGTTACTGTCATGGATTCTGATGTTCTAGGAAGGGGGGATAAATAATAAGCAAGTAAAAGGATGATTCTGATTGTGACTGGAGGACAGGTTGATGAGGTAGAAAGGAAACATCTCTGTTGTCTGAGGGCTCTACTTATGAGCTTCCATTTGGAGAATCCCCCTAGCAACTGTAAGATCTACCATGTATTGTGTGAGCACTCAGTTTCCCCAACATTTCTCCTTCCGAACTACTGGAAAACTTTCAGAACAATGTACCCTACGCTGTAATTATTATTATTATTTTCTGCCTTTGTCAAAAATAAACATTTCCTTATGTTAGCCTCAATTTTTCCCTAAGTTGAGTTGCAAGTTGAGTTGTACCCAAAAAAAATGGTGCCATAAAGCTAAAACTGGCATTTAAATTGAGTTATAGTGGTCAGCTAAACAATCTAGTTTTTAGAATATACTTAACTTTTTAAAGAATTTTATCAAATTTAAGATGAAAAAAATTCCTTAGGAAACTCCTGATATCAGTTTGAGAAATACTGGTGAAGTCTTTCAGAACATAGGCTTTAGAGTCAGGCAGTCCTGGTATTCAGTCTTGCTTTATCACAGCCTGGCTATGTTAAAAGTGAGCAAGTTACATATCTGTGTTAGAGGGCTTAGTGTAGTAGCTGATGAATATTAGTTTATGTTACTGGTACTATTAATAATATTATTGATTTTAGACCTTAGGCAAACTTCTTAACCTCTCAGCCCTTTCTATATAATGCAAACAATAAAGGCTGTTCACCTTATAGCCCAGGATTTTTATGATGCTCAGAAAAGATACTTGTGAAATCATTTGTAAACTATGGAAATTTAAATTAATGTTAGAATTAGCCATAACCTCTGTAAGCACCAAAGTATGGAATACTTTCTAAGTTACTTATAAAATGAAATGCATTATGACATGAAGCAGTTACTGCCCCAGCTTCAATAATCGTTTGTTTCTTTAACCAGAGACAAGTACTCTGTTACCATTTGTTTGCCCTCCTTTTTAAAATGTTTAATAGCTTATATTCGTTCTTCCTTCAGTTCCTTTCTTTTTGGAAAATGACATAAAAAATACTTTTATATTTACTTTAGACTTATCAGATGTGGAATTCCTAGATGACTCTTCAACAGAGAGCTTGCTTCTTAGTGGAGATGAGTACAATCAGGACTTTGATTCAACCAATTTTGAGGAATCTCAGGATGAAGATGATGCTCTTAATGAAATTGTACGATGTATTTGTGAAATGGATGAGGAGAATGGCTTCATGATTCAGGTAATTGGTTAATCTATTTTCTAACAGTATTTAATTGATTATTTTAAGAGCTCAGTAAGTGTATCATGGCTTTTGTTTTTTCATTTTGCTAACCATCCTATTGAAGGCATAGGTTTCTAGCCCTTTATCATGTTTAAAATAACATGATTAGGCAGTCTCATCATCAAATGAAGTAGACAATTGTCTTATTTCAGGGTCACTATCCTTTTACTAGGTGTTCTAGTTTGCTAGCTGCCGGAATGCAACACACCAGAGATGGATTGGCTTTTAATAAAAGGGGATTTCTTTTGTTGGTTCTTCAGAGGAAAGGCAGCTAACTTTCCACCGAGGTTCTTTCTTACATGGAAGGCACAAGATGGTCTCTGCTGGTCTTCTCTCCAGGCCCCTGGGTTCCAAGAACTTTTCCCGGGGTGACTTCTTTCTGCATTTCCAAAGGCCTGGGCTGAGCTGCTTGTGCTGAGATGAGGAATGCTGAGCTGCTTAGCAGTGCTTCGTTGCAATCTCTCATTTAAGCACCAGCCAATTAAGTCAAACATCACTCACTGCAGCAGACACGCCTCCTAGCTGACTGCAGATGTAACTGGCAACAGATGAGGTTCACGTACCGCTGGCTTATGTCCGCAGCAACAAGACTAGGTATGCTCACCTGGCCAAGTTGACAACTGAATCTAACTGACACACTAGGGTTATTTAATTTGAACCTTTGAAAGCTGAGATTCTTTTCAGGAGTCAAAAGTTGGGTAAGCCTCCATCTTGAAGCATAGATCACAGAAACCTTTCTCTTAACTACTGGTTTTGGTCCATGTTGTTTAATAATGTACATTATATAGCTGCCCTTCAGTGAGCAGAAACTGAAAGATAGAAGTCTCCAGTATTCTGAAAGATTAAAGAAACACTTGCTGCAAGGGATTAACCATTATAACCAACCTCTCTTGCTATAGGAGAGATACCTTTAGGAAAAAAAAAAAAGGGAAACATAAACCATATTTTGTGATGGCATATGGAAGATTTGTGGAAGTTAACTACAGGATTGAAAAAAGAGAAAGCTCCTTTGTTCTTCCTCTTTTAGTAGATTTCTTAAATAAAGAAGCAATAAACGCATACGTTCACTGCTCAGGTTGTACTTTGAGAAGTAGTTACTACAGGCTACAAACTTTTTTTTAAAAAAGTATGCACTTTAATATTGAAGCAATTTTTAAAAGTTTTAAGCATGTGTTTCCTAAAAATCAATGGGAAATAGATATGGGAATCTTTTAATGACTTTTTATGATTAAGTGACTTTGTCAGAACCTGTTTTAATAGTTGCAACAAAAATGAATATTTTTGAACTAGTTGACTATTTCAGGGGTATAATTCATCAGAAACATGACTTTTATTACGTGAAACAAGAATTTATCTGGTGGTAGCAGCAGGAGACCAAACCAGTTGATATAAGGAAGAGACTGTCTTTATTTCTAATGAGTTCCCATGGTGATTGTGAGCATTCCTCGGTTTTCTGGCAGTGTGAAGAGTGCCTGTGCTGGCAACACAGCGTGTGCATGGGGCTGCTGGAGGAGAGCATACCAGAGCAGTATATCTGCTACATTTGCAGAGACCCTCCTGGTAAGCCTTTTCTCACTCTACTGATTACAACTTGCATGAGTACCTTATTGGTTAATTCTATATTTTATCAGTTTATAAAATGCCATTACTTCATTGTCAGTCAGACTCTGCTTTTGTATTAAGATTTTTATGTATGTTCATTGTGTATTTCACTATTTTTTTTATATTTTTCATATTGATTACTTAGATAAGGACATCAGCATAAATTTATCAACAAAATTACTATTTTGGAAGTACTGCTACTTAGGAGCAAAGAATTCTGGCTTTCTTTTGGAAAAGAATTAGCCTCTTTGTATACCTCTGTGCATTGATTTCTGGCCATGTTTATTTATGGCTATTTGAATGGTCCAGTATTTTGAACTTGTACTTCTGTCACGGTTTTGAGAAAGGCTCTAGTAGTGCTGTATTTACAACTAATTTTAGAGTAGGATGGGGTCTTAGAAATCATCTCTTCCATTCCTTGATGAGGCAGCTAAGGCACAGGAAGTCACATGCCTTGTGCAAAAGGATAGCACCAGGCATGGCAGATGTCTTTATTCTCTCAATCCCTTGTACTTTCTGCCTACTGCCTTCTTTCTTGTGCTACCTAGTACCAGCCTCCATGTCAGACTTTTTGGTAACAAGTTTTGCATATTGTATTGGCTTTCAGCTTCTGAGGCGCCGGTGGCTGTTTCTACAAATAGACAGGCAATAGGTATTCTCAGATGAAAGCCAGGTGAAGGAACTGTGTGAATGTAGACCTATTAATTCCTTCAGCAACATTTATTGGATGCTTGCTGTTTGCCAAACATTGGTAAGGTGATTGATTCAGACCATGCCTTCAGCCATCTCATAGTATAGTAGGGAGCACAGACAGATAAGCAACTAATTGTAACAGAATATAATTAATGTTACCATTGTTATATAGGATTCTGTAAGATCACAGACATGGAGAGAGGGGGAGTCACTGTTCACTAACTAGAACTCTTTGTTTTATCCAGTTCAAAACATAGGTTAGTGAAAGAAATTTCAACTCCATTCTAGTATCTCTCTAGCCCTTTTAACTTTTTGAGAGGGCAGATGACTGATACATAAAAATTGAAAGCAGTATGTTTTGGCACTTGTTATTTTCTGCTACCCACCAGCTTCCTGGTGGCTGTTCTCATTGGTGGACAGGAACTCCGAAAGTGCGGAGGACCCTTACAGTGCTGCATCCTCAATACGTGATCTCTTCCTCCTTTGGAATTTGCTCTTAGTGCTAGAGCTTGCCCCACTGAGTATCTTTAGGAGAGTAAACTTGAAGGGAAATCAGAGTTAGCAGAGTCCTTTGTAACTTTAATGTCCACTTCATCTACAGGTCAGAGATGGAGTGCAAAATACCGTTATGATAAAGAATGGTTGAATAATGGGAGAATGTGTGGGTTATCGTTTTTAAAAGAAAATTATTCTCATCTCAATGCCAAAAAGATAGTTTCCACCCATCATCTTCTTGCTGATGTCTATGGCGTGACAGAAGTACTTCATGGCTTACAGCTGAAGATTGGAATACTAAAGTAAGTAAAGATTGACAAAAGGAAGATCACATTAATATCAGTTTTAATCAAAACTAAATTAATTTGCCTTTTGAAGATTCAGACTAGCAATTTGAAGGCCAAGAGAATAGATCTTTGAATAAAGCTCAATTTAACTGTGATATATTCACACACGATATAAACCATCCAAAGTATGCAATCAGCGGCTCACAGTGTCATCACATAGCTGTACATACATCCTCATGATCAATTTTAGAATATTTTTATTACTCCAGAAAAGAAATAAGAAAGGAAACTCAAATCTTCCCATACCCCTTATCCTCCTGATATTGACCCAAAGTATTGGTGTGGTACATTTGTTACTGTTGATAAAAGAATGTTAAAATATTACTGTTAACTTTAGTCCATAGTTTGCAATAGGTAACATTTTTTCCCCATATTCTCCTCCGTTATTATCTCCTTGTAGTAGTGTCATATATTCATTCTTGTTCATGAGAGAACTTTTAAATATATTTCTATATTTGTTCAGTTAATCACAGTCATAGTCTACCACAAGATTCACTGTTCATTCTCATGTTTTAACCTCCAGCTTTCCTTTTAGAAATGTCCCCTTTTTACCACATTCACACACTATTCAATTCTATTAATTATTCTCACAATAATGTGCTACCACCACCTCTATTCATTTCCCAATGTTTAAGTTCAACCTAATTAAACATTCTGCACATATTAAATAACTATTCCCCATTCTTTAGCCTTATTTTATGTCCTGGTAACCTGTATTTTGTTGTTTATGTCTGTGAGTTTACATGTAATAATTAGTTCATATCAGTGAGATCGTATGCTATTTGTCCTTTTGTGTCTTACTTATGTTATTTCACTTAATGTCCTTAAGGTTCATCTATGTTGTCATGTGCTTTAGGACTTCATTCCTTCATATGGCTGAGTAATATTCCATTGTATTTATATATCATGTTTAATTTATTCACTCATCCTGTTGATGGACACTTGGATTGTTTCCATCTTTTGGCAGTTATGAATAATGCCACTATAAAGATCAGTGTGCAAATGCCTGTTTGCATCCCTGCTTTCAGATCTTCTGGTTATATCCTAAGTAGTGGTATTGTGGGATCGTTAAAGCAACTCTATACTTAGCTTCCTGAGAAACTGCCAAACCATATTCTGTAGCTACTGTACCATTTTATTTTCCCGCTAGCAGTGAATAAGTGTTCCAATTTCACAACATTTTCTCCAAACCTTGTTGTTTCCTTTTGTTTAATGGTGACCATCCTAGTAGGTGTGAGTTGATATCTCACTGTGGTTTTTGACTTGCATTTCCCTAATAGATAGTGAGGCTGAGCGTCTTTTCACATGGTTTTTAGCCATCTGTATTTCCTCTGAAAAAATGCCTATTCATGCCTTTTTGCCCATTTTTTAATTGGGCTCTTTGTCTTTTTATTTTGAGTTGTAAGATTTCTTTATATATTCTGGATATCAAACCCTTATCAGATATGTGGTTTACAAATATTTTCTTCCATTGAGTTGTCTGCCTTTTCACTCTTTTGACAAAGTCCTTTGAAGCACAAAGTAGTCAATTTTGATGAATTCCCATTTATCTGTTTTTTCTTTTGTTGTTTGTGCTTTGGGTTTAAGGTCTAGGAATATACCTCCTATCACTAGACCTTGAAGATATTTCCTTACATTTTCCTCTAAGAGTATTGTCGTACTGGATTATTTTTTTAATTAAGAAAATAATGTACAAACATGAACATTCTTAATATGTGAACATTCCATTCTTGGTATATAATCAATGGCTCACAATATCATCACATAGTTGTATATTCATCACCATGATCATTTCTTAGAGCATTTGCATCACTCCAGAAAAAGAAATAAAAAGAAAAAAGAAAAAGCTCCTATATACCATACCCCTTCCCCTCCCTCTCATTGACCACTAATATTTCCATCTACCCAGTATATTTTAACCTTTGTTCCCCCTATTTTTTCTATATCACTTACCACTCCCTTCATTTCAGTCTACTCAATTTATTTTAACGTTTGTTCCCCTATTATATATTTTTAATCCATATTTTGTACTCATCTGTCCATATTGTAGATAAAAGAAGCATCAGACACAAGGTTTTCACAATCACACAGTCGCATTGCAAAAGCTATATCATTATATAATCATCTTCAAGAAACATGGCTACTGGAACACAGCTCTACAGTTTCAGGCACTTCCCTCTAGCCTATCTAATACATTTGAAACTAAAAAGGGGATATCTGTATAATGTGTAAGAATAACCTCCAGGAAACCTCTTGACTCTGTTTGAAATCTCTCAGCTGCTGACATATTATTTTGTCTCATTACTCTCTTTCCACTTTCAGTTGAGAAAGTTTTCTCAATTGCTTGATGCTGAATCCCAGCTCATTCTAGTATTTCTGTCCTACGTTGACAGGGAGGTTTACATCTTTGGGAATCATGTCCCATGAAGAGAGGGAGAGAGCAGTGAGTTTGCTTGCCGTGTTGGCTGAGAGAGAGATAGGCCACATTTGAGCAACAAAAGGGTTTCTCTGGGGGTGACTCTTAGGCCTGATTTTAAGTAGGCTTATCCTATCCTTTGGGGGAAAAGTTTCATATAAACAAATCCCAAGATTGAGGGCTCGGCCTGTTGGTTTGGTTGTCCCCACTGCTTGTGAGAATATAAGGAATTCTCTAAAGGGGAAGTTGGATTTTCCCTCTTTCTCACCATTCCCCCAAGGCAACTTTGCAAATATTTCTTTATTCACTGTTCAGATCATTCTGAGATTTATTGGGGCATCACATTGGATAAACCTACAAAATCTCATGTCCTACTCAAGGTTCCACGTACTCATGGTGTTCAGTTAACCTGTCCATATAAATTAAATTAGGAAATGCACTAGTCAAAATATAAATTTTGTACCAAGTATTTTTTGCTTTGGTCTCACACAGAAGTTGAAGTTTTAAAATGTGAATGATGATCTATTTTCAACATCCTGCAATATTGACATTTCTTTGTTCTTCCACATGCAAAAACATTTTTTAATTTATACATTTAGTCACTATCATTGTACACTCTAGGCATTCCTAGATTTTACCATCTCAGTCTTTATCATCTATCTTTCCTTCTGGTTTCATATGTGCCCCTAGTCCTCCTCCCTCTATTCTTCTTACATTCAGCTTCATTAAGTGTACTTACATCATAGTGCTACAATCAGGTAGTATTGTGCTATCCATTTCTGAATTTTTACAATCAGTCCTGTTGTACAATCTGTATCCCTTCAGCTCCAATTATCCAGTATCTACCCTATTTCTATTTCCTGATGACCTCTGTTCTTAACTGAAATTCTCCAAGATAATTCATTAATGTTAGTTTATATCAGTGAGACCATACAGTATTTGTCCTTTTGTTTCTGGTTAATCTCACTCAGCATAATGTCCTCAAGGTCATCCATGTTGTTACGTGCTTATTGACTTTATTCTGTCTTACAGCTGCGTAATATTCCATCGTGTGTTTATACCACAGTTTGTTTAGTCACTCATCTATTGATGGACGTTTGGGTTGTTTCCATCTCTTGGCAGTTGAAAATAATGCTGCTGTAAACATTGATGTGCAAATGTCCATTTGTGTCCGTGCCCTCATGTCCTCTGAATAGATACCTAGAAATGGTACTGTCGGATCATATGGCAATTCTGTATTTAACTTCCTGAGCAACTGCCAAACTGCCTTCCACAGCAGTTGTACCATTTTACATTCCCACCTACAGTGGATAAGTATGCCTCTTTCTCCACATCCTCTCCAGTACTTGTTGTTTGTCATTTCTGTTTCATTGATAATGGCTATTCTGGCATTCTGGTGGATGTAAGATGATATCTCATTGTGGTTTTGATTTACATTTCCCTAATAGCCAGTGAAGTTGAGCATCTTTTCATGTGCCTTTAACCATTTGTATTTCCTCTTCTGAGAAGTGTCTGTTCATGTCTTTTGCCCATTTTGTAATGGGGTTGTTTGTTTTTTTGTTGTTGATTTGAACAATCTCTTTATATATTCTGGATACTAAACTCTTATATGATATGTTATTTCCAAATATTGTCTCCCATTGTATAGGCTGTCTTTTACTTTCTCGACAATGTTATTTGATATACAAAAGTGTTTAATTTTGACGAGTGCCCACTTATTTATTTCTTGCTTCAGTGATCATACTTTGGGTGTAAGATCTAGGAAACTGCCTCCTATTACAAATTTTATAAGAATTTCACTACAGTTTTTTCTTTGTTTTATGGTCTTAGATCTAATGTTTAGGTTTTTGATGCATTTTGAGTTAATTTTTTTTTATTTATTTTTTTAACTGTTTATATTCTATAGTATAACATATATACAAAGAGAAGAAATGAAAAAGCAATAGTTTTCACAGCACTCTTCAAAAAATGGTTACAGGATAGATCCCACTTTGTCATGGGCTACCATACGATCCTCTCATGTTTTTCCTTCTAGCTGCTCCAGAATATAGGAGGCTAGCGGGCTTAAATACTTTATCATCACAGTCAACTTTTTTCCTTCTTTTTTTTTTGTGAAAAATAGCATATATACAATAAAGCTGTAAAGTTCCGAGCATGGTACCACAATTAGTTGTAGAACGTATTTCAGACTTTGACATGGGTTACAATACCACAATTTTAGGTTTTTACTCCTAGCTGCTCTGAAATACTGGAGACGAAAAGAGATACCAGTTTAATGAGTCAGCATTCATATTCATTTGTTAAGTCCTGTCTTCTGTGTATAATTCCAGCATCACCTTTGATCTTTCCACACCTCTCACTGGGATTGTTTTGGCTTTGGCAATTCTAAACTTTTGATATTGGAAGAATCTGTCACTAATACAGGGTAGGGAGTTGGAACTATCTGATGTTCTGGAGAGGCTGGGCTAGGTTTCAGGACCTACCTGAACCAGGGACCCATCTGGAGTTTGTAGGTTTCTGGCAAGTTACTCTAGTACCTGGAACCCCTGTGGAATCTTAAAAATTTCCCTAGGTGTTCTTTAGGATTGGCTGGAATGGTCCTGGTTGGGGGTTGACAGGTTACGATAGGTAGCAAGTCTACTTGAAGCTTGCATAATAAGATCAACCTCTAGAGTAGCCTCTTGACTCTATTTGAACTCTCTCGGCCACTGATACTTTATTAATTACACTTCTTTACCCCATTTGGTCAGGATGGAATTGATGATCCCACGGTGCCATGTTTGTATTCATCCCTGAGAGTCATCTCCCACGTTGCCAGAGAGACTTTCACCCCTGGATGTCATGTCCCACATAGGGGAGAGGGCAATGGTTTCACTTGCAGAGTTGGACTTAGAGAGACTCATTTGAACAACTAAAACAAAAGAGAGCACAGAATAAGAAAGAGGCCTTTTAATCCTGTATAGATTATTGTAATGCCTGGAGACATCCTAGAGTATATTAAATAGATATTTAAATAGTATTGGGAAAGTCCCTTGAGGGAGGGGAGAAAGGCTATGGAACTATTAAACCTTAACTGCAGGGAATCCCCTGATACTGTTTCAAACTTTAAGGGATACCCTAATCAACAATGAAGTTATCTAAAATTGAGAATGTTAATGGACTGTGGGCTTTGGGCCCTCTACATGATGCCTGATGAATGCAGGTGGGTGAAGGATGCACTGATGGGGAAGTAGACTGCTGAACAATGGTGTGTACTTATGAACGAAAATGTGCTGCTATAAAAAGGAACAATGTGGGCGGGCCGCGGTGGCTCAGCGGGCAAGAGTGCTTGCCTGCTATGCCGGAGGACCCCGGTTCGATTCCCGGCCCCAGCCCATGTAAAAAACAAACAAACAAACAAAATATAATAAAACAAGAAAATGTTTAAAGATGTTTCCCTTTCTTCCTCCCTTCCTTCCTTCTATCCTTCCTTCCTTCTCTGTCTTTCCTTCCCTTCCTCCCTAAAAAAAAAAAAAAAAAAAAAAAAAAAAAAGGAACAATGTCGTGAGGCATGCACAATGCGAATGAACCTGTGGGACATTCGGTAAGATGAAATAAGTCTGAAACAAAAAAACAACAATGGTATAGTCACCTTTAGAAAATGCTTATAAGAAACCAGGGGCAACAAGAGAGGTCCTCCAGAGGTAACTCTTAGGCATATCTATAGGTAGTCTAAGCTTCTATTTTACCTATATAAGGTTCACAAAAGAAAGCCTCATGATCGAGGGCATGGCCTATTGATTAGGGTATCCCTTAAAGTTTGAAACAGTATCAGGGGATTCCCTGCAGTTAAGGTTTAATAGTTCCATAGCCTTTCTCCCCTCCCTCAGGGCACTTTCCCAATACTATTTAAATATCTATTTAATATACTCTAGGATGTCTCCAGGCATTACAATATCTATACAGGATTAAAAGGCCTCTTTCTTATTCTGTGCTCTCTTTTGTTTTAGTTGTTCAAATGAGCTATACAGACAGGTTTAATTAGATTTTACACTACAGAAAATTTCAATTCCAGATCAAATAAACCTTTCTTCCATTGGTCTCAAAGAGTATATGTGATTCTTATCTGTCTTCCTTACCCCTTTGTTCTGAATTACTTTAACCCCAACCTGTTCAGCTTCATTCTCATCTCTAAATGTCAGGTTACATATATAAAACAGCCTCTCAAAATCCAGAGATAATAATCACCATTCCGGACTTAATGTGTCTGCTGTAAAAGCTTACAATCTAGGCCCCTGGTTTCTTATAAGCATTTTCTAAAGGTGACTATACCATTGTTGTTTTTTTGTTTCAGATTTATTTCATCTTACCGAATGTCCCACAGGTTCATTCGCATTGTTGCATGCCTCACGACTTTGTTCCTTTTTGTAGCAGCACATTTTCGTTCATAAGTACACACCATTGTTCAGCAGTCTACTTCTCCACCAGTGCATCCTTCACCCACCTGCATTCATCAGGCATCATGTAGAGGGCCCAAAGCCCACAGTCCATTAACATTCTCAATTTTAGATAACTTCATTGTTCTGAAGAGACAGAAAACCGATAAACACACCTTCCCAACTAGAAAGTCTAAACCTCCTCTTACCTCTTATCCCTCACCCTGTTATTTACCTCTGCTGTTGCTGTGGTAGTGCTGATGGTTTCCTTTTGAACATAGCTAATATCATGCAGTAACAGTTTTGTTTTCCCCCTGTACCCTGGACTTAAACACTCCTTATACAAGAATCTTATCTTTGAAGAAATTCTTACAAGAACTCATTCATATCTCTAGTGTGAGTCAGGGGGACACGTTAGTCTATACAACCCTTTCAATCTTGTTCATCTTCAATATGGTACTATTACTTATAGACACACTAGAGAACCACCTTCACTTCTATGTATTCCCTTACATTGGAGTTCAACCTCATTAGCTAATGATTCACCCATCTCTAGTTTCTATGTATCTTTAAGTCTTCTGTATTCTATATTATAAGTCTCTGATTATACCTTTATGCTGGTCATATAAGTGGAATCATACAGTATCTAACCTTTTGTGTCTGGCTAATTTCGCTCAGCATTATTTCCTCAAGGCCCATCCATCTTGTCATGTGCTTCAGGACGTCGTCTTGTCTTACTGCTCCATAATATTCCATCGTATGTATATACCACATTTTTTTGATCCACTCATCTGTTGATGGACATTTGATTTGTTTCCATCTTGTGGCGATTGTGTGTAGCATTGCTATGAACATTGGTGTGCAGATGTCTGTTTGTGTCATCACTTTCAGCTCTTCTGGGTATATGCCAAGTAGTGCTTTGGCTGGGTCATAGGGCAGCTCAATATTTAGTTTCTAAGAAACCGCCAAACAGTCTTTCATAGTGGCATCACCATTGTACATTCCCACCAGCAGTTCATAAGTGTCCCAGTTTCTCCACATCCTCTCCAACATTTATAGTTTCCTTATTATTTAATAGCAGCCATTCTTAAAGGTGTGAGGTGGTATCTCATTGTAGTGTTGATCTACATTTCCCTTATAGCCAGTAAAAATGAGCATCTCTACATGTGCTTTTGAGCCATCTGTATTTGCTCTTCAGAAAAATGCCTATTCATACCTCTAGCCCATTTTGTAATTGGGTTGTTTGTTCTTTTTTTGTTGAGTTGTATGATTTCTTGGTGTATACAGGAAATCAAACCTTTATCTGATATGTGATTTCCAGATATTTTTTCCCACTGAGTTGGCTGCCTCTTCACCTTTTTGGCAAAGTTTTTTTAGGTGCAGAAGCACTTGATTTTGAGGAGTTCCCATTTATCTGTTTTTTTCTTTTGTTGCTTGTACTTTGGGTGTAAAGCTTAGGAAGCTACCTCCTATTACTAGGTCTTGAAGAAGTTTCCCTACATTTTCTTGTAGAAATTATATGGTGCTAGGTCTTTTACTTAGGTGTTTGATCCACTTTGAGTTAATTTTTGTGTAGCGTGTAAGATAGGAGGCCCTTTTCATTCTTTTGGCTATTGATATCCAGTTTTTCCATGCCCAGTTATTGAAAAGACTATTTTGTCCCAGTTCAGAGGATTTGGGGGCCTTGTCAAAAATCAGTTGACCATAGATTTGGTGGTCTATTTCTGTATTCTCAATTGGATTCCATTGGTCAGTGCTTCTGTTTTTGTACCAGTACCATGCTGTTTTTACCACTGTGGCTTTATAATAGGTTTTAAAGTCAGGGAATGTTCATGTAGATAGTTTGATTGAATGTCATAAGTACTTGGAATCTCAGGTAGCACGTGAGATTTTGTTGGTTTGTCCAGAGTGATCCCCCGATGAATCCCAGAATGATTTGATCAGTGACTGGAAAAGTATTTGCAAGCCCCCTTCGGGGAATGGTGAGAGTGGGGAGAAATTCAACTTCCCCAAGTTGAATTCTTGATATTCTCACAAGCAGTGTGGACAACCAAAGCTATAGGCTGAGCCCCCAGTCTTGGGGTTTGTTCACATGAAACTTAACCCCACAAAAGATAGGTCAAGTCTACTTAAAATTTAGGCCTAAGAGTCACCCCCAAGAGAGCCTCTTTTGTTGCTCAGATGTGGCCTCTCTCTCCAGCCAATATGATGAGCAGTCTCACTACCCTCCCCCTCTCTGTGTGGGACATGACTCCCAGGGGTGTGGACCTTCCTGGCAACGTGGGACAGAGATCCTGGAATGAGCTGAGACGCAGCACCAAAGGACTGAGAAAAACCCTAGAATGAGCTGAGAATTAACATCAAGAGACTGAGAGAACCTTCTCGACTAAAAGGGGGAAGAGTAAAATGAGGCAAAGTGTCAGTGGCTGAGAGATTCCAAACAGAGTCGAGAGGTTATCCTGGAGGTTATTCTTACGCATTAAGTAGATATCACCTTGTTGTTCAAGATGTAGTGGAGAGGCTGGAGGGAATTGCCTGAAAATGTAGTGTTGTGTTCCAGTAGCCATGTTTCTTGATGATGATTGAACAATGATATAGCTTTCACAGTGAGACTCTGTGAATGTGAAAACCTTATGTCTGATGCTCCTTTTAGCTACTTTATCAACAGAAGAGTAGAACATATGGAATAAAAATAAATAATGGGTGAACAAATGTTAAAATAAATTCAGTTTGAAATAGTGGTAAATGAAAGCGAGGGGTAAGAGGTCTGGTATGTATAGTTTTTTTTTCTCTATTATCATTTTATTTCTTTTTCTGTTGTCTTTTTATTTCTTTTTCTAAATCGATGCAAATGTACTAAGAAATGATGAATATGCAACTATGTGATGGTATTAAGAATTACTGATTATATATGTAAATGGAATGATTTCTAAATGTTTTGTTAATTTTTTTTAATTAATAAAAATAAATAAATAAATAAATAAATAAAGTCAGGGAGTGTTAATCCTCCCACTTTGTTCTTCTTTTTTAGGATGCTTTTAGCTCTTCAGTGTCTCTTTCCCTTCCAGGTGAATTTGGTAATTAGCTTTTCCAAATCTTCAAAGTAGGTTTTTGGAATTTCGATTGTTACTATGTTGAATCTGTAGATCAATTTGGGGAGAATTGGCATCTTAACTATATTTAGCCTTCCTGGTAAGATCTCCTTTGATTTCTTTTAGCAGTGTTATATAGTTTTCTGTGTAGAAGTCCTTTACATCCCTACTTAAGTTCATTCCTATGTATTTGATTCTTTTAGTTGCCGTCTTGAGTGGAGTTTTTTCCTTGACTCCTCAGCTAGCTCATTGCTTGTGTATAGAAATATTACTGATTTTTGCACATTAATTTTATGTCCCGCCATCTTGCTGAATTTATTAGCTTAAGTAACTTTACTGTAGATTTAGCAGAATCTTCCAAGTATAGTATTGTATCACCTGCAAATAATGAGAGTTTTACTTCTTCCTTTCTAGTTTGGATGCCTTTTATTTCTTTGTCCTGCCTGGTTGCTCTAGCTAGAACTTCTAGCGTGGTGTTGAATAATAGTGGTGACTATGGGCATCTTTGTCTGGTACCTGATCTTAGGGGGAAGGCTTTCAGTCTCCATTCAGTATGATGCTGGCTATTGGTTTTTCGTATATTCCCTTTATCATATTGAGGTGGTTACCTTTGATTCCTATCTTTTGGAGTGTTTTTATCAGAAAAGGATGTTGGATTTTGTTGAATGCTTTTTCAGCATTGAACGAGATGATCATGTGATTTTTCCCTTTTGATTTGTTAATGTACTGTATTACATTAATTGATTTTATTTTATTGAACCACCCTTGCATTCCTGGTATAGACCCCACTAGGTCTTGGTGTATAGTTGTTTTAATGTGTTGAATTCAGTTTGCTAATATTTTGTTGAGAATTTTTGCATCTGTGTTCATTAGGTAAATTAGCCTGCAATTCCTTTCCTATAGAATCTTTACCCAGTTTTGGTATTAAAATATTAACTTCATAAAATGAGTTAGGTAGAGTTCCTTTTTCTTCAATTTTTTGGAAAAGTTTTGAGCAGGATTGGTGTTAGTTCTTTCTGGAGTGTTTGATAAAATTCCCCTGTGAGGCCATCTGAACCTGGGCTTTTCTTTGGAGGCAGATTTTTGATGACTGATTGAATTTCTTTACTTGTGATTGGTTTGTTGAGATCATCTATTTCTTCCTGAGTCAGTATAGCTTGTTTGTGTATCTCCAGGAATTTGTCCATTTCTTCTAAGTTGTCTAGTTTGTTGGCGTGTAGTTGTTCATAGTATCCTCTTATGGTTTCTTTTATTTCTTCAGGCTCTGTGGTAATGCACCCCTTCTCATTTCTGATTTTGTTTATTTGCATCTTCTCTCTTTTTTTCTTTGTCAGTCTTCCTAGTGGCCCATCAATTTTATTGATTTTCTCAGAGAACCAACTTTTGGTTTTATTGATTCTTTCTATTCTTTCATTTCCCATTCATTTATCTCTGCTTTAATTTGTCATTTCTCTTCTCCTGTTTGCTTTGGGGTTAGTTTGCTCTTCTTTCTCAGCTTCCTCCAGGTTTGCTGTTAAATCCTCGATTTTTGCTCTTTCTTGTTTTTTAATATAGGCATTTAAGGTAATAAGTTTCTCTCTCAGCACAGCCTTTGCTGCATCGCATAAGTTCTGATAAGTTGTATTCTCATTTTCATTCATCTCCAGATAGCTACTGATTTCTCTAACAATTTCTTCTTTGACCTACAGGTTGTTTAAGAGTGTGTTATTTAAGCCCCATATATTTGTGAATGTCCTCATTCTTTGGTGGTTATTGAGATCCAGCTTCATCCCATTGTGATCAGAGAAAGTGCTTTGAATAATTTCAATATTTTAAAATTTGTAAAGACCTTTTTTGTGCCCCAGCATATGATCTATCCTGGAGAATGTTCCATGAGCATTAGAGAAGAATGTATAACCTTGTGTTTTGGGGGTGCAGTGACCTATATATGTCTGTTAGGTCTGATTCATTTCTGAAGTTATTTAACTTCTCTGTTTCCATGTGTATCTTCTGTCTGGTTGTTCTATCTATAGAGGAGAGTGGTGTATTGAAGTCTTCTACTATTGTTGTTGAAACGTCTGTCACTCCCTTCAGTTTTGCCAATGTCTGCTCATGTACTTTGGAGCTCCTTGATTGGGAGCATAAATATTTATGAATGTTGTATCTTCTTGGTGGATAGACCCTTTAATTAGGATATAGTATCCTTCTTTGTCTCTTATGATGTCTTTAAAGTCTATTTTGTCCAATATTAATATAGCTACTCCTGCTTTCTTTTGGTTACAACTTGTGTAGAAGATCTTTTTCCATCCTTTCACTTTCAACCTATTGGTATCCTTGTGTCTAAGATGAGTCTCTTGTGAGCAGCATATACCTTGATTATGTTTCTTAATCCATTTTGCCAATCTGTATCTTTTAATTGGTATGTTTAGTCCATTAACATTCAAAGTTATTTCTGAAAAGATGTTTCTTGATTCCACCATCTTATCTTTTTATTTTATTTGTCAGCTCTGTCTTTTCTTTTCCCTCTTTCTCTTTGTACTCTTTAAATTACCCTTAATAGTACTCTTCAGTTCTGTGTCCTCCTCCAGACCTCCCTCTCCTGTCTTTGTTTTTTTTCATCTGGCAGAACTCCTTTTAGTATTTCTTGTAGTTCTGGTTTCTTGTTGACAAATTATTTCAGGACTTCTTTGTCTGTGAAAGCTTTAATCTCTCCATTAGTTTTAAAGGACACTTTGGCTGGGTCCAGAATTCTTGGCTGGAAGTCTTTCTCTTTCAGGTTCTTAAATACACCAAACCACTGCCTTCTCACCTCCAGGATGCTAGTTGAGTAGTCTAAAGTCAGTCTTATTTGATTTCCCTTGTTTGTAGTAGATTGTTTTTCTCTTGCTGCTTTCATGATTTTCTGCTTCTCTTCAGCATTTGACAGACTGATTAGTATGTGCCTTGGGGAGAGCCTATTTGGATTTATTCTGTTTGGCATTCTTTGGATTTCTTTGACTTATATATTCTTGTCCTTTATGAGGGTTGGGAAGTTTTCCCCTATTATATCCTTAACTACTCTTCCTAGCCATTTTCTCTTCTCTTCTCCTTTTGGGACACCTGTGATTCTTATATTTGTGTGCTTTGTTTTACCTATCATTTCCCTCAGCTCCCATTCAGTTTTTTCCATCTTTTTTGCCATTTGCAGTTTTAAGTCTTCGAAGTCAATTATCTTATCCTCTATGTCACTTATTCTTTCTTCTGTCTCTTTAGATCTGGTGTTATGTGCCTCTAGTATGTTTTTTATTTGGTCAACAGTCTTTAATCACTGCAATTTCCGCTATTTTTCTATTTATTATTTGAAATTCCTCTTTGTGTTCTTGTACTGTGTTCCTGATCTCCTTATGTCATTTGTTGTTCCACTTATTTTATTAAGTAGAGTTGTATGAACGTTTTTATTTAGTTGGTCCAAGTCTGTGTCTCCTTAGGTGTTTTAATTTGGTCATTAGACAGGGCTATATCTGTCTGCATTGTGATATGCTTAGTGATCTTCTGCTGTCTTTGTTGCATATAGATATCTTGATTGATTTACTTTGGGAGTTGATTTCTTTCAGTAATCTAAGGCTTTGTGTTTCAGGATGGTTGTACAGCAGGGAGGGCACGGGGTGAAGCACTCAGTATGGTGATTTGTTTCAGGACAGGTATGGGCACAGGTTGGGGATGTTACGCTGGTGCTTCTGAACATGGGCATCCAGCGGCCAGGGAGGATGTAGCTGTGCAGGTGCTTACATCTGGGGGACGTAACTGTGGTGTGCGCTGGTCTAAGGCACAGAGCCCTATGTGTGCATGTGTAGAGCTGTGGCAGCAGGCCACCATTATGCCTTTGTGGATTGGGGGCAGATGTGACATGCCTGTGCATGTCGCCACTTTCTCAGAGCTGGGAAGTGAGGCTGAGGACTGTGCACATGCGCGGTTCTAGGACTGCTGTAACGTGCAGTTCCCAGAGCTGAATGATGTGGTTGGGGGCCTGTGTGCATATGTGGGCCTAGGAGTGCTGTACATGGATGTGTTGAGCTCATGGAAGGTGGGATGAGGCTGTGTGACACTCTGAGCAAAGCAGGTGGTGTGCGGGGGTAGCGGAGATTAGTTCCCACAACCTTATTGCACTGTTAACAGCCTTCACGGAACAGCGAGGGGTAGGAAGTGCTTTGTTGGGGTGTAGGAGAGGTGGGTTGTACTGCACTTGGGGAGGGGGTGGGGGACTGGTAGTGCACTGGGGGCTGGTGGTGTGGGGGCACCTGGAGCGCGGGGAGTGTTTGCAGGTGAGGGGGTTCAGGTGCATGGGTTGTGGCATGAGTTGCTGGTCACTGGACTGCGTTGGTAAGGGTAGCACACCCAAGGAACGCGGTCTGACTTACTTCCTAGTCCCATGTACCTGTCCCTGCACTCCCGTGGGCTCTGCCGCTCCACGCCTCCACACCAAGCTCCAATCCACTGCCTTTCAGTTCCTCGGCCTCTGCAACTAGGGCTGCCACATGTGGTGTAGAAGGCTCTCCCAGGTCAGCCGCACTCCCGAATTGCTGCCTCAGTTGCCCTCATGTCCCTTCTCTAACTTTTTCAAGGAGCAGGGCTTATCTCAAGCTGCTCTCATCAGCCATTTTCCTGGAAGTCTCTTAAGATAGTTTTTGCGTAGGATGTGAGATATGGGTCTTCTTTCATTCTTTTGCATGTGGAAATCCATTTCTCCAAGCACCATTTATTGAAGAGACAGACTGTTCTATCACAGGTGAGTTGCCTTGACTGCCTTATCTAAGATTGATTGTCCGTAGATGAAAGGGTCTATATCTGAACCCTCTGTTTGATTCCACTGGTCAATATATCTATCTTTATGCAAGTACCATGCTGTTTTGACTACTGTAGCTTTATATACCTTAAAGTCACGTAGTGTGAGACCTCTTACTTCATTTTTCTTTCTCAGGATATTTTTAGCTCTTTGGGACATCCTGCCCTCCCAGATGAATTTGGTTATTGGTTTTTCTATTTTTGCAAAGTAAATTTTGGGGGCTTAACTGGTATTGCATTGAATCTATAAATCAATTTAGGTAGAATTGCCATCTTAACTATATTTAGTCTTCCAATCCATGAATATGTATTCCCTTCCATTTATTTAGGTCTTCTGTGATTTCTTTTAGCAATTTCTTGTAGTTTTCTTCGTATAGGTCTTTTGTATCCCTAGTTAAATTTATTCCTAAATATTTTATTGTTTGGTTGCAATTGTAAATGGAATTTTTTTCTAGATTTCCCCCTCAGAAAGCTCATTACTGGTATATAGAAACACTACAAATTTTTGAGTGTTGACCTTTTAACCTGCCACTTTGCCAATACTCATTTTTAGTTCTAGTAGTTTTGCTGTGGATGTTTTGGGGTTTTCAACATATGGTATCATTTCATCTGCAGACAGTGAGAGTTTTACTTCTCCCTTTCCAATTTTGATGCCTTGTATTTCTTTTTCTTGTCTAATTGCTCTGATAGAACTTCCAACACAATGTTGAATAACAGTAGTGACAGTGACATCCTTGTCTTGTTCCTGATCTTAGGGGAAAGCTTTTACTTTTTCCCCATTGAACATGATAGTAGTTGTGGGTTTTCATATATTCTCTTTATCATGTTGAGGAAGTTCCCTTTTATTCCTGTCATTTGAAGAGCTTTCAACAAGAAAGGATGTTGAATTTTGTCAAATGCCTTTTCTGCATCAATCGAGATGATCATGCGTTTTTTTCTGCTTTGATTTGTTGATATATGGGGTATTACATTAATTAGCTTTCTTATGTTGAACCATCCTTGCATACCTGGGATGAATCCTACTGGGTCATGGTATATAATTCTTTTAATGTGCTGCTGGATTCAATTTGCAAGATTTTTGTTGAAGTTTTTTGCTTCTATGTCATTAGAGAGGTCTGTAATTTTCTTTTCTTGTGTTATCTTTGTCTGGCTTTGGTAGGAAGGTGATGTCAGCTCCATAGAATGAATTAGAAAGCCTTCCTTCCTCTTCAGTTTTTTTGATGCGTTTACACAGGATTGCTATTTATTCTTTCTTGAATGTTTGGTAGAATTCACATATGAAGCCATCTGGTCCTGGACTTTTCTTTTTGGGGAGCTTCTTAATGACTGATTCAATTTCTTTACTTGTGTTTGGTTTGTTGAGGTCATCTATTTCTTCTCTAGTCAATGTTGGTTGTTTATGCCTTTCTAGGAAGCTGTGCATTTCATCTACATTATCTAGTTTATTAGCATAAGTTGTTCATAGCATCCTCTTATTACCTCCTTTATTTCTGCGGGGTCAGTGGTTATGTCTCCTCTTTCATTTCTGATTTTGTTTATTTGCATCCTCTTTCTTCTTCTTTTCGTCAATCTTGCTAAGGGTCCATCAGTTTTATTTATTTTCTCATAGAACCAACTTCTGGTTTTGTTGATTTTCTCTATTGTTTTTATGTACTCAGTTTTACTCATTTCTGCTTTAATGTTCAGTATTTCTTTCCTTTTGCTTGCTTTGGGGTTAGTTTGTTGTTCTTTTTCCAAGTGAACAGTTAATTCCTCAATTTTTTCTCTTCCTTCTTTTTTCATATAGGCATTTAGGGCAATAAATTTTCCCTCTTAGCACTGCCTTTGCTGCATCTCATACATTTTTATATGTTGTGTTTTCATTTTCATTTTTATTTGCCTTCATATTTACTGATGTCTTTTGTAATTTCTTCCTTGATCCACTGGTTGTTTAAGAGTGTGTTGTTGAGCCTCCATGTGTTTGTGCGTTTTCTGGCCCTCTACATGTTATTGATTTCCAACTTTATTCCTTTATGATCTGAGAAAGTGTTTTGTGTGATTTCAGTCTTTTTAAATTTATTGAGACTTGCTTTGTGACCCAGTATATGGTCTATCCTTCAGAATGATCCATGTGCACTTGAGAAAAAGTTGTATCCTGCTGCTGTGGGGTAATGTTCTATTAATGTCTGTTAAGTCTAGCTCATTTTTTGTGTTATTCAAATTCTCTGTTTCTTTATTGATCCTCTGTCTAGGTGTTCTGTCCATTGATGAGATTGGGGAATTGAAGTCTCCAGCTATTATGGTAGATGTGTCTATTTGTCTTTTCAGTGTTTGCCTCATGCATTTTGGAGCACTGTGGCTCAGTGCCTAAATATTTATGATTGCTATGTCTTCTTGTTGAATTGTTCCTTTTATTAATACATAGTGTCCTCTTTGTTTCTTTTAATTGTTTTACATTTGAAGTGTAATTTGTTGTATAGTAGTATAGCTACTCCTGCTCTTTCTGATTGTTGTTTGTGTGAAATATCTTTCCCCACCCTTTTGCGTTCAACTTATGTTTGTCCTTGGGTCTAAAGTGCATCTCCTGTAGATAGCATACAGATGGGTCCTGTTTTTGAATCTTTTCTGCCAGTCTGTTTCTTTTGATTGAGGAGTTTACTCCATTAACATTTAGTGTTATTCCTGTAAGGGCAGTACTTTCTTCTACCATTTTGCCATTTGAATTTTATGTCTAATTTTTATTATTATAATTTTATATGTCTAATTTATATGTCTAATTTTTCCTCTTTCTACCTTTACTGATAGTCTTCATTTGTACACTCTTCTCTACATGTCTCTCTCTCCAGTCTTTTCCTATTTGTCTGTAGTCCTTGCTTTAGTATTTCTTGGAGAGCTGGTCTCTTGGTCACAAATTCTCTGATTTTTTTTGTTGGAAAATGGTTTAATTCCCCCCTGATTTTTGAAGGATAGTTTTCCTGGATATAGAATTCTTGGTTGGCAGTTTTTCTCCTTTAGAATTTTAAATATATCATATCACTGTCTTCTCGCTGAGAAATCTACGCGTAAGTCTTATTGGCTTCCCTTGTATGTGATAGATTGCTTTTCTCTTGCTGCTTTCAAAAGTGTCTCTTTCTCTTTGACATCTAACATTCTGATTTGTACGTGTCTTGGAGTATGTCTATTTGGATCTATTCTGTTTGGGGAATGCTGCACTTCTTGGATCTGTAATTTAAGTCTTTGATAAGAGTTGGAAAATTTCCAGTGATAATTTCCTGCATTAGTCTTTCTCCTCCTTTTTCCCTTCTCTTCTCCTTCTGGGACACGCACAGCAGTTATATCCATGTGCTTCATGTTATCATTCAGTTGCCTGAGTCCCTGCTCATATTTTTCCATTCTATTCCCTTTATTTTCTTTTGCTTGTCAGATTTCAGATGTCCCATCCTCTGGTTTACTAATACTATCTTCTGCTTCTTGAAATCTAACATTGTAGGTTTCCATTGTTCTTTTTATCTCTTCTACTGTGCCTTTCATTCCCATAAGTTCTGTGATTTGTTTTTTTACACTTTTGATTTCTTCTTTTTGTTTGCCCATTGCCTTCTTTATATCCTCCCTCCATTTGTTGATTTGATTTTTGATGAGATTTCCCATGTTTGTTCAAACATCCTGAATTGTTTCAGCTGTTGTATCTCATTTGAATTGTTGGTTTGCTCCTTTGACTGGGCCATTTCTTCAGTTTTCCTAGTATGATTCTTTATTTTTTGCTGGTGTCTTGGCACTTAATTTCCTTAATTAGTTTATTCCGGAGATTATTTTCACTCTTTTACCTAGGTTTTTCTTGCTTCATGGCTTTGTTCTCTATTAGTTCTTTGACATTCAGTTTAGCGTATTCTATACCTCTAGCATAAATTTTGTTTAGCGGATCAGAATTTTTCAATTCTTGTTTTCTTGTTTCTTGCCCTGCTGGTATGGTGCCTTTTCTTTTTTTTTTTAACTTAGGAGAGTCTACTTAGGTATTATAGGTTCCAGTCACATTTTCCCAGACCATACTGAACTCCTCTCAGAAATAAAGAATTGCCTACATCAGTTTTCCCTGAGGATGAGACCCAGCAGGTTGACAGACTTTCCTATGAGGCCTCTAGACTCTGTGTTTTCCTGTCCTGCCTGGTATGTGGTGCTTATCTACCTGTGGGTCCCACCAGCATAAAGTGATGCGGCACTTCATCAGACTCTTCCTACTGGGGCGTGCTTGAGACAGAGGAGAGGTTGTATGCTGTCTTTAGTTGCTTCAGTTTTCTAGTCCCTGGGGTCTGAATTCCTTGAGGATGGGATTTCACCTGAGCTGGGCCTCACCCCTTTCCTGGGGAAGGCACAGCCTCCAGAGAATTACCTGTTTCATCTGACCAGCCTCTTTCTCTGTTAGACAAGCTTAATTCTGCCCATGCCTGGGGCAGTTGGAGCCTGAGAAGCCTTGCAGTTGTATCTAAAGAGCAGTTAAGCAGTAGAAACACAGCAAAAAGAAAAAAAGAAAAAAAAGTCCTTTTCAGAGCAGATCTCTCCGTTCCTCGGATTTGTTAATCAAGATCTTAAGTTGGTATGTTGCTCTGTGTATCTCCAAGTCCTATGTGCTCCCTCTTTTTTTTCCAGGGTCCAGGCCTTTTCAAGTATTTAGTGCTGTCTGATCCAAAACACCTCTTTTTTTTTTTTGTCAGCCCTTCCACGTCCGCACTGGGGCAAAAACTAGCAACTTTAACTTTTATTGAGGTTTAGCTGAGGTGGGGGCCTAATTTTAGTAGTCAGAATTGGTTAATTAACTCCACAATTGGTGCTTGGTTGAACTCAACCCCTTGCTGTTTGTTAGTAAATCTCTCTCCGTTCCCTTCTGGGAAACAGCCTGTGGTGGAGGGGTGCCGGCCTCTTCGTCTTAGGGGACTCATGGTTCTAATTGGGATCGCAGTTGGTCCAGCTTGTCCAGACTGGTGTATACTGTGTGTTCTGTCACTGATGTGGCCCCAGCAGTAGTTCTGTACTGTTACTAGCTGCTCTGGAGGACAAACTAAATTCCACCTCTCACTAAGCTGCTGTCTTGGAACCTCTGTCTGGTACTGGCTTTTGTATTCAGGTCTTTGGTTCATTTTGAATTAATTTTTGTATAGGATGTTATATAGGCATCCTCTTTCATTCTTTTGTCTTTGGATATCCAGTTCTCCCAACACCATATATTGAGAGATTGTTCTGTCCTAGTTGAGTGGATTTGGAAGCCTTGTCAAAAATCAGTTGACTTAGATCTGAGGGTCTGCCGCTGAACTCTCAAATTGATTCCATTGATCAGTTATGTCTGTCTGTATGCCAGCCAGTACATGCTGTTTTGACCTCTGTGGCTTTTTAATATGCAGTAAAGTCCTGAAGCATGAGTCCTCCAACTTCATTCTTCTTTGTCAAAATATTTTTATTTATTCAAGGCCCCTTATCCTTCCAAATAAAATTTGGTAACTAGCTTTTCCATTTCTGCAAAGTAGGCTACTGTAATTTTCATTGGTCTTGCAGTGAATCTGTGATCAGTTTGGGTAGAATTGACAACTTAATGACATTTAGCTTTCCAGTCTATGAACATGAGAAGTCTTTCCATTTATTTAGACCTTTGATTTCTTTTACCAATATTTTTAGTTCCCTGCATAGAGGCCCTTTACATCCTTAGTTTATTCCTTGATATTTAATTCTTTTAGTTGCTATTGTAAATGGATTTTTTTTCCGTGATTACTTTCTTAGAGAGCTTATTACTAATGTATAGAGGAACCCTGCTGATTTTTGCATGCTCATCTTGTATCCCACCAGTCTGCTGAACCTGTTTATTAGCTCAAGTAGCTTCGTTGTAGTTTTTCAATATTTTCTAAATATAGGATCATGTCATCTGCAAATAGCGAAAGTTTTACTTCTTCCTTTCCAATTTGGATGCCTTTCATTTCTTTTTCTTGCCTAAATGCTCTAGCTAGAATTTTTAGCACGATGTTGAATAACAGCGGTAACAGTGGGTATCCTTGTCTTGTTCCTGATCTAAGAGGGTAAGCTTTTAGTCTCTTGCTGTTGAGTACAGTGTTAGCTATGGATTTTTCCTATATGCCTTTTATCGTGTTTCCTTAGGTTCCTGCCTTTTGAACTGTTTATCAAGAAAGAATGCTGAATTTTGTCAAATGCCTTTTCTGTATTAATTGAGGAGATTATGTGGTTTTCCTTTTCAGTTTGTTCATGTGGTATATTACAGTAATTGATTTTCTTGCGTTGAACCACCCTTACACACCTGGTTATAGTTCTTTTAATGTTATAGTGTATAATTGGTTACAGTGTATAATTCTTTTATAGTGTATGATTCTTGGTTATAGTGTATAAGTCTTTTAGTGTGCTGTTGGATTCAATTTGCAAGTGTATTGTTGAGAATTTTTGCATCTATATTCATTTGAGAGAGATTGGTCTTTAGTCTTTTTTTCTAGTAATTTAGCAGGATTTGGTATTAGGTTGGGTTCATAGAATGAGTTAAGTAGCACTCCCTCTTCTTCAATTTTTTGGAAGCGTTTGAGCAGGATTGATGTTACTTCTGGGAATGCTTGGTAAGAATCATCTGTGAAGCCATCTGGACCTGGGCTTTTATGAGAATTTTGATGACTAATTCAATCTTTACTTGTGATTGGTTTGTTGAGGGCTTTTGTTTCTTTTTGAGGCAGTGTAGGTTGTTCCTGTGATTCTAGGAAATTGTCCATTTCCTTTAAGTTATCTAGTTTGTTGGTGTATAGTTGTTCATAGTATCCCCTTAGGATCTTTTTCATTTCTTTGTGGTCAATTCTGATTTTGTTTATTTGTATCTTCTCTTAATGCTTAATTTTTAAAAAAAGTGAAAGCCTAATAACTTTTTTTTGGATGAAAAGCTGCTTCATTTCTGTTGTCCTAAGATAGGTAGGTAGGTATGGTTGGTGGTAGATAAAACATTGGAAATTTAAACAGATTTTAATCCCTGTCCTACTGTTTTATGAACTATGTACGTGCACAAACTTAAGTGTAGTTGCTATGGTGAGCCCTTCAGGAATGCTGTCAAGATTAAATAGGTCCTAGACAAGATGAGTGTATTTTTAAATTACCTAAAGATTGACTTGTTAGGGATGAAGGGAGCTGACAGATCGTGCACGCCATCCCTCTGCTGTGTATCAAATTATATTTTATAGTCATCTCATACCATTTTCCCTTAAAAAAAAAAAAAGGTTGACCTTCTCTGGATAACATACTAAAATATTCTTGAAGTCCCTGTTTTACAGTTCTTCCCAGTGCCTAGCTAGATTTCTTCTCTTTTTAAAAAAATCGTTTTTATGTAAGAGGATGATCCGCAGGATGTTCTTCACTTTGACTCCTTGCCTGAGCCAGATTCTTGTCCCTTTTCCTCCTTCTGCCCCAGTCCTTTGTCACCCACATTGAGTTGGTAACTGAGTCTGCCTGTCCACTGCCATTCCTTCATCTTGTTGAGTCCTGTCCCATCTCTCTCTTCTCATTGGTACCGTCTTAGCCCAGGCTGATCATTTTCACATGAACAGTTATGGTACCTCCTTATTCTCTTTCAGTTTATCCTTCATACTGTTGCCTGCATGATATTCGTAAAAGACAAAACACGAGCTTATCTCTCTTCAATTTAATTTACCACAGTGTCTTCTTATAGCCATTTAACAAAGTCTGGATTCTTCTGTGTACATTCTTATTAACCCTTCCATGATTTATATTCTGCCTACCATTTTGTGCCATGTTGCCCCCTTTCTCTCCTCAAATGTTCCTGCTATACCAGATCACTTATAATCCTTGAATGAAGAATTTTTTTTTTTATATCCAGGACTTTGTGCATACCCAGAAAAAAAAAACTTTCTACTAATACGTAGTCCCTTTGAAATTTCTTCTATAAAGAAGTAGCAGATGCCTTTTCATGACTACGTACCCAACCAATGTCAAGCATGCCCTTCTTGGTGAGCTCCATTCATACTGGTGCCATGTACTTTGGTGCTCTTAATTTTTTTATGTCTCTCTCCCCTTGCTAAACCATGATGAGTTTCTGTAAGGTAGGACTTACGTCTTACTTTGTCCTAGTGCTTAATGTAGGGGATGGCCACATCCTAAGTATTCAATAACTGTTGAATGAAATTTATTTCTGTTGTATGCCCTAAACCTGAATATGGATATATATATTTTTTTTTATAAAAAGGCTGTGCTGGGTTCTTTTTCATGGCACCTCGGAGGCTGTTGGCTGCCTCAGCATGAAGTTGAACATTTCCTTCCTAGCCACTGGCTGCCAGAAGCTCATTGATGTAGACGATAAACACAAGCTACGAACCTTTTATGAGAAGCTGATGGCTATAGAAGTTGCTCCTGATTCTCTGGGCAAAGAGTAGAAGGGTTATATTGTCCAAATCGGTGGTGGAAATGACGAACAAGGTTTACCCATGAAGCAGGGTGTCTTGACCCATGGCCATGCCCACCTTTTACTAAGTAAGGGACTGTGCTGGTTTAAAAGGATGTATGTACCCAGAAAAGCCATGTTTTAATCTTAATCCCATTTTGTAAAGGCAGCTGTTTCTTCTAAATCCTATTCAGTACTGTATGCTTGAAATTGTAATTATATCATCTCCCTGGAGGTGTGATTTAATCAAGAGTGGTTGTTAAGCTGGATTAGGTGGAGGCGTGTCTCCACCCATTTGGGTGGGTCTTGATTAGTTTACTGCAATCCTATTAAAGAGGAAACAGTTTGGAGAAAGCAGGAGATTGAGAGAGAGCAGAGCAGAATGACATAGCCACGAGAAGGAGAGTCCACCAGCCAGCGATCTTTGGAGATGAAGAAGGAAAATGTCTCCCTGGGAGCTTCATGAAATAAGAAGCCAGGAGAGGAAACTAGCAGATGATGCCGTGTTCGCCATGTGCCCTTCCAGATGAGAGAGAATCCCTGACCGTGTACACCATGTGCCTTTACAGATGAAAGAGAAGCTCTGACTAGTGTTCGCCATGTGCCCTTCCACTTGGGAGAGAAACCCTGAACTTCATTGGCCTTCTTCAACCAAGATTTCTTTCCCTGGATGCCTTTGATTGGACATTTCTATAGACGTGTTTTATAATTGGAACATTTTCTTGGCCTTAGAACTGCAAACTAGCAACTTATTAAATTCCCCTTTTTAAAAGCCATTCAGTTTCTGGTATATTGCATTCTGGCAGCTAACAAGCTAGAACAGGGGCATTCCCATTATAGACCAAGAAGAACTGGAGAAAAAAAAGTGCAAATCTGTTTACGGTTGCATTATGGATGTCAATCTGAGTGTTCTCAACTTGGTTATTGTAACAAATGGAGAGAAAGTAATTCCTGGACTGACTGATAACTACTGTGTCTCATTACCTTGGGCCCAAAAGAACCAGCAGAATCTGCAAACTTTTCAGTCCCTCTAAAGAAGATGGTATCCACCAGAATATTGTGAGAAAGCCCCTGAAAAAAGAAGGTAAAAAACCCAGGACCAAAGTAAGATTCAGTGTCTTGTTACTCTACATGTCTTGCAGCATAAACATAGGTGTATTGCCCTAAAGAAACAGTGTACTAAAAAAAAATAAGGAAGAGGCTGCAGAATGTGCTCAGCTTTTGGCCAAGAGACTGAAGGATGCCAAAGAAAAATGCCAGGAACAGATTGCCAAGAGACGGAGAATGTCCTCTCTGATAGCTTCTACCTCTAAGTCTGAGTCTAGTCAAAAATAAGATTTTCTAAGAGTTACAAATAAATGAGACATTGAATTTTCTTTAAGCCTTTTCTTTGATGAAAAAGTAAATAAAGAAACCTGGTTCTTGGAATCTGTATAGGTAGGAAAGGGACTATATAGCAACAGTGGACAAATCTTGGAAGATACTTCAAATATAGACAGACCTTTGTGCTAATGGAAGAGATGATGGAGCCAGTATCATCTGCAAGTAGCACATGGTGCATAGAGGAAATGTATTGGCCTTTTCAGCAAGGCATGAAACAAAAACCCAAGGAAAAGTGACTAGGACTATAACTCTCTTATACGGTTTGAGGAATACAGATTTTCTTAGGAGCTATACAAAATTTATTACATGGAAGTGCCTTTGTGAAGATGGACATTTGTCATACATTAAAAAAAATTATAAAGCATAGTTAATGGATACCATTTTAAACAGTCTACAAAGCTTTTACAACCAGTTCAAATTTGTTGTATTAACAGAAAGCTTTTCAACTCTAGTGGATTGTTAATTTATTCATAGTCTTAATCTCTCTTTCACTCTGAAAAGAGTTGACTGTGCTTATATAAATAAACTCTTGCAATCAACCAAGGATGTACAAATTAAAAGAAAAAAAAAGGCTGTGTTAGGGTTCGCTAGAGAAACAGAACCAATGAGAGAGATATGTAAGTATGATTTTAATAAATGTGTCTCATTTAACTGTGGGAATGGAAGACTCGAAAATCCATAGGGCAGCCTGTGAAGCTGGCAGCTCTGATGAAGGGTTGGGACAAACTTTGCAGAAGAGACTTGCTGGCTGAAGAAACAGTGAAAGAGTCTCTCTTCTCCTTTAAAAGCCTTCTGATTGTAAATGTTGTTGTCAGAGACACACCTTAGTGCTGCCAGTAGCTCAGCAGGAGGGCGGAGGAAGGCACCATGAACCTGAAGAATAAAGACACACAGAAGAGTCTTTTCAGATGAGAGCAGGGAACTCATGTCTCAAAGGACAAGAGCCCTGAACGCTTGCTCAGCACCATATTTATTTTCTCAGTACAGCAGGGAGTGCACAGAAATAACTTTTTGTTTGTGTTTATTCTTTAACAGTCCATGCAGACAGAGTGCCTGTTCATTATTGGGGTAGTGATTATGGGACAAGGAGTATGTTTTTGCTCTGTCTTTACTGTGATGATAGCCAAGTGGATGTTTCTCAACTTTGACTAACTTTAGTGTTCTAAAATTAATATTCTATCATAACCCACAGGTCTCAGTGTTCTGAGTCTGCACATGTTCTGCAAAGCTATTGCTTTGACTTCTCTTATTTTTCGCTTCACTTAGTGGATCTCAGATGTAATCAGCCACAGATGCAATCAGCTGACTTATAACTTAATATACCAGCCTTCTGGTTTATCAGCCAGCCATGAAATATCCTTGCAACAAAGGTCAGGCCAGTGCTTGCCTGACCAGACAACTGGGCATAATCATTTGGCCAAGTTGACACCAGAACCTAACTATCACAGTCTACCTCTTGTCAGTTTGGCAGCTATATACATCACCTTGAAACATGCTTAATTTCCAGTTAGAACACAATAACAGACATATGTTTCACCTAACGATACTCAGCTATCCTGCATACAACTGGAAATGCACTTTATCTCTCCAGAATAGGGTGCAAGTCCTTAGGTAACATTTACTGTTAAACTTCATATCCTATTAGTTAAATACTGTAAGATGAACAAAACAACTATGTCGTATGATAAGTGGAAAACAAGATATTTGCTTATGTACAGATGGAAACATACTTAAAACAGGGAGGAAATATTCATACAATCACAGTCCTCCTTTCTGTAACTGGTCATGTGCGTGGCTGTAGTTCGTATTTATCACTACCTTCTTCTACTACTCGTTCCGTATTCCCTTTACTCTCAGCAAGCACTTCAGCTGAAGTTTCATTCTTGAAGTTTCTGGGTCATTAGTAGTCCTACCTGGATTGGGTTGTTGCAGTTTTCCATTGACTTTAATCACAGGTATGTAGTACTAAGAGATGCCCTAGGGGTCTCCTGTATTTCAGAAAAACTCTTCTTTACCTCCATTGTGTAGTTGCAGTCCTGTTTCCCCTTGATAGTCAGGATCAGTCACCCCAGGCAGAACAGTAATCCCCTGTTGTGCCTGTTTATTCAGTGGCATGAGAAGTCCAAAGTGGTCAGGTAGCAGTCTTAATTTCCAGTTCAATGAAATCATTGTGTGTCCTGAAAGGAGTACTCCTTTTGAAACTAAGCAGACCTTAAGGTTTCAGGGACAAGAAGCAACAATTTTCCTAGTGGATCACTAGGGGTGATAGTGAGTGGTGCCATTCCCATTTCTGCTTCCACAGGTCTTGGACCTGTGAATACTGACTGTGGGAGAAACAGCACCATAAAGTGGATGCTGATTCAGAGCATACACAGCCTCCTGGAGAACGTTGCCCCAGCCTTGCAGGGTATTGCCACCTAGTTGGCACTGTAATTGGGTCTTCAAAAGGCCATTCCACCACTCTATTAACCCAGCTGCCTCTGGATGATGGGGACCTTGGTAAGACCATAGGATCCTGTGAGCATGTGCCCATTCCCACACTTCATTTGCTATGAATTGGATTCCTTGGTCAGAAGCAATACTGTGTGGAATACCATGATGAAGGATAAGGCATTATGTAAGTCCACGGATGGTAGTTTTTGCAGAAGCATTGTGTGAAAGGTATGTGTCCATAGTATGTGTCTATTCCAGTTAGAACGAACTACTGCCTCTTTCATGGTGGAAGTAGTCCAGTGTAATCAATCTGCCAATTGTAGCAGGCTGATCATCTTCAGTAATGGTGCCATATTGGGGGCTGAGTGTGGGTTTCCACTGCTGGCAGAGGGGCCACTCAGTAGTGGCTGTAGCCAGGTCGGCCTTGGTGAGTGGAAGTCCATGTTGCTGAGCCCATACATAACCTCCGTCCCTACCACCATGCCCACTTTGTTCATAAGCCCATTGGGCAATGGCAGGAGTGGCTAAGAGGATGACTTGTATCCACAGGATGGGTCATGTTATCATTAAACCTTCCTCTGCTGAAGTTACCCTCTGGTGAGCATTCACATGGGATACAAATATCTTCATATTCTTTGCCCACTCAGATAGGTCTATCAACACACCTCTTCCCCAGACCTCTTTTTCACCAGTTTTCCAATTGTGCTCCTTCCAAGTTCCTGACCATCCGGCCATACCATTAGCAACCATGGGTCAGTATACAAACGCACCTCTGGCCAGTTTTCCTTCCAAGCAAAATGAACAACCAGGTGCATTGCTTGAAATTCTGCCCATTGGGAGGATTTCCCCTCACCATAGTCCTTTAAGCATTCATAATTTTGCTAAGATTAGTTTTTTAACTTCTAGTTTGAAATTATAGAGCTGTTGCAAAAATAGTAATTGGCGCCATACAGAAAATTCCGTCATACCTCCACACCCCTCAGAAACCCAGATATATCAGTTTTAACATTTAGTCACCTTTGCTGTTATATTCATTCATTATTTCACTCCATCTACCTACCTATCTCTGTATTTTTTTTAACCTTTAAGAGCAGTTTGCACACATTATATACCCTTTGAACACATACTTCCATGTACAGTTCCAGCAAACAAGGGCATTCAGTAATGTAATAAAAACTGCAGTTATCAAATTCAAGAAATTTACAATTTTTATGAAGCTTACATTCTGTATTCCAAATTTTCTTATGTCCCACTAATGTCCTTTGGAGCCTTTTCTTGTCAATTCATAGATCTCAATCATTATCATGTATTGCATTTAATTGTCATTAATTCTTTTAGTTTTATCTTTAATTTTTTTTTCTTGTGAAAACATATATGCAACATAAATCTTCCCATCCCAACCCCAGCCAAGTATACCATTAAAAGGGATTATCATATTCACAATGTTACAAGACTTTCCCCACCAACATTTACTAGATCTTTCTCTTCACCTCAAACAGAAACCCTATACTTATTTTGCATTAATTACCCATTACTCTTGCCACCCACCCCTGGCATAGAGACTTTCTGCCGCCATGATTTGCATATACTCTGATATTTTATTTATGGTTCCCATGGGGCTTAAATTTAACATCCTTAATCTATGACAGTCTCATTTGCTCTAATACCAACTTAACTTCAATAGCATATGTAAACTATATACCAATACTGCTCCATTCTACCACCCCTTCTTTATTGTCACAAATTACATATTTATATATTATTACTCAGAATCATTGATTCATCATTACCTTCTGTGCATTTGCCTTTTAGATCCTGGAGGAAGTAAAAAATGGAGTTAGTTAGGAATAAAAATTACAGTAGTACAACTATTTATATTTACCCATGGTATTGTCTGTACTGTGTATCTTTATTTATTTGTGTATCCTCATTCGATTTTCTCATGTCCTTTCCTTTCAACCTGCAGAACTCCCTTTAGCATTTCTTGTAGGGCCAGTCGAGTGGTGATGAAGTCCCTCAGCTTTTGATTATCTGCCAGTGTCTTAAACCCTCCCTTACTTTTTTTTTTCTTTGTAGTTTATTTCTATTTCATATAGGAGGCTTTGTTTGTCCATAAGTTTCATTATTGGCCTTTTAAAATATATTTTGTTGTAGCAACATATATCTAGCTCAAAATGTCCATATTAACCACTTTAATATGGACAACTCAGTGGTTCTAATTACATTTGCAATATTGTACTAATATCACTAGCATCCATTACTCCAGCTTTTCATTTCTTCAAAGAGAAGCTCTGCACCCATTAAGGAATAACTTCCCATTCTTCTAACCTTCTGGCGTCTGATTACCTGTAATTTCTTATCTGTTTCTATGAATTTTCAAATTCTAGGTATTTTATATATACAGTATCTGTGTTTCTATATCTCATTTATTTTACTCAATCCAGTGTTTACAAGTTCCATCAGTATCTTAGCCTGTATCAGAACTTCATTTCTTTTTACAACTGAATGATATTCCTTTGGATATATTACATTTTGTTTAAAAATTCATATGCTGATAAACAATCAGGTCTCTTCTACCTTTTGGCCCTAATGAGTAATGCTTCTATGAACATTAATGGACAAATATATATTTTTTTATTTTATTTTTTATTGGTATATATTATATTTTCTCTTATCATCTAATCATCCAAAGTGTATAATCACTGGTTCACAGTATCATCGTGTAGCTGTGCATTTATCATCACAGTCAACTTTTTTGTGAAAAATAACATATATACAAAAACAATAAATTTCAAAGCACATCACAATTTGTTGTGGGACAGATTTCAGAGTTTGGTATGGGTTACAGTTCCACAATTTTAGGTTTTTATTTCTAGCTGCTCTAAGATACTGGAGACTTAAAAAAGACCACTATAATGATTCAGCAATCATACTTTCTCTGTTTAACTCCACCATCACCTTTGATTTTTCTCCCACTCTTAGTGGTATTTGGGTTATGCCATTTCTAACTTTTCCATGTTGGAAAGGGCTTTCGATAAAATGGATTGGGGGGTGGAACTAGTTGATGTTCTAGAAAGGCTAGCCCTTCTGCATTTCAGGATTTATCAGGTCTAGGGGCCCATCTGGAGGTTGTAGGTTTCTGGAAAGTTACCCTAGTGCATGGAACCTTTGTAGAATCTTGTATGATGCCCTAGGTGTTCTTTAGGATTGACAGGAATGGTTTTAGTTGGGATTTGGCAAGCTATGTTAGTTAACAATGTCTAACTGAAGTTTACGTTTGAGTGACCTCTAGAGCAGCCTCTCAACTCTATTTGAACTGTCTCACCCACTGATACCTTATTTGTACACTTCTTTTCTGCCTTTTTGTCAGAATGGCATTGTTGATCCCATGGTGCCAGGGCCAGGCTCGTCCCTGGAAGTCATTTCCCGCACTGCCAGGGAGACTTTCACCCCTGATGTCATGTCCCACATAGGGGGGAAGGCAGTGATTTCACTTGCAGAGTTGGGCTTAGAGAGATAGGGGCTACATCTGAGCAACAAAAGAGGTCCTCCGGAAGTAACTCTTAGTCATACCTATATGTAGCCTTAGCTTCTCTGCTACATACATAGGCTTCACAAGAGCAAGCCTCAAGATCAAGAGCTTGGCCTATTGATTTGGGTGTCTCTCATGTTTGACACAGTATCAGGGGTTTCCCCAGTGGTAAAGTTTAATAGTTTCATATTTTTTCTCCCATCCCTCAAGGGACTTTGCCGATACTTTTTGATCATCTGCTTAATATATTCGGGGATGTATCCAGGCATTACATTAAGCTATGCAGAATTAAAGGCCCTCATTCTTATTTTGAGCTCCCTGTGTTTGGATTGTTTAAATGATTTATCCAGATGGGGTTGAATTGGAATATGTACTATAAGAAGTTAAGGTTCTAGACAAAACAAACCTTTCTTTCTTTGGTCTCAAAGAGTAAATGAGGGAAGACAGTATCTTCCTTACCCCCATATACTGAATTACCTTAATCCCAACCTGATCGGCTTCATTCTTATCTCTAAATACCAGGTTATATATATATAAAAGAGTCTCACCCAGTGTCCCACAGATTCATTCCCAGTGTTGCATGCCTCACAACTTCGTTTGTTTTTGTAACATATGTAGCCATCATATGTATACACCATTTTTCACCAGTCTCCTTCTCAGTGCATCCATCAGCCACCTCCATTCATTGGGCATTATGTATAATGCCCAAAGTCAGCAGTCCATCAACACTCTCAATTTTAGAAAACTTTCTCCCTCATTTTTTTTTTTTTTTTTGCATGGGCAGGCTCCAGGAATGGAACCCGGGTCTCCAGCATGATGGGCGAGAACTCTGCCACTGAGCCACTGTTGCCCGCCCCCTCCCTTACTTTTGATAAATACATTTGCCATATATAGAATATTTGGGTGGCAACATCTTCCCACTGCTTTCTTGCCTTGTTCTTTCTTTCTCATTGTTTCCAATGAGAAATTGGCATATAATCTTATTGAGATTCCCTTGTATGTAACATGTTACTTTTCTCTTATGGTTTTTAGAATTCTCTTCTCATCTTTGGCATTCCACAGGTTGATTATAACAAGGTACCCTGTGGGTCTATTTGGGTTTATGCTCTCTGAAGTTTGTTGAGCGTGTTAGATGTGTATATTCATATCTTTCATTAAATTTGGGAAGTTTTCAGCCATTATCTCTTTGAACATTCTCTCTGCCCCTTTTTCTCTTTCTTCTCGGGTTCCCACATTGTATATGATGGTTTACTTGGTGGTATCCCACAGTTTCCACAGGCTCTGTTCTCTGTTCTTCATTCTTTGCTCTTTCTGATCCTCAGACTGGATGATTTAAATTTTCAAGTTCACTGATTATTTCTTCTGCCTACTCCAGTCTGTTGGTGAACGCCTCTAGGAATTTTTTTCATTGCTATTACTGTGGTCTGTAGCTCTGTTTGGTTCCTTTTCATCATTTCAGTCTCTCTGTTGATATGGTTTCTAATGCTGTAATCTTTTCCTTTGCCTGGCCTATCACTTCCTTTTTCCGTGTATGTTCTATAATCTCTTGTCAAAATCTGGACATTTTGTTATTTTAATCTGTTACCACTGAAAGTTAAGACTCTGAGATGTCTATTCCTTATGCTTGTATCCAGGTAGTACCCAGGGCTTTCCTTGAATGCTAGGAGTTAACAAAAAGATAAAAAAGAAAAGGCAAAAAACAATACCTTTCCAAGTCTTTGAAGATTGTCCTGTTCAGCTGCTTTTCTTGAGTTTATCCATAAAATGAATTTAGAGAGTAGCTCTAGGCCAAAGCACAGGGGCCTCCTTAGTTCTTTGTACACATGCATCTTGTCTTGGTCCCCCGAGAATTCCCCATTTACAAGTTCTGAATGTCCCCTCTTCCCTAAGAAAGAGTTTCTTTACATTCCTGGGCACTACGCATTAAGTCCTGTAGCCAGCAGTCCGTTGCACTAGGCTGCCACTTAACTGCTCTCTGATAGCCTTCTGCATGAGAACTCTGAGTTCCCTTCTGCAGTCAGGGCAGGTTCTGGGATGAGTCCCTCAGGTCACCACTAGACAGGTTGGGCTAGACATACATGTTCCTAGTATGTGCATGTTCTGGTTTGCTAGCTGCCGGAATGCAACACACCAGAGATGGATTGGCTTTTAATAAAAGGGGATTTATTTTGTTGGTTCTTCAGAGGAAAGGCAGCTAACTTTCCACTGAGGTTCTTTCTTACGTGGAAGGCACAGGATGGTCTCTGCTGGTCTTCTCTCCAGGCCCCTGGGTTCCAACTACTTTCCCCGGGGTGATTTCTCACTCCATCTCCAAGGGCCTGGGCTGAGCTGCAAGTGCTGAGATGAGGAATGCCAAGCTGCTAGGCTGTGCTATGTTGCGATCTCTCATTTAAGCACCAGCCAATTAAGTCAAACATCACTCATTGCAGCAGACACACCTCCTAGCCGACTGCAGGTGTAATTGGCAACAGATGAGGTTCACGTACCGTTGGCTTATGTCCGCAGCAACAAGATTAGGTATGCTCACCTGGCCAAGTTGACAACTGAATCTAACTAACACAGTGCACAAGGGTCGTTAATCTAATCCTTCTAGAACCAGGACCAGGGGTCTGTACCAGAGGGGAAGGAAGGTGAGCTGATTAGGTTGTCAGGAGATCCTATAACTTTTAAGTAGGCTTTTTCTTGATTTGGTGCTTGCCCTGTTACTGTAGACCTTTAACTATTTTCTTGAGCTTTGAGAAAGATGTTTTTTCCAGTTTTTGCTGGTTGTTCAAAGCTGCTATGGGGATGTAGCCCTGAAGTATCTCATTCCACCATCTTGATCATGGCTTGGATCTTTGCTAAGGATTTTAACTGGGGCATTTTTGCCTCATACTTCTGTAGGCTCTCTTTATGAAGGTTAATATTTCTAATGTTAATGGTAATTTTTATCGTAACTAGTATTTGTTGAAAATACTACATGCCAGAAATTGTTCAGTGCATATGATATTTTATGTAATCCTTATAGTAAGCCTGAAAAATAGATCTTACTTTATTTTATAAGTGGGTATTCAAAGACAGAGGTTATATAACTTGGTCAAGCTACTCAGTGGCACAGCATTATTTAACTCATTGGTCTATTGGATGTAAAGCCAGCTTTCTTTCTGCTATGCTTTTTATTGTTGAAGAATTTCACTATTTTCTGGATATTAAATCATTAATCCAAAAGATAAAATTCATAATTTCAGAAACAATGCTTGGATATTATTAGAAGAAAACTAATTTGACTTTTGGTCTTTATCTCACGTGTATATTAATAATTCACAACTTTTTAGCTTTGTATACTTTGATAGGCAGAATTTGTCATGAGGAAATAGCTCTTCATAATTGAATAAAACTTGTAAAATATGCTTATATGAGTACATAAGTTCTCTTACAATTAAAAACAATAAAGAAGAAAAATCAGTAGAAAAAGACATGCAATTATCAAATGATGATGCTGTCATTAGAATTAAACTCATTTTTGCTCTTCTATGTGAGTATTATTTAACATTCTGGGAACTCACATTTGGATAAAATACTGAGGTGAGTTAACCTACAGAGTAATTTTGCTTTTATTTTGAATGCATGAATATTTCTACCATGGTTCCCTTGTAGGTGGGTGATCCAGTCTTCAATAGACAGGTGGGGAAAAGCCAATCTAAGTCAGGTACATTCAGCATACAAAAGCTTGAATAATTAAGAGTTAACTATATAATTTGATGTTCTGAATTTGATGATGATGTGGAAGTTGTTTGGATTTTTATCCCGAACTGATGTTTCTCCAACATTGCTTTTAGGAATAAGCGTCATCCTGATCTTCATCTCTGGGCATGTTCTGGGAAGCGAAAAGACCATGATGAAGTAATTGCTGGGGTAGAGAAAAGAATGGCAGTGCAAGACACAGTTAATCTGAAAGAAAAGACAGCTCATGCTCAGAATCATAAAGAACCAGCTCGTTTGCCTCTAAAAATGGGAGGAACTTACATAACCAGTGAGCACAGCTACCAAAAGCCACAAAGTTTTGGTCAGGACTGCCAGTCTCTAGCAGATCCTGGGAGCTCAGATGATGATGATGATGTTAGTAGTTTTGAAGAAGAACAGGAATTTCATATGCGTGATAAAAACCATTTACAGTACTCAATAAAAGAAGATGGAAGGCCTGAAAAGGTAAAACTGGCTCATTTGTCTTTGCTTGGAAAAGATACCATAGAGCAATGGAAAATTTTATAAAATAAAACAGAAGCTCACACCTTGTCAGGATAAAGACATTTTATTTCTCTACAAGAAAATATTGACCATTTGAACATTTAATTATCCCCTAATTTCGAATAATGCTTCAATAACTTATGCCCTCAGAAAAATTTAAATTTTATAAGCTCCTTTCAATGCTTCCCCCAAAAGAAAAAAACATAAGCCACCTTTTATTCCAAATGAAAATGTTAGTGTGAGAAAATGAAAATAAGTATAGGTATGTATACCTGTACATTAATAAAATTTGTCCGTTTTTCTATTTTAAGATAAAAGGTGGTGTTCTAATTGCCTTTTTAAATTTTAGTAGTATTTGTAAATGCATATCAGTCCTCTTATGTATAAGCTGAATTTTCACAGCTCTGTGTATATTGAGTATTTATTTATTTCCTATTCACTTGGATTATCTTAGAGATGTTCCTGCATTTTTTTATTGATTCTCACTTAGCAATGCCAGCTTAAAAATTAGTTGTTTATTGTTTGGCTTCTTTATCAAGTGATAAATATAAATAAATACTTAACAGAATTTGGGATCTTATATTTCATGAACTTTGTGGTCAATTATTTTGTCAAATTAATGTCCCTCTTATGAATGAGTTATCTTTGGCCAATCCACGTTCATATTTTGTATCTGTGTTAAGCAGTTTGTACTTGGGGAGATTTTTACTTTTCCCTCACCTTGTTGATTTAACTGCATCATATTCAACAGTAAAGTTCAGTTTACAGTTAATTAGACATTACACTGTCATGCCAGTTTTCTTGATTTTTCCATCATTGCTATTCCCTGACTTCACTTATGTCACCAGTTCAGAAAGAGAAAACTGATTGGTCTAAATTCTCTTGGTGTTATAATTATGGAATATAATCTATAGTTCATTTATTTAGCACTTTTATTGAGTTCCTCTACCCCATCATCTAGTACTATGCTAGGCACTGTGGGCAGACATAGTAGATGTATCTATTCATAAGGATCATCAATGTAATTTGATTGTGTGCCAGTACTTCCTTTAAAAATATTCTAGGAGTCAGATGAGATTTCACTGTTCATCGTGGGTGATTAGATTTTTGATGTGTCTTTCCTTCTGTGACATTACATTTTATCCAACTCTTTATGTTTTTTCCAATGGTCCTTTGGAGAAGAATCCATCTGAAGGGAATATGGTATTTGTTTATAATGATAAAAAGGGCACTGAAGACCCAGGAGACTCACACCTTCAGTGGCAGCTCAATCTCCTTACACACATAGAAAATGTGCAGAAAGAAGTTACCAGCAGGATGGATCTAATAGAAAAAGAAGTTGATGGTAATTAAAGAAAGAACTTAAAATACAATTATTATAGTATGCTTAGTGTTATATGGAGAAGTTATTTTAAATTACAGGATGAGAAGTACAGAAGCTGTCTGTACTGATTAAACTTCTGTGCTTCCTTTACATTGTAATTTTCACAGCTGACATTTGAGGTCTTTTAGGTTTAATGCAACGTGGCAGCAAGTTATCTTAGTGGTTTTTTTTTTCTTTAAAAAAAAAAAGAAAAGATATTTATTAAATACTGCCAGAGTGCTAATGAAATGTATGTTAGTTTTATTGAACTATGCTTTCTTTAGAAGATGTTGTAAAGATTTCAACATATTTGAAATACGGGAAAAGGATATCTTGAATATTTGTTTTCACTTTGGTCAGTATTTGTTAAGTAAAATTAATAAATTAATTGTTAAGTGAAATTTAAAAAAAACCTACAAGGTTAAGTTTATGTTTGTCTATGTTTTAAGTTTGCATAAAAATTTTTAAATGGCTTTCTTTTATATTTCTAAATTTTACTATCATAGAGGACCCCTAAAAAATAGGCAGAAAGGATAGCCAGTATTCTTTCTGTGCTTTTCTGTCTCTTGTTTTTTCCCTGCAAACCTCAGAAGAGCCCTAAAAAGTAGGCAGAAAGAATATCTAGTATTTCTGTCTCTTTCTGTCTCTTGTTTTTTCCCTCCAAACCTCATATGTTTTCCTTTTCTTTTCCCACGAGTGTGTGGTACCTCTCTACACAGCTCCTCCTGCTTTTTTCCCCCTGCCATATGTAGAGGGAAGAGAAGAAACGGAAACCCATTTCAAACAATAGAGTTACTGTTTTTGAGTAGATTTTTTGAGGAAAAAAAGTACAGCCTGACTCTTATCTCTTAATAGAGTAGATTTCTGAAAGGAGCATCAGTAGAAGTATAGCGCATAATTAATTGTATTATGCATAGAATTTCAATAATGTTCACATGATTTTTATGAGTAATGATAAAATAAAATAGTGGAACTGAAAAGGATGTTGGGAAATCTCCATCACCTTTCCTTTCTTACAAAGAACTTCTGGATTTTTTTTAAAAAACATGTTTAGAGCACCTAAGTATAATTTAAAGTACAGACAATTTAAGTCTAAATTAATTGAAATCTTGAGCAGGCCCAAGGAACTATTGCTACCTTTTCTGGGAGACAGTAAAAGAAGACATTCAAAATAAAGTTAGTTCATACATGTGAAGGGAAAAATTAGCTGAAATATTGGATAAAAGTTACCAAAAGGGACTAGAACTCTTTGAGGGAAGGATATAAAGAATGCTCTCTCAAAAATTGCTTGAAGATAATCGCCTTGTAAAGACAGAAGTGAACTCTTGCCTCCGTCAAGTTTTTTAACCCTTTAATTATACCAGTTTCCATGTGTATTTGTTGTTATCTTCTCTCTTTTAGTCCTGGAAAGCTGGCTTGACTTCACAGGGGAGTTGGAGCCACCAGATCCTCTTGCAAGATTGCCACAGCTTAAACGGCACATAAAACAGCTACTTATGGACATGAGCAAAGTACAACAAATAGCAACTCTCTGTTCTGTATGACATCAGTGAAAACTCAGTGAAAAGAATGTGGCTCTCTTCAATCAAACCATTTTTATATCCACACGGCTGATAAGTGGAATTAAAAAGCTTAGTAATTGTTTGGTCACTTACTGATTTGTGACATTGACAAGATGGTACCTTGGAAAAGAAAATGAAACTGCATCAAGAAAGCTAATATAAAAAAAAAAATGCCATGAACAAGCCACAAGCAGTAATGTATTATATGCCAAGGTTCAGTGAAGTAGAATATAAAACTAAGGGAATCGAATTGGCAAGTGTTTTGAGTAGTTGTTCACATGAAGTGTGAGATATCTGTAGAAAGAAATATGGTATATTTATATAGTTTTTAGTAGAAAGACCCACATTTGTCAACCAGTGTTTGGCCAAAAACAAAACTTATTGAGGTTATTTAAATTCTGGAGAGTTCTACAAGGTTGCTGTAAGAACTGTTGTCTCTATGATTGATCCAGCTGCACAGAAGTTTAGGATTTATAAACTCTTAAAGGGTCATGAACTGTTTTCTGGGTAATTATTATGTCCTTAGTCAGAAAACTGACAGTAGATGCCTCACTTCTGGGAAAACAATTGTGGAATTCTTACGTTATTATGAATATATTTTAAAAATAAACACCAAATAATTGCAATTTATTGCAGGTACTAAGCTCATCAAAAACAAATTGGCTTGTAGAAGGGCCACATGTGCCAAACAATGTTGATACTGCTAGAAAGAGAATTTTAAATATTGTGGGAGTTCTCCCACCCCAAATCTCATGTAATGCTGTCAGTTCATGAAAATATATATATCATATATATATATAGAGAGAGAGAGAGAGAGAGAGAAAGAAAGAAAGAAAGTAGAATTGCAGTATTCAGGCTTCAGTATATGGCTGGATCCTGAGTATGCTTGGTATTTGCCTTTAGAGGAAAAATGTAAACCTCAGCTGGGATGAGGAGTGACATAAATATCAGAATAACTTGTGGCTGTGGATTTTTTTTTAACTGCTAGTAATAGAATACTGGAAATGCTTCATTTATGAAGATGAATTTTATTTTTAAAATACACATGTGCACTCAAAACTTTGAGCTTTGGTCACAAATGGACAGATTTCTGAAACCAAAGGCAACAAAGTTGCTGTTTTAGCTCTTGCTGGATTTTGAGCCTAGGTCCTACTGTCTGCCAGCGCTCACGTGCGCTGTCGGCCACTCCCAGTGCTCCGTGCGCAGTGTGCGAAGTGTGTGTGCTTGTTTTAAACAAACACTCAGCGTACATATGTACATAACCAACACATATTTATATCCACACATATCTAGTTTTATTACTATAGACTCTAAGAATTGGTGGTTAACATGAAATGTTACCTTTTAACAGACTGTTTTTAAAAATTAAAAATGTATGTACAGGTTTTGAAATTTTTTAAAAAGGGGAAGCAATGACTGTTAAGAGGAGGCTATTTGATGACATATAACACTTGAATATTTTTTGCCTCATTCTGTTTATCAGTTCTAGGAGTCTGTATAAATGCATTTTAGAACTGATAGACAGTAAACTTGAATTTATCTTTGATAAGAATATATGCCACTGTACATTCAGATATTATTTAAATTTGAAAACACACTGTTCTATATGTAAGGTACTGTATGTAAAACTCTTTATTAAAACTATTCCACATACCCTAAAATTTCAGCTTGCCTTTTTGTGGCCTTATATTTTTATATAAAGATGATTAGAAGAATGTGCAAGGCAAGTCAAGAAGTTATTGCCTTTTGAGATTCTCCAACTTGACTAATGTGCCAAAGATCACAGACATAAAATATAGTCCTTTGTATTTATTATGATGCATTAATTTTGTCATAAAGTTTTGGCTGATCGATGAAAAGCCTTAGTAGAGGTGATATTGTGGGATAGTTGCATATTAAAATATAAAATATAGTGTCTATATTTCATGTGTGGAGTAAATTTGCTAATGTCAATATTGTGAGACATAGCTTTCATTTCAAGACTTATACTACACATCTTTGTTTAAAAACAGTGGCTCTGATCTTTTTCCTATTGTGGTTAAATTCTAGACATTGACTTTTCTTCTTTTGTCAGAAATGGAGCATATAGCCTCTTTAACCTGTTGATAATGCTGTTACCTAGATTCTTGTCAAATATACAGAAGACTTTTGTGCAGTAATACTTCTCTTCTCATCCTCTGATGACCACAGTTAAATTAATGTGCATTTGTTCTTGCAGTATCTTAAAATTACATCACTTCATTTGTTAGCAGTCAGTTAACTGGAAGTTCCATTAATAATAATATATTAAAACTTTTTGGGTTTTTTTTGTTCTGTTTATATGTATAAGAAATAGAAGCCTGAATTTTTAAGTTTAGGTTTTTAAGTAAATTTATGTCAAATTATTTATATCCCTATATCCATTTAATATAGAGCATATCAACAATTGATTGAAGTCCTTTACAACTAGTGTTCTGAGCTTTTCTTTCTGAGAATCAAGTCTATTGTGAGAGCTTCAGATGGGACTTTTTCCCCCTTTGATCTTACCTTAAAAAGGTAGGTATATATATTTAAATATGAGCAGTAAACTAGAGAGGATGCTTCTTGAAAAGACAGTATTTCATCTTGAAATAGATTAAGCAGTGGTAGGGAGGGATCCCTCTTGGTGTTACTGATAAATATAATTTGTACTTTCTTATACTTGTTTGTGGTTCTACTGACATTACTTTTGAGCCTAAGAGTAATGCACTTTTCCTTAAAGTAACTTGATGATTCTTGTAAAGCCAGGTAGTCTCTTTTCTTAATGCCCATCACATTTCCACTTACTTCCTCTCAGATGCTCAAATTCCACATGTTCGGATTTAAACACATCATTTGGCCTCCGATAAACTTCATCTCTTCAATAAACTTCCCCAATTTCACTGTCTTGGATAATAAATAACATTACCCGAAGAATCTAGGCTTGAAATGCTGAATCAAACCCTATAAATCTGTGATGGTTCCTTCGAATGGATAATGTTGTTTTCCTCCTCAATCCCTCTGGTAGATGACCATTTTTCATAAAATAATGTCAGAGGTTTTACTATACTGACCTTTTTGATTCTGAACTTGTCTTCATTCTAATCTATTAAAATTGCCTCTACAGACTAAAGAATTGACACTTGAGGTGGGCCTGATATTGTACATTTTACCTGCACTTTCTAATTAACACTTTTGTCAGGTAGGTAAAACAAGATCATTTTCTAATTGTGGAAGCTGAGGTTTAGAGACATTTAGTAATTTGTCCTAGATAAGAGAGCTAGTACGTGGCAGGTTCAGATTCACCCTGTGCTCACTCCAGCTCATGTTCTTGTTGGGTTTACTTTGACTGTTACTGTCATTTCAGTAATAGGCTCTGAAACCTCCAGTGACTCCCTTTTGCAAACCAAATCTAGGCTGTTTTTTCGATCTTTTGCTGTCTGCCTGACCAATTCTCAGATTCATTAAGTGCAGACTCATTGTTACCTAGACTATGCTTGTTTTCATCTCTTACCTTTATATCAGTTTCCTGTTCTAAAGAATTCTCCCTTGTTTGTTCTGTCTCTGTAACCCAGACAATCCTTCAAACTTCAATTTCTCTTCATAAGAGAAGCAATCCATTATTGAAGGCTCTTTTGGATCCTGTATTATACCAAGCTATGGAAGAACTACATTAGTAAATAATAATTTGGCAGAGAGGAACAAGTGTGAACTTTGCAATCCTATACTCAAATTTTCACTTTGGCAGTTTACCAGCAGTGTGCATTGTCCGAATTTTTATTTCTTTAGCAATATAATGGGAATAATGCTAAATTAGATCCTTGCTTTGAGAATTAAAGTGAAGCAAATAGTGTATCTAGAAACTTTTTAATAATTAAATTCAATACACCTATTGAGTACCATCTATCTTCAGTCAGTAGGTGGTGACTGGGGTTGGATAGGGAAATAACATTCATTAAGACCCCAGTCAGGCTAATGGCAACACAAAATACAAATACTTTTCATTTTTCAATATTTTAATATTCAGTATTTCAATATTTCCAACCAATTAGGTGCTATCAGTATAAGGAACTAAGGGGGCAAAGAAGGAAAGGATAATTAAACTTGTGGGTTGAGGGGTTTGGGGAGAAGAATACAGTAGTTTTCAGTTTTTCCTTTGACTTCTTTGGAGGAATTTTGTGAAACATCCTCTCCTGTTACCTGTTATGTGGGTACCCCTGAAAGTAGAGCCAGGGACAATGACTTGAAGGTAGTTAGTTTATTTGGGAGGTCATCCAAGGGAATTTGGAATGAGGGAGTTGGAAAAGGGAGGTGGGGTGAAAGAGCCAATACAAGTATGCATAACTGAGGACATGGCTATGGGCAACAGGGCTTAGAGTCTGCCCTTTGAAATTGTTCATAAATTTAAACCCTTTTAAAGGGTGCAATAGCCAACATTTTTGTAAATGTGGACATTAAAATCAACCTGTTACATAATTTTTAAGTGTGTGCAATAGAATTGCAATACAGTTTTGCCATTTACCGTTATCTATTTTAAAATACATAAACAAACTCTTTGACATTTGAAAATTTTACATAGTTTAATATTCTCCTTGTCTTTCCATTTTACTTCCCAGTGGAATGGTATCTTCTTTTATATGTACAAGTCTTTTGCACCCCCTTGTAATTTTTGTCCATCAAAATGGTAAATCACAGTTTTTAAATTTACTTATTGCTTCTAAATATTGCATCAAATTCATGAAGAAAACATTAATATCATGTCATTGAATACAGAAATAGAAAAATCCACAATTATAGTTGAAGGTTTTAAGTAGACAGAGAATCAGTAAGGATATATTAGTCTGAACAGAGATGATCACCCAACTTGATCTAATTGATGTTTATGGTACATTCCACCCAACAACATCAAAATGCAATTTATTTTCAAGTACACATGGAAAACTAAAAAAGATAAACCTTATGCTAGGCCATAAACACATCTCAGTAGAGTTAAAATAATTCAAATCATGCATAATATGTTCACAGATCATAATGAAGTTAAACTAGAAATCAATAGAAGAGAGATATCTGGAAAAACCCCAAACTATTTGGAAAGTAAATAACCTATGGGGCAAAGAGAAAATTACAGGTAAAGCTAGAAAATATACTAAATTGAACAGCAATGAAAACAGCATGTTAAAACTTTTGCAGTGCAGCTCAAGCAATGTTATGGGGAATCTTGGATCTTTAAATGATTGTATTTAAAAAAAGAAAGGTGCACAGTCAGTCAGCTAAGATCCTATTTTGAGAAACAAGAAAAGTAAAAGCAAATTAACACCAAAATAAACACATGGAATAATAAGGATATCTGCTAAAACCAATGAAATATTAACAAGATAAACAATACAGAAACAAAAAAGCCATTTTATTTCTTAACAAGAAAATTGATAATTCCCTAGTTGTAGACTTAATGCAAATTACTGATGCCATGAATGAAAGAGCAAATATTATTACATATGCTGGGTTTTTAAAAATTTTTTTCAGGTGGTTAAAATCCTTTTGTAGCATCTCACTAAGAACAAACAAATAATCCAAGAAAATATTGTCATTTTAACAGTGAAAGCCAAACTCGTTTTGTATGAAGATACAACTGAGATGAAAACTATTAAAAATCATATAAAACTAAAATCTTAGGCAATCTGAGACAACCAATAAAATTTACTTCCAACAGGACTTCTACGACTTTCTATATCCATCCATCCTGTCCACATATTCCTCTTTCTTATTCAGCAGCAATCAGTTATTTTACTTTAGGGGGAAAGATATTCTCTTTTTCCTTAACAAAAACACTTCCTACATACTTTACATATTTAAATTACCAAAAAAGATGTTAAAATCAATCTTCAAGCCAACATCCTACACAACACAATTCTTGTTTTTTTCTTTTTTTGTGAAAAATAACATATATACAAAGCAATGAATTTCCAAGCACATCGCAACAATTAGTTATAGAATAGATTTCAGAGTTTGGTATGGGTTACAATTCCACAATTTTAGGTTTTTACTTCTAGCCGCTCTAAGATACTGGAAGCTAAAGGAAATATCAATATAATGATTCAGCAATCATACTTATTTGTTAAACCCTACCTTCTCTGTATAACTCCACCATCTCCTATGATTTTTCTCCCACTCTTTAAAGGTACTTGGGCTATACCCATTCTAACTTTCCCATGTTGAAAGGGGTTGTCCATAAAATGGGATAGGGGAATGGAACTAATTGATGTTCTGGAAAGGCTGGCCCCTCTGCATTTCAGGACTTAACAGGTCCCGGAACCCGTCTGGAGGTTGTAGGTTTCTGAAAAGTTCCCCTAGTGCATGGAACCTTTGTACTCTTGTATAATGCACTAGGTGTTCTTTAGGATTGGCAGGAATGGTTTTGGTTGGAGTTTGGTAAGCTATGACAGGTCTAACTGAAGCTTGCGTTTAAGAGTGACAACCAGAGCAGCCTCTCGACTCTATTTGAATTCTCTCAGCCACTGATATTTATTTGTTACACTTCTCTTTCCCCTCTTGGTCAGAATAGCATTGTTGATCCTAAGGTGCCAGGGCCAGGCTCACCCCTGGGAGTCATCGCCAATGCCTCCAGGGAGACTTTCACTCCTGGATGTCATGTTCTACCTACGGGGGAGGGCAATGATTTCACTTGCAGAGTTGGGCTTAGAAAGAGAAAGGCCCAGATGTTTGGAGATGCAGAAAGGAGTTGCCCTAGGGAAAAGCCTTTGGGGCCTGGAAGCCAGGAGAGTAGGCCAGCAGAGTTGCTGTGTGCCTTCTCATGTGACCAAAAAACTCAGATGAGAGCTAGCTGCCTTTACTCTGAAGAACTACCAATTTTTAACTAAATAAATCCCCTTATTAAAAGCCCATCTCTAGTATGTTGCATTTTGGCAGCTTTAGCAAACTAAAACAGATGCAAATTACAAAAACGGACTTAAAAAGAAATTTTAAAAATTGTATTTGTAAATCTCACAAAGAAAAGTCCAGCCCTACATGTGAATTCTGTCAAACACTTAAGAAAGAAATAATCTGCTTTTTCTACAAACAGGTAGAAAGGAGGAAGGAACACTCAAGTCTCATTTTTTGAGACCACTTTTGACCTCATATCAATAGCAAGAAAAGACATCACAAGGAAAGAAGACTACAGACAATAAATATCCCCCCTGAACATAGATGCAGCCCTCCCCAACAAGATATTAGCAAACTGAACCCAGCAATATATAATAAGGGTAATACAGCATGATCAAGTTAAGCATTTCCCAGAAATACAAAGTTGACTTAGTATTCAAAAATCAATGTTACACACCATATCAATAAAATAAAGAATAAAAATGTTGTGATAATCCATGTTTCAGTTTGCTAAAGCTGCCAGGATGCAATATACCGGAAATGGATTGGCTTTTATAAAGGGTATTTATTAAATTACAAATTCACAGTTCTAAGGCCATAAAAATGCCTGAATGAAGGCATTAAGAGGAAGACACTCTGACTCTGAAGAAAGGCCGATAGTGTCCAGGTTTTCTCTGTCACATGGGAAGTCACGTGTTGTCTGTGCTTCTCTCCTGGCTTGTGGTTTCAAATGGCTCTCTCAGCTCCTGCGGGTCTTTCTGTCTTCCCCTGGGACATTCTCCTGCATCTACAAACATCCATACCTAGGCCCTTGATTTCTGTGTCAGCTCTGAATTCTTTCTCATAAAGGACTCCAGGAAATGATTAAGACCCACCTTCAGTGAGTGGGGTCACATATCCATGGAAACAGCATAACCAAAGGTCCCACCCACAATCGGGTAGGTCACATCTCCATGGAAACAATACAATCAAGAGGTCCCACCCAACAATAGGTCTGCCACCACTGGATGGACTTAAAAGAATATGGGTTTTCTGGTGTACATAACAGCTTCAAGCCAGCACATCTCAATAATGCAACAAAAGCGTCTCACAAACTTCAACATTCATTTCACAAATCATTCAACATCACGATTAACAACTTTTAGAAAAGAAAAAGTAGAAGGGAGTTTATATAACTTTGTAATGGGCATCTCCCAAAAACTTACATCTAACAAACTTAACTGTAAAAGATTATTTTCCTCTAAAATAAGGAATAAGGCAAGGCTAGCTACCATTACCTCTATCCAATATTGTACTGGAAGTTCTCCCATTGCAATATGGCACTGTGCAATAAGGAAACAGAAAGCAAATATATTCAGATTGGATTGAAGAGGAAACATTTGCAGATGACACGTGTGCATGAAAAATTCTAGGGAATCTACCAAAATGTTACTAGAACCAATATTTTTCTACAATACCAATGATCTTTTCAAAATGGAATTAAAAAGCAATACTATTTTGAAGGCATAAAAATATAAAATGGGGATAAATTTGAAATAAAATGTGCACAACCTTTATGTGAAAAATTACAAAATAATGCTGAGGAAAATCGGAAATGATAAATGAATCAAGAGATATACCATGATAATGTATTGGAAGACCTATATTATTAAAATGTCTTCACTAAAGAACATATGGAGAACAAATAAACATAAAAACATCATTAGTCCTTAGGAAAGTTTGAATTAAAACCACAAGGTGACTACAAGCCTATTCAAATGGCTAAAATAAAAGAGTGACCATACCAAGTATTGGTAAGGATGTGGCAAAACTGGAACTCTCATACAGTTCTGGTGGGAATATAAATGGTACAACCACTTTGGAAAATAGTTTGACTTTTTTTAAAGACGTTAAACATGCACCATTATATGATCTAGCCATTCCACTCTTAGGTAAGAAATGAAAGCACATATCCATACAAAGACTTATAAAGGAAGTTTTATAGGAGCTCTATTTGTAATGGCACAAAATTGGAAATAACCCAAATGTCCATCAACACGCTAATGGAGAAACAAATTATGGTTTGTATCAGGGGTTGCCTGGGGGGAGGAAATGAGAGGGGATAAGAGAGCTTGTTTACAGAGTGGTACAGGAAGTTTTTGTGAGATATGGAAATGTTCATTACATTGTTGCAGTGATAGTTTCATGGGAATACACATCTGTCAAGATGAATTAATTTGGAAAATTATGCTACGTGTTCACCAGCCCATTTTTATTTTCCTCCTAGGCTCATAGGGGTCCACATGAATATAGGAGGACTAGGGACTGAGTTCAGACGCGAAGGATGTGTGGGGAAAATTGTTGGAGGCTTTCTAAGACTGGAAACATCTCATGAGATTTTGTTCTTTCTTTTCCATCTCCTCCTCACCCCTATTTGCCATTTGGATGATGCCCAGACAAAGCCAAATCTCAGTATAGCACAGCCAGAAACTGGAAGCCACCCCAGTCTCCAATCACCTGCTCAGGAGGTCAGCCAGAGCATCTGCATAGGACTTTGTGTAAGTAAACATTGAGTAGGTTAGAAGAGTACCCTCTATATTAAAGCAGGTATCACTGCTTATACTGAAAAAAAAAAAGTATAGATGTAACCCTTATCATCTAAACTCTTCTAACTGAATCTTTGCTATATGAATTTAGATATGAATAATATCTAAATTTTTACGTGGGCAGGCACTGGGAATCGAACCTGGGTCTGTGGCGTGGCAGGTGAGAATTCTGCCACTGAGCCACCATTGCACTGCCCATGAATAATATTTTGACATCTTTACTGAGATATAATTTACATATCATAGAATTCATCCATTCTAAATGTACAGTTTGATGAGTTTTAGAAAGTTATACAGTTTGCAGTCATCACTACAGTCCAGTTTTAGAACATATCCATCATGCACCCATTGAAATCAATCCCCACTTCTACCCCTAGCAGGCAGATACTGATCTGCTTTCTATCTCTGTAATTTCTCCTTTTCTAAAATTTTCATTTAAATAGAATATGCAATAGGTAGTCTTTTGTGTCTGGCTTCTCTTCATTCACATATTGTTTTTGCAATTTGTCCATGTTGTTACAGGTATCAGTAACATAACATAGTTCTGATTTATTGCTGAGTAATACTTCATTGTGTGGATTCAACCCATTTTGTTTTCTCTACTCACCAGATGATGTGAATTTTGATTGTTCCAGTTCAGGACTCTTAAAAACCATTCTGCTATGAACAATTTGTATACAAAGATTTGTGTAGACAGGCTTTTTTGTGTGTGTGGGATGGCACCGGGACTTGAACCTGGGTCTCCGGCATGGCAGGTGAGAACTCTGCCTGCTGAGCTACCATGGCCAGCCTGGTAGACATAAGTTTTTAACAACTTTTAGGTAGATACGTAGGTGGAATACTTGATCAGTTGGTAAGTTTATGTGTAACTTTTCAAGACAGTGCCAAACTGTTGGCTATAGTAGCTAGTAGTATCATTTTATATTCTCACCAGTAATGCATGAAAGTTACAGTATCTCCACATCCTCTTCGACACTTTGATTGCCTTGATTATAGATTTGACTATAGTCATTCTGTCAATTGGTATGGATATCTGATTGTATTTTTAATTTGCATTACCATTGTGATTAATGATGTAGAGTGTCTTTTCATGGGTTTATTTACCATTCATATTCCTTCTTTAGTGAAGTGTCTGTATCTTTTCTTTAGTATCTTTAGTGAAGTGTCTGTATCAATCAGAAGGACCTGATTGATACAGGTCCTTCTTCAGATATGTGATTTGCAAATATTTTCTCCCAGCCTGTGGTTTGTCTTATTTTCTTAATGCTATCTTTTGAATAGAAAAAAAATTAATTTTGATGAAGTGTAATTTATTGACATATTCTATAGATTTCACTTTTGGTATTATACCTTTGCCCAAAGGTTGGTGAATGCTTTCTCTTATGCTTTTTTCTAGAAGTTCCTAAGTTTAAGTTTTACATTTGGGTCTATGATCCAATAGGGGTTAATTGTTCTCTCTCTCTCTCTGTTTTCTTTCTTTCTCTCCCTCCCTCCCTTCTTTCTTCTTTCCTCTCCCCTCCCTCCCTCTGTTCCTTCCTTTCTCCCTTTCATTATCTCTCTCTATCTTCATATGGATATCCAATTACTACAGCACAATTTATTGAAAGACCATGTTCACACATACCCCAATTGTTGAAAATGCTATCTTATTTTTCCTCACTGTATTATCTATATACCTTTGTCAAAAATCAAGTGACCAGATTATGTGGGTTTATTTCCAAAGTCTACATTCTTTACGCACTGATTCATATTTTGATCCTTATGCCAATATCAAACTGCCTTGATTAATGTAGCTTTATAGTTAGGTTTGGAATCAGGTATTGCAGTTCCTCTAATTATGTTCTTCATTAAAATTATTTCTGCCAATTTGATTTTTTTCATTTAAAAAAAAATTACGATCAAATTGTCAACTCGTTTTCTTTTTGGGGGGGGGGTGCCTGGTCCAGAAATTGAACTCAGGCCTCCCACACAGAAGGCGAGCATTTTACCACTGACCCACCTGAGCACCCATGTCATCTTCTTTTAAAAGCCTGAATCGCAATTGCCATCCTAATGATATTGAGAATTGCAATCTTAACAATATGGAGTCTTTTGATGCGTAAGCATGGTATATTTCTCCATTTGTTTAGGATTTCTCTATTTTTTTTCTCAGCAATGTTTGTTCCATAGTTTTCAGTGTTCAGATTTTACATTTATTTTGTTAAATTTATTTCTAAGTATTTTATTCTTTTTGATGATATGGAATGCTATATGAAACAGAATTATTTTCTTAATTTCAGTTTCAGATATTTCATTACTAGAATGAAGAAATTAAACTGATTTTGTAAATCTTATATCTTGTCACATTGCTAAACTCACTTATTAGTTCTTTTACATTCCCTAAGACTTTTTATACACAATACCATGTTTTCTATGAATAAAGACAGTTTTACTTATTCCTTAGTGATATGTATGTTTTAAAATATATTTTCCCTGCCCTGTTGCACTAACAAGAACATCTGGTACAATGTAAAAAGAAGTAGTGAAATTGGTCATCCTTGCTTTATTCCCTAGGAGGAAAGAATTCAGTCTTTCACTATTAGACGTGATGTTATCTGTAAGTTCTTGGTACATGCCTTTTCTTGGGTTGAGGGTGTTACCTTCTATTCTTAGTTTTTATTATATTATATTACAGGTGTTAGATTTTGCCAAATGTTTTGTTTATATTGAGATGATCATAGAGTTTTTGTATTTTTTCTCTTGGTATAGTGTATTACATTGACTCTTTTGGACGTTAAACCAACTTAGCATTCCCAGAATAAACTTTACTTGGTATAATCAATTATTTATATTTCTGGGTCTGGTTTGTTAATATTTTTCTGAAGATTTAAAAAATCTGTATTCATAAGGAATATTAGTCTGTAGTCTTCTTTACTTACTTTGGTATCAGGGTAATACTGGCTTCATTAAGTGAATTGAGAAGTGTGCCCTTTTCTAGTTTCTGGAAGACTTTTTGTGGAAATAGCATTTTATCTTCTTTAAATGTTTGGTAGATTTACCAGTGGAGCCATTTGGGATTGAGAATTTTATTGTGAGATTTTTAAAATTACTAATTCAAATTTTAAATTAACATTAGATCTGCTCAGATTTTCAATTCCTTTAGTTTTTGCAGTTTGCGTCTTTCTAGGAATTTGTCCATTTCATCTAGTTGTGTAATTGTTAGCAATATTTAAAAAAATAGTTGTAGCTTATAATTCTTTTAATTTCAATGTGGACTTTAGTTCTTTCCTTCTTTTCTTCTTGATTTTGATAATTGGTGTCCCACCCCCACCCCTGTCTCTCATCGCTCTTTCTAGAGGTTTGTCCATTTTATGGTCTTTTCAATAAGCCAATTGTTGGGTTGTATTTTTTTTCTCTGTTTTCTGTTTCATTGATTTATGCTCTGGTCTTTATTATTTTCTTACTTTTTCTTCTTTTAGATATTTTTCTGCTCTCCTTTATCTAGCTTCTTAAGGTAGAAACTATGATTATTAATTTTAGACATTTCTTCTCTCTAACATAAGAATTTACAGCTAAAATTTTCCTTTAGGCACTGATTTAACTGTCTCCTACACATTTCACTATGTTGTATTTTCTATTTTCACTCTGTTTATTTTGTTAAGCTACTGGAAAACAATATACCAGAAATGGAGCAGCTTTTATAAAGGGAATTTAATAAGTTGCAAGTTTACACTGCTCAGGCCAAGAAAATGTCCAAATTAAGGCACCAACAAGAGGTTACCTTCACTCAAGAAAAGCTGATGCAGTCTGGAGCACCTCTGTCAGCTGGGAAGGCATGTGGCTGGTATCTGCTGGTCTGTTGCTCCTGGGCTCCATTGCTTTCAGCCCCTGTTTCCTGTGGTTTCCTCTCTAAGTATCTGTCAGCCTTCACTTAGCTCTGATGGGATGCAACTCTGGGTTCTGGCTTGCTTATCATCTCATGGGAAGGCACATGGCAATGTCTGCTGGGGTCTGCCCATGTCTAGGCATCTGCTCTCTCTGTCAGCACTGCAAGCATCTCCAAACATCTGTGTCTCTAGGTCAGCTCTAAAGCAACTGCTCTCCAAGCATCTGCATTTGAAGTCTCTTCAAAATGTTTCCACTTTTAAGACTCCGGTAAACTAAGCAGGACCCACCTTGAATGTATAGAGTCACATCTCCATCAAACCAAAAGCCACACCCACAATGAGGTATGCCACAGCTCCAAGAAATAATCTTATCGGAAGCTTTTGCCCTTATTGAATCAGGATTGAAAGAAACAGCTGCCCCGACAAGACTGGGTAAAGGTTAAACCGTGGCTTTTGTGGGGTACATAATAGTATCAAAACAGCACATAATCCATTCAGGATATTTTCAAATTCCCTTTGTAATTTCTTTGTTGTCCTATGGTTTATTTTGAGGTGCATTGTTTATTCCAGATAAGTGTGGCTTTCCCAGATTTTCTTTTGTTGCTGAGTTCCAATTTCATTCCATTGTAGTTGGGTCATATCCTCGTATGATTTCAGTCCTTTCCAACTTATTCTTCTATTAAGCCTTGGTATGTTCTATATGCCCTGGAAGGAATGTGTATTTTGCTGTTGTTGATTGGAATATTCTATACATGCCAATAAGGTCAAGTTGGTTAAGAGTTTGCTAATGTCCTCTGTATCCTTACAGATTTTCTCTCTAGTTGTTATATAAATTATTCATAAAGGGTTATTGAAATCTCCAACTATAATTGTTGAATTTTCTGTTATTTTCAGTTCAGTCACTTTTTATACCATGTCTTTTTGGCCCATGTTATTATATTCATATATTATAATTTGTTATGTTCATGATATATTAACACTTTTATCATTATTAAATATCCTTCTTCATTTCTAGTAATATTCCTTGTCTTAAAATCTGTTTTTCCTGATATTAACATACTTAAGAAAAATGGAAACATGTTGACATGAAAACTTGTACACAATGTTCATAGCAGCATTCTTCATAACAGCCCCAAACTGGAAGCAACCCAAATGTTCTTAAACTTATGAATGAATAAGTAAAATGTGGAATATCTATACAATGGTATATTATTTGGCAATAAAAAAGAAATGAAGTAGCAGTACATGCTACAGCATAGATCTTGAAAATATTTTGCTATGTGTAAGAAGCCAGTCATAAAGGACCAAGTATTGTATGATTCAGTTTATACATAATGTCTGAAATAGGAAAATCTATAGAGACACAAAGTAGATTAGTGGCTGTCTGGGCAAAGCAATAGTATAGAAAAAAGAGCATACAGGAACTCTGTACAACTATTTCAACTTTTGGGTAAGTCTAAAATTATTTCAAAATTAAAGTAAGCTATGGACCTTGGTTAATAATAATGTATTAATATTGGTTCATCCATTGTAACGAATCACCACATTAATGGGAGATTTTAAAAATAGGGAAAACTGTCTGTGAAGAATGGGGTTATATGGGAAATCTCTGTACTATCTGCTCAGGTTTTCTATAAATCTTAAACTAGAAAGTTCATTAGTTAAAAAACAGTTAAAGGGGCGGTGCGAGGGTGGCTCAGTGGCAGAATTCTTGTCTGCCATGCTGGAGACCCAGTTTGATTCCCAGTGCCTGCCCATGCAAAAAAAAACAAAACAAAACACTTAAAGAAAAAGAAATGTGAGAGGGTAATTATAAGAGAATATGCTTGGTTTGAGAAAGAGAATTTGCTGATATTATTACAAATCCACAGGCAATTTAAAGTCCTATCCTTAAAACACTCTGCCTCTAGGAATCAGGCTTACTCAGGAAATTAGAATATGCAGTCATTAGAAAAATGTGCTTGCTTCTTAGTCAGCACAGTATCTGTGGAAGAATGAAAACAAAAGTAGGGGGGAAGGGAGAAAGAAAGTGTTGCTTGGGAGCAAGGATGAGGTCTCAGAAGGCTGACTTACCAGGTTTGTATTAGAAAATGGGACCGTGAAGCCTAGGGTGGGCTGATACAAGCTGGAAATGGGCATGCCCGAGGGATCTGATTGAAAGAAGGCACTAGGAAAAGCAGAAAGGTCTTAATTGTTACTCAATCAGAAAGTAACTTAGGCCAAAGAAATCCAGCAAAGAAAGCAGAGATCTAGTGCAACCTAGAATGACTTTCCAAGGAGAGACGAGTCTAGGATCCAAGGGGCTATTGAGAAGCCCCATTGTGAAGCCACAGATGGAGGCTCCTTCTTCTTGAGCAATGGGGACCATCCCTGGCAGAATGGGCCACCCATAGAGTACTTTCAGGGAATCCTGATAGAGGTGAGAAGTTTAGACCAGAAAGATCAGCATAGAACACTCAATGTAGTTTCGGACAGTTCAAGGTGATACACCCACCTGCATGCAGAGGTGCAGATCCGGTTATTACTTATGCCCTGAGGGACCGTGCCCAAGAAAGTCAATGATGATGACTCTAAAGAAAGGCACACAAATATGAGGTGCATCGGAGGGAAGCTATGCAAAATGAAACAGCATCCACGTCTGGACTGTTGATCTGATGTACCTGTCTTGGCTGTGACATTTAAACTGGAGGAAGCAATGGGGGACAATGTATGTCTGAACAGCTGATGTGTTTGGCAGATACAGAATTTACTGATTTTATCTCTTCCACTCTGAGAGACCAGAGCAGCTTGGATCTTATGTTGTGAAGCTCTGCATCTCCATTAAACCTTCCACTTCAGCAGGGTGGACGTGCAGGTTCTTTCTCCCACACTTGGTCTTTGCTGGTGGGATCAGGGACTGGGCTGCAGTTTTTTCTGTGGTGGTTGGCTGGAGTGGAGCAGGCCCTGTCTAAAGTGCTCTGCCTTGCGAGCTGCCCCTTTCCTGGCCCTTCGGTTAGAGAGACTGTCCTTGGGGCTTTTTTTCTTTTGGTCAGTTCTCATCGGCCTTTCTGAGTTTCCAGCTTCTCTGACACTGGGTCTGAGATATATGAGGCAAAATGAAATGCAGGGAATGCACCACCGAGGTGATCACTGCTCCTGAGGCTGCTAGCTGCTCAGCCTTGTTTTCTTTGTATGGTGATTTTATGTGGAGTGTCCACAGCTTTTAGCTGCACTTAGCAGGAGGGATAAGGAAAACTATGTCTACTCCATCTTCCTGGAAGCACAAGGGATTTTGGTTATTGCCCTGGAAACCCAGGAGGGAAGGGCTGTGGCTGTGAGTCAGGGGGCATGATGGGGGTGGGGCCAAGCTCTCCAGCAGCAGCAGGGACCTGGGAGGCACAGCGGCAGGCTGCACAGGGAAAGATACAGCTAAGGGACTCACTGTGATGGGCACAGCTGATGGACGTCAGACACTGTAGCAGCTGGTGTTTGTGCTGAAGCACTTCCCCTCCTCTGTGACCTAATTCGTTTCCATTTCCCCCAAATCCTCAGTGAGCACTTATTACCTAGAGCTCTTGCGTGCTAGAGAATGAAGGGGATGAAGGAGAAGGTGGTTGCATTTGAGGCTGTGGAGGATGAAAAAGCCTGCCAGGAATGAGGGAGGCTAGAGCCGGGAGCGGGCTGGAGAAGGCTCGGGGGCTGGGAGTGCTGGCCCAGGGCCTGTGTGTTTCTGACTCAATGTGAGCGGAGGGGAAACCAGTGTCTGCGTCATCATGTGATGGGTCTCCTTGGTGGAGAGGTAGTCCTTGGCGCCATCCTCTTGAGGCTCACTGCTCTGCTGCTCGCGTGGAGAGAAGATTCTCCCCTCCCGGGAGGGTGGCAAGCTCTGGGAGACCAGCTCTGTTTGGTTGAGAAGGAAGGAGGCTGTGGTCCCGGCCCTCTGGGTGCCCTTGCCCCAGGGGGGTCTGAGGTGGACTTGGCCCCCAGCTCAGCGCTCCTTGCACCAGTGCACCCTTCGTCCCTAAAGCACCAAAGCCGCTGGGGCAGAGACACCCCAGGCCTGGACTGGACGAATTGATTCTTCTCTGCTGCATCCCAGAACCAGGTCAGCAAGAATGACTCAGCACCTGCATGGACCCCTGTGTGCGCGCTTCCTGCATGCACTTGGGGGTGATGAAAAGCAGGGTGTGGGGCTCTGCGGTGAACTTCTAACCATGCTCCAACTTTTTCTAAGAGTCGTCTGCTCTAGAATACCTGGAAATGGACAAATGACAGAGGGCCATGCTGTGTACCTGATGATAGTGAGAGGACGCTATTGGCTCTCCATGGCATGGGGTGTCCCTTGCCTGCATAACTGGGGTGGCATAGGGAGGGGAAGTTCTTCAGCTTGCTTTTCCTCTTCCAGTCAGTGCCACCATCATCTCCCCACATCATCTTTCTCTGAAATGGGTAATTCTCATTTTCAGCATCCCCTCTCCCACCTCACTCCCCACAGCGACTTGGTCTGTAGACCTGTTCATGCTTCCTGCTGAACAAGGGGAGTGAATCCCCTTCCCGTCTTGACTGGTGAGGAAGACTCAGCAAGGTCGGGGCTGGGGCCCAGAGGCCAGTGATGGCTTTTGGGGCCCTGAAGGAAGGTAGGCAGAGGATGGAGAGGAGTCAGATCCAGGAGGTGCAGTGAGGTATTAGGTTACCTCCCTGGAGACAAGGGCTGAGTAGATGTGAGGAGAAGAAGATTGGATGTCATTCAGGCTTGCTGTCTTCGAGATCACCTGTTGGGAGAAGTGTTGAGGAGTTCGGTTTGTGATGTATTGAACTTGAGATATCCATGGAGTGTCCAGCAGGCAGTTGGATGAATGGAACCCAAGTTTGACGGAGAAGTTTGGCTGGTGATAGAGATGCTGGGGCCCCAGCAACACAGAGCTTGTTGTAGGATATCATTGGCTATGAATCCTATATTCTGCTAGTTTGGGTTTTGCTTTTTATAGTAATACCATTGAATATTGTTGAGTTTTACTTTCCGTCGTTTCTATCATGAATGTAAAAATGGTGATAGTCGCCAACACTGGGCCCTAACTATATGATGACATGTTATAATCCCTTTAATACTAATAGTAACCCTGCCACATAGGAACTTCATTCCCATTTTCTGGATGAGGAAACTGAGGCATAGGAAGGTAGATTACTAGGCCAGTAATGTTTGGTCACCAAGTGTTTGGGGCTGGACTTGAGTTGAAATGGCTAGGTCCAGAGTCCACTCTTCACTCCTGCACGATGAGCTCATCACCCATTGCTCCCTCCATGTTGTTCATTCTGGGCTGTTCCAGGCCCTGCTGTAGGACCCTGGACTCAGTAGCGAACAACGTCTAGAAAACCTCTGTGTCTCCTGGAACCCAGGGCCTAGTGGGGTTGTCAGTAACTATGGGAGATAATTTCTGGTTGTGGTGATAAGAAGCCTGAGGAAGGTAAAGCTCAGTGACCCAATAGCCCAGGAGTGTGGTGGGGGAAAAGGGATTCTAGTTGACAGGGTAGCTGGTGTCCCTGGAGACAGGGGAAGGTGGGCAGATCCCAGGACCCTGCTACCAGGAACCTTCTCTCCCTGGCTCTCTGCAGAGTTTTTCATGCTCACCCTTAGGTCTAAGACCAATGTCATCTCTTCAGAGAAGCCCTTCCTGAACACCACCCCCTCCCCTTCCATTCTTCTCCATTCCCTTAGCCTCTTTTTTCACACTACTCATGATCACCTGGAGTTATTTATTTATTGTCTATATCCATTAAAGTGTAAATTCCACCTGAGCAGTCCCCCTGCATCTACTGGCAGCTCTCCCCAAACCCTCCATGGCTTCATTCAGAACCCAACCCAAGACCTCACTCAGCTTCCAGGTCCTCCATGGCCTGGCAACGACCTGAGCCCTTAGCCTGCTTCTTTCCCTGTTGCCTGCCATTTCGGGCAACATGCAATAAACCAGACATAGATCAGCTTTTATAAAGGGGATTCATTAAGTTACACTTGTAATTTTAAGGCTATGAAAATGTCCAAATTAAAGCACCAACAAGAGGATGCCTTCTCAGAGGAAAGACTCTGTTCGGTTCCACTGTCACGGGGGCGGGCACATGGCCCCTGTGACAGTTTGGGTTAGTTTCAAAGTGGCTATCTCTCAGCTCCTGTGGGTCCTTCTGGCTTCTGCTGGGGGCTTTCCTTCTGCATCACCAAATATCTGTGTCTTGTTTCAGTTCTCTGCTCTCTGTCCTGGTTCTAGGCTCTTTCTCTCTGTGTGAGCTCCTTTAAGAACTCCAGGAAATTAAGACCCACCTTGGATAGATGGGGCACAGCTCCATGGAGATAATCTTCTCAGAGGTCCCACTTTATGGTGGGTCTGCCCCACAGGATTGGGTTAGGATGAAAAGGGCATGGCTTTTCTGGGGTACATAACAGTTCCAAACCAACACACCCACCTTCCCTCAGTACACCGGCCCCTAGATTCCCCCAGGTTCCACCTCATAGCCTGTCACCTGGGGCTCTCTCTCCCCAGAACCAGGATTCCTTCCAGGTCCCTGCGTGCCCTTCCCCTCCCCATAGTTCATTTGGTCTCCCACTCCTTGCTGCCCTGATGCTCCCTGGATGTTGTCCTTACCTGCTCCTGTGCCATTTGCAACATGAGGAGATCCATGCCCTGACTGCTGGTATTTGTCAAGCACCAACCTTTCACAAGTAATGTCTCATTTATTCTGTTACAGAAACCCTGTCAAGTAGGCACACATTATTTATTCTCCTTTTGTTTATTTTTTATGGAGAAGGACATAGGAGCTCAGGTGGTTTTCATCAGGTCACACAGGGAGTAAGAGTGAAGGGAGGAAGCTGGGTTTACTAAAAACAAAACAAAAAACACATGGATTTATGGGTTTTATGTGGAAGGCAGTTCCTGTTGCCTTCCACGTAATATATTTGGCTTCCATATATATATATTTGGCTCCGCCACTAAACTTATTACCTTCTGGACTGAAGAGGGCAGGGCTTGGCATTTTTGCTTTCTACTGTATCCCATTGCTAGACCAGGGCCTGCCCCATAGTGAACTCTAAGGAATATCAGTGAAAGGGGAGGGCTTTTCCGTGGGGGGCCTGGCCAGGTGGCCCATGCGGCTACAGAGCCTTGGCCTTCACCCCTAAAGATGGTTTCCAAGCAATCTGCCCATTTCTGCTCCCTCACAACTTAAAAAAGTGTCTTGTGCCCCGCTGGCCACTGAAGTGTCCTCAGGGGTAGCTGCACAGGTGGAGAGGACTCCTGTGGGCAGCAGAGAAAACAGAGTGGGTGGCTGCTTCTTGGAGTGTTTGCTGTGGGAGGGCCAGTGCTCACAGCACTCTATAAAGCCACCTAACTGGAGGGCCTGTGGCAGGCTGTGGCTCCTGCCTCTTCACCCAGGAAGGGGCCAGAACCATGGCGCTGGTCCTGTGGGTCTGCAGCCTGCTGGGTGTGGCCAGCTCGGTGGTGGCCAACATTTTTGGTGAGTCTGGGCTTCTGGCTGTGGGTAGGGAGCAGAGCTCTCAGGCAGGAAGTCTTCTATCCTGCCAGGCTCTGTCTCAGGCTTTGGACATACTGCAGGGAAGCAGCTTGTCGGCACCTTCCTTTTCACGAGACTAGGCTGAGTTTCAGAGAGATGAGCTGAGTTAGCTCAGGCCACAGGGCTTCAGACTGGTGCAGCCAAGCTGGGAAGCCAGGTCTTCCCAATTCACTTCCAGTTGCCCTGCCCCACCCCCATCCCCTTTGGCAAACTTGGTTTTTATCCTCCTTTACTTCCCAAGATACAGGTCATCCATGTGAGGTATTTGAAAAATAGTGGAGAAAAGAAATCTCCTTGTAGAAATTTCTAGCCCTGGCTCAACCATTTACAAGCTCTGTAGCTTTGGAACATGTTCTAAGCTTCAGTTCCTTATTGGAAAAGCAAGCAAATGACACTTATCTCACAATGTGGTTGTGAATTCTGAGTAAGATCACGCATACCACATATGTCCTCAGTGGAAAACAAGACACATGTGAATTATTAATTAATTTGCATTTCTACTCTATGCTGGGAAGGTACTCTGTCTGCAGGGACTGGCTTATAAATTCAAGAACACCCTCCTTAAATTAAATCAAATGGAATTCTGACCTAACCCACAGCCACTTGGGGAACATAGAATCCGAGGGTTTGCTTTTATAGCCTTTGCTTTCCAACTGTTGACCTTGGGCAGGATGCTTCCACTGCCTGAGTCTCAGTGTCACATGGTAAAATGGAGATATTACCTTTCAGGGTAGTTTTTAGAATTATCAGCTGATGTACTTACTTGGAAATGTATGAGTAGCCGCAAAATTGGAAGTTAAAATGTAATAGTTAATGATGGTAAGGATGGAAACAAACTAACCCAAACAGCAGAGCAAGTGTGCCTCAGAGCCCCCACGTGCATTGTCAAATGCTGTCTGTACTCTACTCTCATGAGTTGCTTCCCTTCCTGCAGAATATCAGGTGGATGAACAGCCGCTTCGACCCTGTGAACTGCAAAGGGAGAAGGCCTTTCTGAAGCAAGCAGACTACATTCCCCAGTGCGCAGAAGATGGCAGCTTCCTGTAAGGCTGAGCTCAGCTTCATGGAGCCTCAGGCTTCCAAGATCCCCTAAAGAGCACTTCTTTCCCACCAGCTCTCCCTCAGCCCTGTGGCTTAACTTTCCTCGGTGTGCAGGAGCTGTGGTTGCGGCTGTTTGTGGAGGGTGCCGCTGCCCCTCAGGCTAGCCAACATGGAGGGGCTGCCTCTGATGGGGCTTCCTCCGAGACAGGGCCAACGCCTCCCTTCTTGTCCTGCCAACTTCTCCTGTAATTGCTTTCTAAAGGGGTGAAGCACACGTGACTTACGCATTGGCACCGCCTACTCCTCCTGGTGTCCTCTTGAGAGGCCAGAGGGGGAGGGCAGCGTGCACTGGCAGGTCGTGGCTGTCCCTGAGCCCTGCCCAGTCTCGCTTTCCAGGCCACCGCCCTCTCCCAGGGGCGCTGCTTCCAGCCGTCCTGACACAAACTTGGGACCTGGAACTCGCTCTGTGCAGAGTGGGGGAAGCAATTACCCCTGCACAGCAGTCCAGTGTCCTTCAAAGTGGGTGTGCAATCTAAACGCTGAGTGTCCCAATGTCGTTCCAGACCCTGGGAGCTGGCCGAGCGCCATCTATCCATGAGAGGCACAATTCACTGACTCGTGATTGTGTTCTGGGAAACGTCGTTTCTGAATTTGTGAAACCTCTCTCCCTATTCCCCAATTTATTTGGACTCTTGTATCATATGCTTAAGGCAATTCCTACATATTCCCAAGACAGCAAAGTCATGGTTCCAGATGGACTCCTGGGAGCTCTTGAGTGGCGAGAAAGGAATTGGGAGGATATTTCACTGTTGCCAAGTTTATTTATGCACTTCATCTCACCTGTCTCTCTCCAGGCTTTCAGGCTCCTCTTTAGGAGGCTTGCACATGCTGTTCCCTACCTGGAATGTCCTTTTCCTTTTCTCTCCACCTGCCTCTCCATAAGACTCCTGATTCTCCTGCTGAGGTGTTTAGCCAGCTGTTCGTTTAGGAAGCCATCTCCACTGGGCAGGCCTGGCCCTACCCATGCGCCTCCATGTGTAGCCCATGCCCTGCTTTCTCTTGGGGCTTCTGAGGTCGCCAAGGTCCCACCCAGCCCCGTTGGTGGCAGGAGCGTGCTGCCTGCTCCCTCCACGGCCCTTGAAAGCAGAGGGCACGGGGCGGCTACAGCCTTGGTATAGGGCACCGGGGTGGGCATTTGCATCCGTGTCAGTCCTGCACCCACAGCAAGTGAGCGATTGAGAGTAGGGGCTGTTGCAGGAATGTTACAAGGCAGGAAAAGTAGTGCTTTCCCTTCCCAACTCACCCCTCCCCTGTGCACTCCAGGCTCTCCCTAACTAATTCAAGTCAATTTAAACTGGAGGGAAGAGAAAGGAAGAGGAAAGATAACTGGGGTTGGGAGCAGCTGGGAGCTGTGGGAGCAGATGACCATGTCCCACCTGGTGTGTCTCTCCTGCCCTCAGGACCGTCCAGTGCAGGAACGACGGCGGCTCCTGCTGGTGTGTGGGGGCTAAGGGCGCCGAAGTGCCGGGCAGCAGGCAGCCTGGCCGACCAGCCGCGTGTAAGTGGACCTGGGCCCCCGGGACGAGCTGGGTGGGTGCATGGGCCCAGGCCTGTCCCTCTGGCTGTGTTCCCCGGGGCTGCCCGGCTTCCCACTGGGCCCACACACAGCTCCCAGCCGGGCCGGCGGTGTGAGCAGCCCCCGCGTCTTCCGTGCCTGCAGACCCCTGGGGGATGCGGCTGTCAAATATGGGCCTTGGCTGAAAACGGTCCTGTTGAAACAGTCCCCAAAGACGGGCAGACGCAGCTACAGCCTGTGGCCGCGAGGGGCGAAGCTGCATGGAGTGGGTGCTGGGGTCCGCGTGGCGTGGTGGATCGGGGCCCCCTCCCAGGAACAGCACCTTTGTCCTGTCGTAGGGTTGTCGCAAGACCAGACACAGGGACACCAGGCACCGGCGGGGTGCACGCGTAGGGCTGGCCTCACTAGGGGTCCCGCAGCCCGCGAGAGGCACTTTAGGTTCTCTTGATCCATCGGCAAAGGGAGACCTGGGGTGGGCGGCACAGAGCGGCAAAGGGATGTCCCCAAGTTGGTGGTGAGCACGAGCAGAGAGTCCAAGAGGCCGACGGGCTCTTGGGGACACCCAGTCTGCACTCCCTCCTGCCTCTCCTCGGCATTGCCCAGAATGGGGGGCGCATGGCTGCTGGGTGTGCCCCGGGGGGGCCGCCTCCTGTGACTCTGGCCACAAGGGTGCTGGAGGGAAACCGAGGCTGGAGTTCAGCCAGGTGGGATGCTAGTCCTCAGCCCCTGGAACTCGTTACTCCCGCCGCTGTGCCCTCCCCCAGCAGTCCCTGACCCCGCTCTGTGTCTCCCTAGGTCTATCGTTCTGTCAGCTGCACAGGCAGCAGACCTTGGTGGGTGGCTACGTCAACGGCACAGCCACGGCCCACGTCCCACAGTGCCAGGGGACGGGGGCTTATGAGCCGGTTCAGTGCGACGCGTGGCAGGGCCAGTGCTGGTGTGTGGACGCTGAAGGCATGGAGGTGTATGGGACCCGCCAGCTGGGGAGGCCAGCACGATGTGAGTGTCCCCCAGGGGCACTTAGCTCCTCCGGGTTAAAGGCAGAGAACCCGCCCTTGGTAGAGAGCATGAGAACGTGTTGAAGGAAGGTCCCGTTACTTCTGACACTTCCCTACGGTAGGAAGTGAGCCTCTGCGGCGGCCTGTGAGACATCAAGCAGGGCCTGATGAGCGTGTGCAGCTGCCCCACAGAAGGCCTTAACCGTGTTTGGGGTTTTAGCTGTCCGTGGGTGGTGTGGCAACAGAGGTCTCAGCATTCCTTCAAGGACAAGGATTAAAATGTCTTGCCTTGAAAACGTTTAGGTCCGAAGAGCTGTGAGATAAGAAACCGCCGTATTCTCCATGGGGTGGGTGAGCAGTCACCACCCCAGTGCTCTGCTGATGGAGAGTTTTTGCCAGTCCAGTGCAAGTTCGTCAACACCACGGACATGATGGTTTTTGATCTGGTCCACAGCTACAACAGGTGAGGGCCCCTGGGGTTCTCCCAACCTGAGCCTTCCCTTCCTAGGGCGGCCGTGGCCCATGCTTGCTCTGGGGGCTGGGGGCTTCAGGGGGGAAACGCAGCCTGGGAAGCGGGAGGAAGCGCTCACTCTCATATGCCGCGCACAGATGTCTCAAGGCTGTGGCACTTTTAACAAAGCAACCTGGTAATAGCTATTCAAATTAAAATACATACCCCCTGACCCAGCCTGCCTGTGGAAACAGAACTACTACAACCAGAAGACAGTATAGTAGGATGCCTACTGTGTCATTGTCTGTTGTAGCACAAAAGCATAACAAAAGTGGGAACAAAGCGACTCATCCTCAAAAGCTGGATGGCTGAATAAATGTGTATCCCCTATAAATATTTAGTCAGTTGTGGAAAGACAGTTCTAGAGCTGGACCAGTTGACTTGGTGAGAACTTCACAATGTATTATGATGTGATACGAATGCAAGATACAGATAATATACGATGCAACTAAAAAGACAAATAAGCAAAAAAGATCTTTTTATATACATGTGTGGTTATCTAATTACGTTTGTCTCTGTGCAGCGGTAAGTGAACACGAGAGAGACAGGAAAGGGCACGCGGTTGGTTGTTTCCAGGGTCTTCCTGGGGAGCCAGAGCTGCTGTGGAGAAGGCCAGTGGGGAGGAAGGCAAAGCTATAGCCCTATAAAAAGCGTGGATATGATCATAGTTAAGCATTTTTGTAAATTGTGTGTTCATGCGCACTTATAAAAAAAATTCAATTTAAAAGGTTTAAAGAATAAAAAGGGAGATACTTTCTAGAGCTCAGCCAAAATAACCAGGTAGCTGCTGGCTATTCATGATGGATTCTTGATTGTGGTAAAGGGCACATGCAGATTTCAGACATCACTGAAACACTCTGAGTAACAGTGAATTAAGAAGGCAAGTCTGTGACACTGCGATGAATTCTTTTGGAGAACCTGAGCCTTGATGCGGCTGGCTTCTGAGCAGTTTCTTTCTCTGTGTAGAGAGGAAAATCCCATGGGCAGTGTAAGCAGCCTGCAAGCAGGACACGTCACAGGGACGTGTTTTCCTGAAGCTGTGTTGCATTTTAAAAACTGAGACATTTTATTATGTCAAATCCTATGCCATTTCTGTTTTTGTTAGTTGAAAACAGTTGAACATCACCAATTTCATATGTTCAGTCTACCACGTAAAATTCTGAATTCCTGGTTTTAAGGAACAAGGATGGGGGGAATTTGATTCTCTCCTGGCGTCACTGGGCTGGGCTGGAACAGCACACATGCCGTCCGAGGCACCACTCCCCCGTGCCCTAGACGCCCCGGCCTGCCTGCCAGCCTGCGGTCCTGCCAGGCTCGGCCGCTCTTGCCCCATTCTGACCTGCCCCTGCTTGGCCTTGCTGAGCCTCGCCGTCCGCTCTGTAAAGTGGAGGACAGTGCCCGGGAGACCCGGTGAGACCGAGTCTGTGGGACCTCTGTGAAAACTGGGAATTATCACACTTGTCAGGGATTCCCACACATCACCTGGTTTCAACACACTCAGGCTTCTGTGGGCACACATGACCCATGTACCTCCAAACAGCCTGCTTTGCTGTCACTCATTGACATGCACCAGTGCCGCAGTTCAAGTTCAGCGAGTACCTTACATCCTTTTAAATAGTTTACTACTTAGAAAAATAATTTGATGATTTTGGTCTCCAGTATATAAATGAGGAATTTGAAACAGAGCTTAGGAGGTATTACTAGTGGGAGCTAGGGCTGCGTGGCTCTTTTTCCCTCCACTCCCTTGATTCAGATCGGTTCCCCTAGAGCTATGCATATAGCAGGACGACAATCAATGCCTACTGAGTGCAGGGCACAGAGCTGTGCACACAGCAGGCGGACAATCAGTGCTTACTGAACAGGCAAATGCACGAAACGGTTTCTCTGTGGCTGCCACTGGAGAAACAGTTCACAGCTACTGCCACAAGAGGGCAGTCGAGTTAAGTGCAAAGGTTCAGGAATAGGCAGCTACGGTTTGACACAATTTACCCCTGAAATGGGATCCTTTCTCTTTTGTGAGCAAGCAGGTCTTGAATCCAATTCTGGTTTGGGAAGGTCGTGGGAAGGGTTGAGCTGTTGGTTACTGGGAGCCCCGCATGATCTGGTGTTCTGTGCTCTGCCGCCCTGGGCAGCTGGACCCAGCACTGAGGGGCCAAGGGCAGCTACCTTGGGTCTCAGCTGGGTGTCTGGCCAGCGGCACCCAGAGATGCCAGATGAACACAGGTCACCCAGCTGCATTGTATTTAAAAACAATGAGTACTTTTTAGCAGAAGTGTGTCTCCAGTGATGTATTGAGGGTTTTAAGCCTGGGGTGGGGGTAAGGTGTATTTTAATAACTAATAGACTTGATTGAAAAAATAACAAAAAATGGATCAGGGTGGGGGAAGAGCAGAAGGGATGCTGGCAGGCTACTCTACTCGTCTGGAGAATCTGTACTGGTCCAGGTGAGACCTGATGTTGTCTTGGACTGGAGTAGGCGATGGAGAGGATGATGGAAAGGGGAACAGAGTTGGGGACATTTTTAGGAAGCCAAATCCACAGAACCTGGTGAAGGAACAGGTACCAAATGTCGGGGAAAGGAGGGGTCCTGGGTGACTCCTAGTTCTGGCTTCCAGCTGGTTGGTAGAGAATGAGTTTGGAAAGGAAAGCCCACAAATTTGGTTTTAGAATATTGAATCTGAGACGATTCCTTTGGGATATTGAAATGGAGAAGTTGAGTGGGCCGTGGGCTTGCTTCCACCGGGCCAAGGAAGGCTGTAAGCCTGGGGGTAGCACACATGCCAACCTGTTTTGGGTTCTTAACCTGCTGGGTGGTGATTGGCACTTGAACTTGGCCCCAGTGTCTGTCCATTTGAAGTATGTCCTTTTTCTCTCCAAGAAACCACTGCTCACTGCACCTCTTTTGCTGGTGGGGAATAGGCTTCGCGGGTTCATCTAACTCCCTTCGCGTCTTCCCCATTGCCTTGTCTAATCAATCCCTATGGAAATGTGTGCTGGCTGGACAGACCATAGGTAAAGGTCTAATCAATCCCTGTGGAAATGTGTGCTGGCTGGACAGACCATAGGTAAAGGTCTAATCAATCCCTGTGGAAATGTGTGCTGGCTGGACAGACCATAGGTAAAGGTCTAATCAATCCCTGTGGAAATGTGTGCTGGCTGGACAGACCATAGGTAAAGGTCTCAAGAGCCTAACTCCAAGCAGAACTGTTACTGAGGTCTTAGTGACTGAGTGAAAATTCAGTTAATCGGCTTCTTTAGCAAACCTAGTCTCACTGGAACGTCCTGAGCCACCCATACTCCCTGTTATCCACTGAGAAGGGTCAGATGGAGCTTAGTCTGTGGCAAGGGACATGCTGACCTGAGGCTCCAAGGGGCTCGTATGGAGAATCCCCATAGACTGACCATCTGATGGCCCTCACTGAGACGTCTGCAGGTCGCGGCTCTCGCCTTTAAGGAACATCCATTCTCACCCCAGGGAGAAACAAATGAACTGCCAATTTATTAACTGATGGTTAGATTTCAGAGGTGAGCAGAGACTCTGACAGTGTACGGACCCTGCCCTGCAGATGAACAGGGCCAAGAGTCTGGCACCAGCTGGCATCTTATGTTCCTCTGAGCTTTGTTTGTGACTTCTGAACCCCTAGGGTGGCCATAATCTGAGCATAAACTTGGAAATTCTATTATTTTCCCCTCCACTAAGATTTTCTTTCATGAGGGCTTTTTCATGGTCTTTCTGAGATTTTGTATTTTGTTGGCAAAAAGGAAGGATCCGGGCGGGCCATGGCGGCTCAGCAGGCAGAGCTCTCACCCGCCAGGCCGGAGACCCGGGTTCCTTTCCTGGTGCCGGCCCATGTTAAAAAGAAAAAAAAAGGAGGATCCTTTAAAAAGGGACGAGATATGTATTATTATTATATTTTAAATTTTGTGTTACTTTATGTTTTTATTTTTTTTTTAACATGCGCAGGCACCGGGAATCGAACCCAGGTCTCAGGCATGGCAGGCGAGAACTCTGCCACTGAGCCACCTGGCCTGCCCATAGTATTACTTTATTTTCAAATTTTGGTTTATATGCTCAGGACAGGATAAAAGTGAAAAATAGAGGAAATCATAGTCAGGCAGAATCAGGGTAGAACAGAAGAGCACAAAAGGCAATGATGGGCCATACTGTGCGTTTTATGAGGTTATAGCAAATGTGAGCGGTGGACTGCCTCTTTGCCTATGAGCTCCCTAAGCACAGAGAAAGGAGAAAGCTATTTAGTTTCTTCCATTGAGAGAGAAGGGAGCTGGTGAAGGGGATGACGTTGTGTGCTGTTGGGTGCCGGCTGACTGGACAGTGTCCCGTCATCTATGGGAGCTTCGGCTGCCCGGGCCAGGAGCCTCTGAGAAGCAGGTGTCATGCCGTGTCCTGGCACCTGTGCTGCGTATGGAGTGACTGGGGTCCTGGCATTCGCCACACCAGCCTGGCACGTGTGTGTCTCCCACCTTCACGTGGGAGGTGTGTGGATGGTCCTCCTGCACGTGGAGTCTCGCCCTTCACGTGGGAGGTGTGTGGACGGTCCTCCTGCACGTGGAGTCTCGCCCTTCACGTGGGAGGTGTGTGGACGGTCCTGCACGTGGAGTCTCGCCCTTCACGTGGGAGGTGTGTGAATGGTCCTCCTGCACGTGGAGTCTCGCCCTTCACGTGGGAGGTGTGTGGACGGTCCTCCTGCACGTGGAGTCTCGCCCTTCACGTGGGAGGTGTGTGGACGGTCCTGCACGTGGAGTCTCACCCTTCACGTGGGAGGTGTGTGGACGGTCCTCTGGCAAGTGGAGTCTCGCCCTTCACGTGGGAGGTGTGTGGACGGTCCTCCTGCACATGGAGTCTCGTCCTTCACTCTCCTCATCAGGTCACTGTCCGTGGTTTTAGCACACCCCCTTGAACCTCGCCTCCTTGGGGAAAGTTCTTTCCCCATGCGGTGGGCCCCAAGCCAGCAGGTCCCCGATGAGGAGTCAGGGTCACCAGCTCTCAGCGGGACGTGGGTTGGGATCATTTTCGGTGGTTTGATTACCTTTGATTGGTGTGGTATGGCAGAGAAGGATAGGGTATTTGATGAGAAAAATGTCAAAAGCAGAGCAGGGGCCCTCCATCCTCTGGTTGACAGTAAATCACCAATAATAGTAGTTAAGCAACTGCTAAACAATCTTAACCGTGAAGTCCCAAATTAATAGACCAATGATATTATTTCAGAAATTAGCCACAAAATTCAGGTTGCAGCAAACCAAACTGCTGAAACAATGGCCGCTGGGGCAGACTCAGAGCTTGAACGCACTGTCGATGCCAAGCGGGCTCCAGCCGGCCGCTGCCCTGGCATGAGCTCTGCAGGGGCATCAGGATGCCTGGCCTGTCGCCTCTGGACTCGGCCGGGTAATCTAGAACTGATCGAAACTGGTTCCATTCTGAATTCCCAGTCGCCTCATTTGGGAAATGGATATTTTAAAAGCTGGTTGTAAGGATTAAATAAGATAAAATATGGACGATGCTTGGTGTACTACTTGGCTAGTCAATAAATGGCACCTGTTACTATTTTTGTTAGTAGTAACTGACAGCAATAATCATATGTGGCCAAGGCAGGACAGCCGTCCCGATCTGTGCCCTAGGCCCTCAGCTCTTTTCCCCACACACCGTACTTGTGAGAGGAGATTACCGATGACAGAGCAGAGTGTCTGCCCTGGAAGGCAGCCCAAGAGAGCCCAGCTGGCAGTAGATGGTCTTAGGGTGGTATCTTGGGGGTGGGGTGGGGGATGGGAGGAGCCCTCCATCTAGCTGAAGACAGGGCAATCTCTAATGCACAAGAAGGGGGGGATATGAGAATGCGGTCCACATACAAAGCACTGGTAAGCCCAGGATGAGGCAGCCCACAAGACTAAAAACCTGGAGCTGGGACTCTGGCCATCAGGTGATGGGACAAAGGTGGCCCAGGGACCCCGGTGACCATGTTTGTGATAGGGTATCGAGGTGGGTCTTTGGGTTGAGTCAGCAGAACTTTGGCCTGGAGTGATTTAAGTTTCTGTGCTTCAAGCTGGAAGGGTTGCAGGACTTCACCCCAGTCAGGTGAGCCACCCGTGCACCGCCCAGCACTTGGGTCTGTAACGTGCCAAGGAAGGCCAGGCGTTGGGCCCACAGAGAAGAAGGTCACCATAGCACCAGGGGCCTTGGAGGTATTTATGATACCATGTTTGCTGCCCAACACACACTGAGCAACACCATAGCAGAGGCAGCTTCACACAGGAGGTCAAGTCTGGGTGTGACCCCAGCTCCCACCGCTCACTCAAGATGGTGGCCACAGGACCTCACACCCCCAACCTCTAAAACGGGGGTGTAATGAAACCACCTACTTCCAGGCGTCAGTGTTCCTTAAACATTTGACAGACTGTCTTTCACAAAGTGTAGTTCTCTACAAATGGTAGTTACTACTTGACGACTACTAGCACTTTTAAAACTGAATTGTCCTAGGTTCTAGCTAATGAAATTCATTATATATCCCTTATCAAGGGCAACCAGACAAAGTGGATTTTTAGTTTTTATGAATGCAACTCAATATAATGTTCTTTTTAATGTAACACACATGTGTACAATAATAAACCAACACCATGGGAAAAAAGTGTGTCTATAATTCTACAGTGCTTTTGTAGCTTTTGGTTTGCTTATCCTTTTCCATTCAAGTGAACACTCATTGCACTAATGCACTTAGGCTGGGAGCAGTTACTAGGGATGCAGCACACTGCCTTCCAATCTGGCTCATTTACGTAGTCATAATTGCAGTGTATGTAATGCCATTTTGTATTCTACCTTATTTTATATAATGTTATGCATGCTCCCTTTTGGCTAGAGTTTTAGAATTAGCACCCTTGATTGTAGTATTTTATTCCATTTAGGCACTTTAATATGATTTACTTTTTGTTTTCCTATCATGGGGCATGAGGGTTGTTTTCAAAATTTTGCTAGCGTAGATTACAGAACAGTATTTCCGTCTGTACAGATAGCCGCTTCTGCTGCTAGCTCGTTTTGGGATATATTTTCAGACATAGGTAGAAACATATTCTGCTTGGATCTCATGTGCTACTATATAGGGCATGAAAACAAATCTCTCAGTGTTGTAAAGAGAAGCAAAATTCCTCTCTGGTTGCTAAATCATCACAGGTGGGAAGGACTCCTCCTTTTGAGTTGTCATGTCGTGTGATTTCCACACTGGGAACACAGCCAGGTAGGTCCTTGCAGCAGCCCTGGGTCAGCCGAGATAAACACACTCTCCCTCACCTTGTGGAAGGGACTGTGCATCTTCATCAGTGGAGTTGCGTTGATTGTGTGCTTTTTCAACCATGGCACTGGGGCATTTCCTTCTTGAGGATTTCCTATGGTGGAATTTGGCTTCTCTTTGAACTGTTAAAAAGTTTTAAAGGGCCCTAGTGTTGTGTGATCTCCCAGGAGGAGACATGTAAAATGGGCGCTGGGTTTTAAAGCAAAGCCTGGCCTTGTGTGGGCAGAGTTATAACTTGGTAAAGGAACCAGTTAGCATGATGCTCATCATCTGTTTTCTGCCTGATTCTGCGAGACAAATGCATGGGCACAAATTGTTCAAATGCCATGAGTGGGCAAAGTGGCTGATTAGTAGACCACAGCTAAGCACAGCTTTATTTTCCAGGAGCCTGCCTAGCTCTGGCCCGGTGACAGCAGTTTAGAAGAGAAATGCATTTACTGCAGGGAGCAGGGAGCACACGGACTACAGTTGAAAAGCTGACAGTCCTTTTCCCCAGATGGAGACCTGGCCATGTTTGTGGATTGCTCCAGAAAGAGCCGGTGATGACTTGCCTTTTGTGAAATGGCGACCATAAATCTAATTCTCTTTTAGATTTCCAGACGCATTCCTGACCTTCAGTTCCTTTCGGAGCAGATTCCCCGAGGTGTCTGGGTATTGCCACTGTGCTGACAGCCAAGGCCGGCAGCTGGCCGAGACAGGTATGTGCAATAGTGGGCACGAGGGGCTGGGAGTCACCGGGGCCGAGGGCCGAGGTCTTGCGGCCTGGACACTGGAGACCCCGCTGACCGCCTGGTGCTGCCGGGTTGCTGGGGTGGTGATGAGGACATGGCATGCCGTCACCTCATCTGTGCGCCTTGCAGCTACCTGCCCACGTGGGGCTGTCGCCGTGGCCTGGCCTGGCAAGGAGAGCCCAGGGAGGGCTCAGTTCCTCTCCCAGGGCTGCTCCTCTGTGCTGTCAACAAACCGCACAACTGCACCAGGCTGTGCGACTTTGGGAACGATCACGTGTGTCCAGACCTGATGTGTGATGATGCTGGCGAACGTCCCAGCTGCTTAATATCTGTTCGCACAGCAAGGTCAGGACTTCCTTTCTTGAGGGGCCCAGTCCCTGAAACGTGCCTGTTTCTGCCCAGGTTTGGAGCTGCTGCTGGATGAGATTTATGATACCATTTTTGCTGGTTTGGACCTGGCCACCACCTTCGCTGAAACCACCCTGTACCGGCTACTGCAGCGACGGTTCCTCGCAGTGCAGCTGGTCACCTCCGGCAGGTTCCGCTGTGAGTGAGTGGCTGCCCACAGCCGTGCGGGATTTTGCAGAACGAAGCCACCTGGGCTGTAAAGTTTCTGTGACTGCTGGGCCAGAGGGAGCGTGGGGGTCTAAAAAGTTTGAATAGCAAAAAGCCGTGCGTGTTGTAAACATGCCAAACATTGCTCAGACTGTCTTTTCCTTCACTGCATGGGTTTCTTGCAGGCCCCACGAAATGCGAAGTGGAGCGGTTTACTGCCACCAGCTTTGGTCACCCCTATATCCCAACCTGCGGCCGCGATGGGGACTTCCGTCCTGTGCAGTGCTCGAGGGAAGGGTCATGCTGGTGTGTGGACGCCAAAGGAGGGCAGATCCACGGGACCCGGCAGCGACGACCCCCGCCACTGTGCGGTGGGTTTCCCCTCAAGCTCCTTATTACCTGATTACGCTCATGTTTGGTTAACTCTTTCTCTACCCAAACTCCCTTTGAGCTCCAGACCCACTAATTCAACTGCCTTCTGAGTGTACCCCCCAGACCTTCACACCCACTAGGCCCAAAACCCAGTTTCTCAGCATTCACGTCCAACCTGTTCCTTCACCTCTGTCAGGTGTGGCTGATTGTCCAGGGAGCTCAGAGAACACTGGGATGCTCATAGGGGGAGACAAAGACAGGAGAATTCAAGTTTACAGATGCTGTGAGAGAAGTGTGCACAGACCACTGAGAGTGCATAAAACAGGGAGGGGCGACGCTGCCTCGCAGTGGCCTGAGGAGGCAACTAGGAAGGCTTCCTAGAAGAGGTGATACTTGATCACAGTCTTCTAGGTTAAAGACATTTTCTCAAGGGGAAAGTAAGAAAAAGTGTTCTCTATAGAGAGAGCAGTAACAAAGTGCTCGGGATATAAACAAGACCCGTTAACAGGCGAATGGACGTTCTGAATCTGCAAGAAGGATAGAGCAAAAGTCAAATGGTTGGTACATGATCAGAGTGGCACTGTGCAAGTGAAGAATCTGGGGAGAAAGGCGGGGAGAGGGCAATGAGGTCGTTAATGCCATAACCAAAGCTTGGGGACTTCAGCCAAGAAGTCAGCAGAGGATGTGCAGAGATTTAAGCTGGAAGGGGCCCGGGTGAGTTTTGAGTGTGAATAAGGTCCCCCCAGAATTTTGGAGGTGAGATCAAGAGAGCGTGAGGCAGGAGGCAATGGAAGAAGCCAAAGGTCACCCCAGTGTCCAGAAGAGAGAGCTGGGGAGAAGGGGTGGGCCTGGGACATGTCAGGAGGACACCGTTGCATCCTGCGAGGACACGCCCACTGGCCGCCAGGGGCGCGGGGAGGGGGGGATCCAACGCCCCTGTAGGCTGCCGACCTGGGCGACCTGGGTGGATTAGAGGCAAGGTATGAGCCGCGGAGGGGGTGCGGGCCTGGGTGTGACTCCTGAGCAGATGCATTTAATGTTTATTCAGTAATTTCTGAGTCATCCGATTTCTCCAACTTAGTGTTTTCAATGTTCTGCACAGTTTGAGAGTACTCCACCCGTAAGTGTGAGAATGTACAAAAAGGAATGTTGATGTGCTGCCTTTATGGTATTTACAATCACATTTCAGTTCTATTAAAGCCTAGAGAATATTGTGCTTTCCAATTTCTAGATGGAAATGAAGAGCTATGATTTTCCAAAGTAAAACCAAAGTTATGGTCTATGATTTTCCAAATTAAAACTATAGGTCTCCTAACTGCAGGGATCATATGGTTCCATCCACTCATATGTCTGTCTCATTCCCGTGGAAACAAGTGCCACATGGAACCAATATCTGAATGTCGTTGTTTTGGTAACAGCACATAACATGTGGTGGAAGGGATGTGCTCCTCATTTGGAGAGGGAATGGACAAAACAGTGACGTTTATTTCTTCCATACCTCCCTGTTATATCCATTAAAGGAAGCTTTGACGGCATCGTGAGACGCATTATGTGTTCTGACACTGCCGGGCCCGCCCCCACCCCGACCACGCGCTCCAGTTCTCTGTTGCCCAGTAACACAGGGAAACTGGCCGCCTTCCGTTTTTGGCTTCCATGTCACCAAGGGAAGAGAATTATTTTTTAAAAGTGGAGGCATGGGGGTTGAAAAGTTCCTCTAATATTTGCAGTTTTATAGAGAAAAATGGAACTCACTTACTTCTACCCGCGCAACTGAGACAGCCAAACGGTATTTGAGGTTTGCATTTTTTTTCCTTATGCTAATTACAGTCAACCTAGAATCTTCACTTCCAATGACCAGACCATATTTGGAGTTGACTGAAGCGATCGCTGTAGAAGAAAGTGTTTTCTGGGTGGACGTTATTGGTTATTATAGGAAATACTAACAGAACTTTGAGAGGTGGTTCATGTCCTCAAAGAGACTCTAAACTAGGTGCTTTAGGCAAGACTGAACCACAAGGAAGAATCAGGGCTGCACAGAGAAGTGTGCAGTTCATTAATCTATATACTATAGAGCATTAAAGCCAATTAAGAATTCCAAGAGGGTGCTGGAAAGCAACCATTCATTAAGAAAAAATAGGGATTTTTTTGGTGAATGTGGTTAGATTTTCAGAATTTTCCAGTGTCCATGAGCCTTGTTTAGATGGGGTCAGCCATCGAATGATGGCCAGGAGAGGTGGCCCTGTCAATGGGAATATTCACGCCCAAAATCAGCTGCCATGATGCAGCTCAGAGGGAAGGAAAAGAGAAAATGGCAAGGAAAAGAGAGAGGTACATATCATGTGTGGTTTTTTTTAATAAGTAATACTTTTTATTCAAATTTTTGGCATGAAATGGGGTGGGGGGTAATATGGTTTGGGGAATAACTGCACATCCATTGTGTATGTGTTTTTTTCTTGGTGTATGTGGTTTTGATGGACTAGTTTGGCATCTTTCTACAAGAAAGGTCTGAGGGGTTGTTTCATGATTGATGATTGCTGTAATGTTAACTCCTTTTCTCCCGTCTGCTCCATCCCCCTGCAGCTGCGAGCAGATCCTGTGCTGCGGAAAGGCAGCAGGCTTTGTCCAGACTCTACTTTGGGCCCCCTGTGTCCCGTAGCCTGCAGAACGTGCTGTTTTCTCCCGAGGAAAGCCAGGTCTCCCAGAGAGACGCCCGCTTTGCCACATCCTGCCCACCCTTGTTCAAGGAGCTGTTTGTTGACTCTGGGCTTCTGCGCCCAATGCTGGTAGGACAGGATAAACAGTTTTCTGCCGCAGAAAGTCTTCTCAAAGAAGCCATCCGGGCGATTTTTCCCTCCAGAGAGCTGGCTCGCCTTGCCCTCCAGTTTACCACCAACCCAAAGCAGCTACAGCAAAACCTCTTTGGAGGAAAGTTTTTGGTGAACGCCGGCCAGTTTAACTTGTCTGGAGCTCTTGGCACAAGAGGCACATTTAACTTCAGTCAGTTTTTCCAGCAACTTGGCCTCCCAAGCCTCAGGAATGGAGGCGGCCTTGATCTGGCCAAGCAGCTCTCTGTGGAATCTGACTCCAATCTTTCCATGGAAAGTCCTGACACCTCCATGAAGGACATTGCTATGAATAAGCCAATTGTGGGCAGCTTTGGCTTTGAAGTTAACTTACGGGAGAACCAAAATGCTCTGAAATTCCTTGCTTCTCTCCTGGAACTTCCAGAATTCCTTCTTTTCTTGCAGCATGCTATTTCTGTGCCGGAAGACATAGCCAGGGATTTAGGTGATGTGATGGGAATGGCGCTCAGCTCCCAGGTCTGTGAGCAGCCCCCCAGAAGGCTTTTTGTCCCATCCTGCACAGCAGAAGGCAGCTATGATGATGTCCAGTGCTCTGCTGGAGAGTGCTGGTGTGTGGATTCCCAGGGCAAAGAACTTCCCGGCTCGAGAGTTAGAGGTGGACGACCCAGGTGCCCCACAGAGTGTGAGAAGCAAAGGGCACGCATGCAAGGCCTCCTAGGCAGCCAGGCTGCTGGATCTAGCCTGCCTGTCCCTTCTTGTACCAGTGACGGACATTTCCTGCCTGTCCAGTGCTTCAATTCTGAGTGCTACTGTGTTGATGCAGAAGGCCAGGCCATTCCTGGAACTCGGAGTTTGATTGGCGAATCCAAGCAGTGTAAGTCTGTTGGGTGTGCCCTCTGTGATCCTCCTGAGCCTCTCTCTGGCCCTCACACAAAATTATCCAGAAAAAAAATCCACTCATGCTTAAAGCCCAGACTTCAGCTAATGGAAAAAATAGCTGATTAATTAAAAAATTATCCAGAACAATCTGGACATTGCCAACCATTCTATGTAGCGTACAGAGAGATTCATGTGGCCTTACAGACCCGCCCCCTGCTTTTACACAGGGCCGGTGATTGCTGGTCTCCACAGTGGACATTTAGCGAATGGGTTGTCCATCTATCTAGATGCTATTTGTGAATTTAAGGCTGATGCGACTTCTATAGTTACATCAGGATTTAGGTGCTTTGGACTGTTAAGGGATTCCAGCTTGGTCTTTTGGGCCTATTTCGCTTCTTAAGCTGACATTCCTATTCACTGTATCTCCACAGGCCCCACTCCCTGCCAGCTGCAGGCTGAGCAGGCCTTCCTCGGGGCGGTGCGGACCCTGCTCTGCAATTCCAGCAGGCTGCCCGCCCTCTCCAGCGTCTATATTCCACAGTGCAGTGCAGTAGGGCAGTGGAGACGAGTGCAGTGCAACGGGCCCCCCGAGCAGGCCTTCGAGTTGTACGAGCGGTGGGTGGCTCGGAGCACCGGAGACCAGCAGCTGACCCCTGCCGAGTTGCTAAAGAAGATCATGAGCCATAAAGAAGCGGCTTCTAAAAGCTTCCGTCTCTTCATTCAAAGTCTCTATGAGACTGGGCAACAAGACGTCTTCCCAGTACTGGCAAGATACCCTTCTCTCCAAGATGTCCCACGGGCTGTGTTGGAAGGCAACCTCACCCAGCCTGGAGGGAACATCCTCCTGGAGCCTTACCTCTTTTGGCAGCTCCTAAGTGGCCAGCGTAGCCGATACCCAGGGCCCTACACAGACTTTAGCATTCCTTTGGCCCACTTTGACCTTCGGAGCTGCTGGTGTGTGGACGAGGTTGGTCAAGTACTAGAGGGAACCCAGGCTGAGCCAGGCATGGTCCCAGCATGTGAGTCAACTCATGGGAAGAAATGTTCTGTTGTCTTTGTTGTTTGTTTGTTTGTTTTAAAGGGATGTCTGGCTGGAGGGTATTGAGTGTCAAAGCTGAAATTGAGTTTAGAGATGGCCACACACAGTCTTCCACTGTATGGCTCGTAGAGGGGAAATGACTTCTCCGAATCTGCGCAGCCAGGTGTTGGCAAAGGTAATATAGCTCATTTAAAAGATTTTAAAATAGAATTATTTAAATCAATGCCTCAAGTTTTTCTTGGATGTCGTCTGGGTGCAAAGCACTGTCCTAGGCCTGATGAAGGCTGTAACTGCCACAGCCTGGCCTTTGCCCTCCTCTGACCCGTGCCTCAGCATTCTCTCCTAACGCAGGAGAACGAACCAGTGTGGACTCATCAGCGAGTTGTGGCAGCCCTGCGACCCTCACAGGGCGCATTGCTGGGGGCTTGAGTCCTCAGGAAGTGCTTCTGCTTACCAAGTGCCTTTCGTATACCTGAGGGGTTTAATTAAAGGACTCACTGGAGAGCTGCTGAAAGGGGCCTGTAAATTCAGCCTTGTGGCAGCTAGACATAGAGACACTTAGGCAGGCAGACATGGCTAAAAGGAATGAGTTTGATTCTTTGCAACTTAAATGAAAATGTCATTACCAAATAGTCATGCAGCAATTTGAAAGAACAACCAGACAGATTTAATACACTTAGTATCAAATCAGAATCTCTCTAGCAGTTCCTGATGGCACAGAGACGTAGGGAGCAGCTGTTCAGGTCCACTGAACTCTCTCAATTCCTTCACTGCAAAACATCACACTGCCCATTCCTTTATGGATAACTTTAAATTAATCAGATTATTTTAACATTAGCCAAAGTTTAGGCTTTAACAAAAACTGGATTTTTAAAATGTTGGGTGAAAGGAAACACTAGTACTCTGGGCATTTTGAACAGGCTGGTGACTCAACACCACCAGGACTGTCCATTTATACGTTAGGTTTTAGCAATGGCCTGCCCCCAAAGTCAATGCGTCATTGCTAAATATGAGTGTTACATGGTAAGTCTTATTGGGGGGATTCCTATGGCATCATTTTCCATACCTCATGGTCAGGTCTCCTACACTGGGAGAATCCCATCCTTTTAGAGGCTGTACGACCGAATTTGGTCCTCTTTGCATGCCATTTTAGGGGCCTGAGTAGTTGCCACCAAAAGGACCTGGTCATTGTAGGCTGTCTTACTCAGTGTGGCTTGAATACTGAGCCGGGCATGGCTGGAGGTCCCAAAGCATCCAGCCTTTCCACTGAGCAACAGGAAGCTGTGGAGGAGGTAACCAGGGTACACAATGATCCATTAGGACACAAAGACTAGAACTTCTGCTGTATTTGGCATTTTAGTCCATCCTGTTAAAGTTCTATTTTTGTTTTTGCAATTAAGGGTTAAGCTGAAACAGCTGAGAAAACTGCACCATATTAGAGTGGTATACGCTTTAGAAATAAAGAAATACATATATTTGGGGGTGCATTTCAAACTCTTTTGTGGACAGAAGGATGTGATCAAAAGTGTTGGCGGCGAGGGGCCAAGATGGCAGCTTAGTAAGGTATGCGTGTCTTAGTTCCTCCTCCAGAGCAACTACTAGGTGAACAGAAACAGTGCAGAACAGCTCCCGGGGCCACGGCAGGGAATGGACACACAGCGTACCCCAGTCTGGACTGGCTGGACTGACTGCGAGACTCTGCTGCGGTGAGATCCCCGAGCGGCGCGCGATTCCCCGAGCTGTGGAAGCTGGCAGCCGGAGCTCCTCCCTCCCTCCTTCCCGGGCCGGCTGAGAGTCTCGGAGAGGCAAGTTTCCCAAGCCGCGGCGGCCGGTGTCCATTTTTTGCGGGCGGCTTCCTGGACCGGCTACGAGTCTCAGATCAGAGGGCTACCCAAGCCGCGGTGGCCGGCAACCGGCTCCCCCCCCCCGCAGGCGGCTTCCTGGTCCGGTGGCGAGTTATCTGGGCCGCGGCGGCCGGCGACCGGCACCCCTCCAGGGAGAGGAGGGAATTTCCGACAGTGGCAGGGACTGGGTCCAACCAAACACCAATAGTGGCATTAATAAAGGAGCCACAGGGTCCCCTCAAGCCGTGGCAGCTGGCGCCCCCACCACGCGTGGCTCCCCGGACCAACTGAGAGAATTGGATCGGAAATCCCCAGGCCGCGGAGAACGGTGACCGGGGGGATCCCTGCTGGGAATGGTGCACTCTCCCGGGCTGCGGTGGCTGGCGCCCTCCCACCACGCTTGGCGCCCTGGGCCTACTAGGAAATTCGGACGGGCGCTCTCCCGGGCTGCGGCGACCAGCGACCCTCCCCGCTTTCGGACCCCCGGGCCGGCAGGCATTCTTCCAAGACGCTTCGGCTGGCGAACCTCCCCCACGGCGAGAGTTTTCCAAAGTTAAAGGACCCACAGCACCTTTTACTGGTGGGACCCGCAGACAAACGTGTGCCACGAGCGCCACCTACTGGGAAGGATAAGAAAAACAGAACCCAGAGATTTCACAGAAAAATCTTCCAACCTGTTGGGTCCAACACCCAGGGAAATCTGACTAAATGCCCAGACGCCAGCAGAAGATAACGGATCACGCTCAGAAAATTGAAAATATGGCCCAGTCAAAGGAACAAACCAATAGTTCAAATGAGATACAGGAGCTGAGACAACTAATGCTGACTATACGAACAGAAATGGAAAACCTCTTCAAAAACGAAATCGATAAATTGAGGGAGGACATGAAGAAGACATGGGCTGAACAAAAAGAAGAAATAGAAAAACTGAAAAAACAAATCACAGAACTTATGGAAGTGAAGGATAAAGTAGAAAAGATGGAAAAAACAATGGATACCTACAATGATAGATTTAAAGAGATAGAAGATAGAATTAGTGATTTGGAGGATGGAACATCTGAATTCCAAAAAGAAACAGAAACTATCCGGAAAAGAATGGAAAAATTTGAACAGGGTATCAGGGAACTCAAGGACAATATGAACCGCACAAATATACGTGTTGTGGGTGTCCCAGAAGGAGAAGAGAAGGGAAAAGGAGGAGAAAAACTAATGGAAGAAATTATCACTGAAAATTTCCCAACTCTTATGAAAGACCTAAAATTACAGATCCAAGAAGTGCAGCGCACCCCAAAGAGATTAGACCCAAATAGGCGTTCTCCAAGACACTTACTAGTTAGAATGTCAGAGGTCAAAGACAAAGAGAGGATCTTGAAAGCAGCAAGAGAAAAACAATCCATCACATACAAGGGCAACCCAATAAGACTATGTGTAGATTTCTCAGCAGAAACCATGGAAGCTAGAAGACAGTGGGATGATATATTTAAATTACAAATGAGAAAAACTGCCAACTAAGACTCCTATATCCAGCAAAATTGTCCTTCAAAAATGAGGGAGAAATTAAAACATTCTCAGACAAAAAGTCACTGAGAGAATTTGTGACCAAGAGACCAGCTCTGCAAGAAATACTAAAGGGAGCACTAGAGTCAGATATGAAAAGACAGAAGAGAGAGGTATGGAGAAGAGTGTAGAAAGAAGGAAAATCAGATATGATATATATAATACAAAAGGCAAAATGTTAGAGGAAAATATTATCCAAACAGTAATAACACTAAATGTTAATGGACTGAATTCCCCAATCAAAAGACATAGATTGCAGAATGGATTAAAAAACAGGATCCTTCTATATGCTGTCTACAGGAAACACATCTTAGACCCAAAGATAAATATAGGTTAAAAGTGAAAGGTTGGGAAAAGATATTTCATGCAAATAACAACCAGAAAAGAGCAGGAGTGGCTACACTAATATCCAACAAATTAGACTTCAAATGTAAAACAGTTAAAAGAGACAAAGAAGGACACTATCTACTAATAAAAGGAAGAATTAAACAAGAAGACATAACAATCATAAATATTTACGCACCGAACCAGAATACCCCATAATACGTGAGGAATACACTGCAAACAATGAAAAGGGAAATAGACTCATATACCATAATAGTTGGAGACTTCAATTCACCACTCTCATCAATGGACAGAACATCTAGACAGAGGATCAATAAAGAAATAGAGAATCTGAATATTACTGTAAATGAGCTAGACTTAGACATTTATAGGACATTAAATCCCACAACAGCAGGATACACCTTTTTCTCAAGTGCTCATGGATCATTCTCAAAGATAGACCATATGCTGGGTCACAAAGCAAGTCTTAACAAATTTAAAAAGATTGAAATCATACACAACACTTTCTCGGATTATAAAGGAATGAAGTTGGAAATCAATAATAGGCAGAGTGCCAGAAAATTCACAAATACGTGGAGGCTCAACAACACACTCTTAAACAACGAGTGGGTCAAGGAAGAAATTACAAGAGAAATTAGTAAATACCTTGAGGCGAATGAAAATGAAAACACAACATATCAAAACTTATGGGATGCAGCAAAGGCAGTGCTAAGAGGGAAATTTATTGCCCTAAATGCCTATATCAGAAAAGAAGAAAAGGCAAAAATTCAGGAATTAACTGTCCACTTGGAAGAACTGGAGAAAGAACAGCAAACTAATCCCAAAGCAAGCAAAAGGAAAGAAATAACAAAGATTAGAGCAGAAATAAATGAAATTGAAAACATGAAAACAACAGAGAAAATCAGTAAGACCAGAAGTTGGTTCTATGAGAAAATCAATAAGATTGATGGGCCCTTAGCAAGATTGACAAAAAGAAGAAGAGAGAGGATACAAATAAATAAGATCAGAAATGGAAGAGGAGCCATAACTACTGACCTCACAGAAATAAAGGAGGTAATAACAGGATATTATGAACAACTTTATGCTAATAAATACAACAATTTAGATGAAATGGATGGGTTCCTGGAAAGACATGAACAACCAACTTTGACTCAAGAAGAAATAGATGACCTCAACAAACCAATCACAAGTAAAGAAATTGAATTAGTCATTCAAAAGTTCCCTAAAAAGAAAAGTTCAGGACCAGACGGCTTCACATGTGAATTCTATCAAACATTCCAGAAAGAATTAGTACCAACTCTCCTCAAACTCTTCAAAAAAATCGAAGTGGAGGGAAAACTACCTAATTCATTCTATAAAGCCAACATCACCCTCATACCAAAACCAGGCAAAGATATTACAAAAAAAGAAAACTACAGACCAATCTCTCTAATGAATATAGATGCAAAAATCCTCAATAAAATTCTAGCAAATCGTATCCAACAACACATTAAAAGAATTATACATCATGACCAAGTAGGATTCATCCCAGGTATGCAAGAATGGTTCAACATAAGAAAATCAATTAATGTAATACACCATATCAACAAATCAAAGCAGAAAAATCACATGATCATCTCAATTGATGCAGAGAAGGCATTTGACAAGATTCAATATTCTTTCCTGTTGAAAACACTTCAAAAGATAGGAATACAAGGGAACTTCCTTGAAATGATAGAGGGAATATATGAAAAACCCACAGCTAATATCATCCTCAATGGGGAAAAATTGAAAACTTTCCCCCTAAGATCAGGAACAAGACAAGGATGTCCACTATCACCACTATTATTCAACATTGTGTTAGAGGTTCTCGCCAGAGCAATTAGACAAGAAAAAGAAATACAAGGCATCAAAATTGGAAAGGAAGAAGTAAAACTATCACTGATGGGCGGGCCGCGGTGGCTCAGCGGGCAAAGTGCTTGCCTGCTATGCCGGAGGACCTCGGTTCGATTCCCGGCCCCAGCCCATGTAACAAAAACGGAGAAACAGAATACAATAAAACAAGAAAATGTTTAAAAATGTTTCCCTTTCTTCCTTCCTTCCTTCCTTCTATCCTTCCTTCCTTCTCTCTGTCTTTCCTTTAAAAAAAAAAAAAAAAAAAAACTATCACTGTTTGCAGACGATATGATACTATACATCGAAAACCCAAAAAAATCCACAACAAAACTACTAGAGCTAATAAATGAGTACAGCAAAGTAGCAGGTTACAAGATCAACATTCAAAAATCTGTAGCATTTCTATACACTAGTAATGAACAAGCTGAGGGGGAAATCAAGAAATGAATCCCATTTACAATTGCAACTAAAAGAATGAAATACCTAGGAATAAATTTAACTGAAGAGACAAAAAACCTATATAAAGAAAACTACAAAAAACTGTTAAAAGAAATCACAGAAGACCTAAATAGATGGAAGGGCATACCGTGTTCATGGATTGGAAGACTAAATATAGTTAAGATGTCAATCCTACCTAAATTGATTTACAGATTCAATGGAATACCCATCAAAATCCCAACAACTTATTTTTCAGAAATAAGAAAACCAATAAGCAAATTTATCTGGAAGGGCAGGGTGCCCCGAATTGCTAAAAACATCTTGAGGTAAAAAAACGAAGCTGGAGGTCTCACGCTGCCTGACTTTAAGGCATATTATGAAGCCACAGTGGTCAAAACAGCATGGTATTGGCATAAAGATAGACATATCGACCAATGGAATTGAATAGAGTGCTCAGATATAGACCCTCTCATCTATGGACATTTGATCTTTGATAAGGCAGTCAAGCCAACTCACCTGGGACAGAACAGTCTCTTCAATAAATGGTGCCTAGAGAACTGGGTATCCATATGCAAAAGAATGAAAGAGAACCCATATCTCACACCCTATACAAAAGTTAACTCAAAATGGATCAAAGATCTAAACATTAGGTCTAAGACCATAAAACAGTTAGAGGAAAATGTAGGGAGATATCTTATGAAACTTACAGTTGGAGGCGGTTTTATGGACCTTAAACCTAAAGCAAGAGCACTGAAGAAAGAAAGAAAGAAATGGGATCTCCTCAAAATTAAACACTTTTGTGCATCAAAGAACTTCATCAAGAAAGTAGAAAGACAGCCTACACAATGCGAGACAATATTTGGAAATGACATATCAGATAAAGGCCTAGTATCCAGAATCTATAAAGAGATTGTTCAACTCAACAACAAAAAGACAGCCAACCCAATTACAAAATGGGAAAAAGACTTGAACAGACACCTATCAGAAGAGGAAATACAAATGGCCAAAAGGCACATGAAGAGATGCTCAATGTCCCTGGCCATTAGAGAAATGCAAATCAAAACCACAATGAGATATCATCTCACACCCACCAGAATGGCCATTATCAACAAAACAGAAAATGACAAGTGCTGGAGAGGATGCGGAGAAAGAGGCACACTTATCCACTGTTGGTGGGAATGTCAAATGGTGCAACCACTGTGGAAGGCAGTTTGGCGGTTCCTCAAAAAGCTGAATATAGAATTGCCATACGACCCAGCAATACCATTGCTGGGAATCTACTCAAAGGACTTAAGGGCAAAGACACAAACGGACATTTGCACACCAATGTTTATAGCAGCGTTATTTACAATTGCAAAGAGATGGAAACAGCCAAAATGTCCATCAACAGACGAGTGGCTAAACAAACTGTGGTATATACATACGATGGAATATTATGCAGCTTTAAGACAGGATAAACTTATGAAGCATGTAATAACATGGATGGACCTAGAGAACATTATGCTGAGTGAGTCTAGCCAAAAAGTAAAAGACAAATACTGTATGGTCCCACTGATGTGAACGGACATTAGAGAATAAGCTTGGAATATGTCATTGGTAACAGAGTCCAGCAGGAGAAACAAGGTAAGATAATGGGTAATTGGAGCTGAAGGGATACAGACAGTGCAACAGGACTAGATACAAAAACTCAAAAATGGACAGCACAATAATACCTAATTGTAAAGTAATCTTGTTAAAACACTGAATGAAGCTGCATCTGAGATATAGGTTTTTTTTTTTTACTATTATTATTACTTTTATTTCTTTTCTCTATATTAACATTCTATATCTTTTTCTGTTGTGTTGCTAGTTCTTCTAAACCGATGCAAGTGTACTAAGAAACGATGATCACGCATCTATGTGATCATGTTAGGAATTACTGATTGCATATGTAGAATGGTATGATTTCTAAATGTTGGGTTAATTTCTTTTTTCCGTTAATAAAAAAAAAAGATAATTAGACATAATATTGTGGGCTCATTTAGAATAAAATCTTCTCCGAAGGAAAAAAAAAAAAAGTGTTGGCGGCCGTTGGCCTGGAGTCTGGAAGTGCGGTCTGGTGTGGCACCATCTGTGCTTGCATCGGCGGGGAGCTGTTGGTGCCCTGCCTGGCAGGAAGGAAACAGGAGCTGTTAGTGATATTCTTACATGGTAAGCCCGCCATACACTGGGAGGCAAAACAGAAAGCACATGCCGGTTGTGGAAACAGCTGGTGCAGAGGAAGCCCCTAAGGCAGAACCGTGTGTGCGCATGTATGTGCGTGCGTGTGCGTGCGCGTGTGTGTCGGGGCCACAGGCGCTGTCCGTGGCGCTGAGTCCATGTGCACTGCTCTCCTCCTAGGTCCCGGCTCCTGTGAGGAAGTGAAGCTGCATGTCCTGCGGTTCCTTCAGGAAGCAGAAGAGATCGTCGTGGCTTCTAACAGCTCTCAGTTCCCCCTGGGAGAGAGTTTCCTGGCAGCCAAGGGCATCCAGCTGACCCCGGAGGAACTGTCGCTCACCCCGCCCTTCTCCCCCTACGGGGCCTTCTCCGAGGAGTTTCTGAGTGGGAGTGATTACGCCCTCCGTTTGGCAGCTCAGTCCAGTGAGTGTTGTGCACGCCAGGTTCATCGTTCCACCTCCTTGGGGAAGCGAAAGTTGCATTAGCTTCTCGTCAGCCTTGGTTTCCCCAGACTGATGAGTTCCTAGGAAATGAAAGCTGAAACGGGTCATGACCCTGGTCAAAGCCAGCATGGGCTTCCCCGGCCTCCTGCTCTGCAGGTGTGCACCCTCGTCCTTGCGCTCGAGCAGGCTGGGGCCGGTGCCCACGTGAGGTACGGGTGGTGCCTCCAGCCCCCTCTGAAGCCAAACATTCCTGTTGTCAAGTGAGGGCCCAGCCCGAGCCCATGCACCTGTCCCGGTGCGGCCCGATGCACACTCCTCTTCCAAGGATTCAGGTGCCCCATAAAGTGGGAGGGAGAGGGATCCTCTGTCCTGAGGATCTATTGGGTTTCAGGGGCCTGGCACATATGATCTCATTTAATCCTCTTAGGAACTCCCTAAGGCGGGAGTTTTCACCTGCTTGTTATTAAAGAGGAGTAGACTCAGGACTAGCAGACCCTCACACCTGTCCAGGCATTTACCAGGTCTTTGCATTTAGTCCTCTGATGGTTCTCTGGGAACGATGCTGGTGTCGCTGTCTGGCATTATTTACAGATGGGGAAACTGAGTCTGGTGTTCAATCACCTTCTCACATTCACCCAGTTGGTAGCTGGTGGGCATGGAAGGGACCCACGCGGTCTGCTCCCCTGCCCGCTGCGCCCTTCCTGCTGGGGTCAGAGCCCAGCGCTGCTTCAACTGAGAGCCCCCACCCTCCTCCACGCCTGCAGCCTGCTCTGGCAGGAGGGTCCGACCCCCCAAACCAGTTTTCTTGCTGACCCCACCCCACTTGGCAGGACCCAGTGATTCAGCTGTTTGCAGGCTGTGCCCGTGTCCCCACCTGCTGTCGACTTATCCTGATGTAATTCTCTGCGCGTTCTCTGGGCCTGGATCCCAACACGGCGAAGCAGGTGCCCCCGGCCACATCTACTGCAGCACACGCTTCTGCTTTTCCCTTCCTGGGATTTCAGCCTCCGGCGGGGGGTGGGCCTTCATCGTTTTTGCTCTCCAACCCCCATGGCAGATGCTCGAAGGGCAATGTGTTTTCCTCCTTTCCCCTCCAACCGGCATCCCTTTTGGAGCCTGGGCCCCATGCCCTGTTCGCTTCCTGCCCCTGGGGCCTGTGTAGCGCTCAGCGCCCAGCGGGAGCCCAGCGCGTCCTGGGCAAACACCCTGCCTGCTTTCTCCCTCCCCTTCTTTTACTCTTCCCTTCCCTCAAGGCTCAGGTGCCTTTTACTCTGTTTCTTGGGGGCTTCTGCTTTTGACAAGATATCAGTTTGAAATGTTGTACATGGGCAGGACTTGATGTAACAAAAGAGAGAAGTGGGATAGGTGTCCCTTCAGTCGTGACAGCTTGGGTGATGGAGGGAGACATAAGAGGAAGGGGGAGCGTGTCGCCGGTGCCATCAGTACTTACTGATGGTATGACGTTTTCTTCAGAAGTTAAGCCAAGGAAGTCCCCTCCAAGTAGCCACAAGCCCTGAGTTTGCATGTCTGAGGCTGCAGAGAAAAGAGGAAGGGTCCACAGAGAAGGATCTGGGTGCTGGTGTTTTCTCAGAATCCCTTGAGATGCAAAGGGACCCTCGGCCGTCATGGAGGAGCGCTGTGCTCTGGGCCTCTGGGTCTCAGGTGTCTAGGTACAGAGGGTTCTGGGCAAGGACAGAGTGAGGGCCGCAGAGTGTCTTTGGCCAGTAGAACATGGTGGTGACGTCCTAGCACCTATGAGACTGGGGAGGCACACAGGAGGAAAGTTACACTGCTGAGCCGGGGTAACTAGAGTGTGGTACCCAGCACCTGTCATCTCTTTTGATGAACCTATCATGTGTACCCTGTTAGGGGACTGTTTGACCTGGTTCATAGATGGAACTTAGGCTCAGAGATTTTGAGTGATTTGCTCTTTAGTACACGGCAGAATCAGTGGCAGAGCCAGGATTTAGGCTGAGGCTTATCGGACTCGAATCCTGCCCACTGGACCAGACCACTTCCCAGGGGTCCTGGTACCCACAGCAGACCTCTGACTGGGAACTGGTGCGTCCCTCTGCCTGCTTGTTCTCACTCTGGGCTGTAGCCTCTTTCTGCAGTGTGGGGACTCAGGGAGAGCTGCCCCAGTGGGCAGGGTGACTGCAAGCAGGGCTGTGGTAGGGACCCTGCAAGAGAGGAGGGAAGAGGTAGAAAATGGGCCTGGGAGGCATTGCATGGCCTCCTGAGAGGAGGATGGCAGTGGGGGCAAATCAAGCCAGTGGGGGCAGCAGGAGGCCTGGGTCATAAGTTGTGTGGCCACCCCATCCCTAGTTTCTCCCCGCTTCCTCCTGCCCACCTCTTGCACTCGTTCCTTTTTTTATTCACTCAACAAACATTTCTTGAGCCAGGCCCTGCTCTAAGTACAAAACACAAATCAGATCCCTGCACCAAAGGACCTAAGTACTAGCATGTGAGACACAAATCTAAACAGAACAAAAGAGTATGCTATCTGGTTGTCAGTGGGGGTAATGCTGCGGAGGCAGGTGGGCAGGGACGGGGTCGACAGCAGGAGACCAGCAGCTCATCAGGCAGCCTCCCTCACTGAGCCTGCCTGTTCACCTCTTAGAGTAAAAATTCTGACTTCATGGAGCTGTTTTGAAGCTCAAATAAGACTTTTGTGGGTAACACAGCTTGGAGGGGGACAAAAAACTAAACCATGAGTCTTAGGCAGGATAAAGGGAAGGCTGAGGGCAGGGTTAGCAGAGACTGATGCTTGCATTCAAAGCCCAGGCCTTACACTTCATGGCTGGGACCCTGTGGGCAAGTTTCATCATCCGACTGTGCCTCGTTTTCCTCTTCTGTAAAATGGGGGGATAGTAGTCCCTTTCCTGCAGGACGGCCGTGAGGATAAAATGATTTAAAATACGTACTTAGTACTTTTCCCATAGTAAATGTGAAATAAATGTTCTGTCTTTACGGTCACCTTACTGCTTGACCTGACCAATTCTACGTGGAAGTTACCAGAAGAAAAGCGCAAGACAGTCTTCTGATGGCCATCCTAAGCTTTGATTTGTAAAGGACTAGTGGCTGAGGTGTGCCCTGTCACAGCCAGTGTTCAAGGGGCCTGGGCATATTTGTGGTCAGAACGTTTGTCACGCAAACAAGAAGGTCTCCTCGTGTGGGAATGGGGCGTGTTGGACTGTTCTTGGCGCTCACAGCTCTGCTCTCCTGCCCTCTCACCCCCAGCCCTGGACTTCTACCAGAGACGCCCCTCAGCGCCGGGTGACTCTGCAGGAGGCGCCTCCCCACTGAGAGCCGGGCCCTATGTGCCTCAATGCGATGCGCTTGGAGGCTGGCGGCCTGCGCAGTGCCACGCCAGCACTGGTACGTGGGCTGCGAGCCCGGGGACACCCAGTTGCGTCCCTCCTTTTCGTTTAGGAGACAGAGCCTCATGCTAGGGGGCAATGAGTTTGACCTCTGACTGTGTCTCTGACCTTCAGCTGCCCTGTCTGTGCAATGGAGCCATGACCTGCCAGCCCAAAGATCAGGGGGGTGGTTGCTAGCCGGGGGGGGGAGGGCATCCTAGTGCAAAGTTGATTATGGGCAGTGTCTGGGAGGGGCATGGACAGGCAACTTTTCTGGCCCCAGGAGGAAGGACAGCTGTTTACAAGGTGCTGGGGTGCAAGTTCCCAAACTCACTTCCTGAAGCCCTGGCTGTGGCTCTTTTCCAGGGCATTGCTGGTGTGTGGACAGGAAGGGGGAGTATGTCCCCTCCTCGCTGACCTCCCGCTCCCCATGGATGCCCCAGTGTAAGTGGAGCCCACGGGGACCTTTCCCACCTGACCCTCTGCATGGTGCAGCCAGAGCTGTCCCTGCTGCGGGAGGCTCCATGGCCCAGCCCTGCAAACTGCCCCAGAGCCTCCAGACCATGCCTTCCCGGGCCCATGCCTGGCCGCACGCTGTCGGCTGTGCCTAATCTGTGCTCCCAGGTCAGAGGCGGAGGGAAGAGCTGGAGCCTTCGCCCTCCTGCACACCCGCCCCCAGCCGACTCCAGCCTCCATGGCAGTGCCAATCACTGTCAATCACTGCTTCGCCTCTGGAGCTCCAGGCCCCCCACTTCCTCACCTGGCTTCTGGGGTTTCGAGCCATATAATCAACTGCCCAATTAATATTTCAAAGCGGGCGTGTCCCACATGTATCTCTGTCCCTCACCCACACTCTGCTTCCTGTGAAAGGCTCTGCTCCCTCCGAGAGGCACTGAAACCTGGGGCCTCCGGGCTGCCAGCTCCCTCTCTCAGCAGTAAGAGTGGCATGCTCTCCCACAGGCCCCACTCCCTGTGAGGCGATGCGAACCAGCGGGCTGGTTTCCAGCTGGAAACAAGCTGCATCTCGAGGAAACCTATCTCCCAAAGACCTGTTTATCCCGACCTGCCAAGAGGTAAGTCTCTGAAAGCTCAGGCAAAGACAGTGAAGCCAGACTACCCACCCCTCACCAGTTCTCCAGTTTTCAATAAGTTTGGCTCAATTAAAATACTCATAGGAAGTTGGAGGCCTCGTTTTTTTTCCCCCGACCCTAGTACACCCTTCCTGTGTGGCCTCAGGAAACTTATTTACCTTCTTTGGGCTCCAGTTAGTTTTTGTTTTATGCTCGGAAGATTGGGGCTCCATTTTTGTCCTAGTTGGTCCAAGATTTGTTTTGAGGCTCCAGGGAAGTATCTTTCATGAAAACTCTTTGAAAAATAATCTACACATGTGTAGTTGGTGCAATGTTTGTCCTGAAGTTGTCTCACCAAGCTGCTAACTCATTGTGTCCCAGCTTCTCATCACCACTGGAGGACATCATGATATCGCCCTCCTCAGCACCCTGGATGGCTGTGATAAGCAACTGAATCACTGATGGAAAAGCTCTTAGACAAAGGATTTGTGCCCCAGAACATTAAACCATTTTCCTGCCAAGCGATGGGTGCTTCTGTGCCTCAGTTTCCTTTCCCTGAAGTAGGGATCATAGGAGCACCACCTCCTGCTCTGCTCAGCCCCCAGGGGCTTTATGAATATCAGATGAAATCATCAGTGTAGATGTTATTGAAACGTAACATTGAGTAAACCTTACCTGTTCCTTATTTATTAATGTTTGGTGCTGTGCACATGGACCCCAAATAAGAATGAATTTTGAGGAAAAATTAGCTGATTTAATCTTTCCCCTTGGCCAACAACCACCTACTGTTGGAATAAAAGTTGGCTGCTCTGTCCTGGGTAGCAGTGTTTGCTCATGGAGAAGGCGAAGGAGAAACCAGCGCTTCTGAGGAAGGGAAAATGAATACAGAGAAGGGCTCAGGAACTTTCCCATTGTGAGGTTCTCAGCTTCCAAGGAGAGCCTGGGTGCCAAGACTTCCACTGCCCAAACTGAATGGTCATTGGTCTAAGACTCTAGGAAAAGTCAAGTTGATGGCTTGAATTTTCTCAATTTTAATATTTTGTCCCATAAAAGTTTCTCAAACTTTTGCTCGGGTTTGAATCTTAGCCTTCTAGCCAAAACCACATCACCTGGTTTCTCTGGGCCTCTGTGCAGGATGGAGCTGTAGGGTCGCTGCCTCCTGGGCACACTGTGCAGATTGAATGAAGCAACGTGGGGGGGAAATGCTTAGCACAGGAAAATGTCATGCTTGTTTTTGGATGTTGTCATTGTCATTGCTTCTCTGGAAATGAAGCACAGGAGATTACAGGATGAACTAAGGGTGTACAGACAGTAAGGAAGCACTAAGTGACGGCCAGCAGGTTTGGTGGACGGCAGCTTTCCCCCAGCACACCTGCCTGTGATGATGCTTTTCTCTTACAGATGTAGGAGAGAGAACACATTCTATACCAATGGAGTTCGTAGAAGGAAGAAACAGGCTTAAGGATCCATCTAGTCCCACCTCTGTATTTTTAGATGGGGAAACTGAGGCCCAGAGAGTTGAATGGCTTGTCCAGCATTCCCCAGCTGGTCCTGGACAGGATGGAGAGAGAAGGGCTGACCCAGATGGGATTGTTTGCTGTGGCCCTGGCCAGATGCAGGGTTTGGGCAGCTGCCTGTGACTCAGCTTTCTGAATATCTGTGCTTCGGGCCTTCTCCAGGGCTGCTGGTTGGGAGTCATTTCCGGAGCTGGGCTTGGTTCGGTGGGAAGTGGCTGGGCTCTGGAGCTGGCTGAACTTGGGTCCGGCCTGACCCTGCCACTCCCCTGCTATGGGACCTGCTCTGTCACTTTCTCTCTGTGAATGAGCCCTGGTTTCCTCCACCTAAAATGGAAAAACGGTGGGCCTGGCCTCAACTCAAGTAATGCAGGTGGAGGGGCTGGGACAGTCCTCCTTCCCACCCCCTGTACTAGCAGAAGCTACCACCGGCTGTTTAGGAAGGGACGGTCTTGTGTCCCACCCACCTGTCAGCCTCAGACTCTTGCCCGGGGTTTTGTCTCAGACAGGAGAGTTTGCCGGGCAGCAGGTGTCAGGGGCCGGCCCCTGGTGTGTGGACCCAGCGACAGGACAGGCCGTGCCACCTGCCACCAACAGCAGTGTCCAGTGTGAGTAGCCACCCTGCCCTGCTCTGGCGAGTCCCCGAGTTGGCTTTGCACACTGGCTCTGCCACTTCCATGGCGGTACGACAGGGGTCACAGCCCCTGACCTCCCTGTACCTCAGAAAGAGGAACTGTCCAAGTAGCTCAGCAGGTCCTCCTGAGAAACCAGTGTGCTAGGGAGCACAGCTGCTCTCTGTCCTGCCAAGTGCCAGCCAGCAAGGGGTCCCCACTAAAGAGGGTGGAGACAGGACTGTGGAGGGTGAGCCCTGCGGGCCTGGTGCCCACTGCCCTCCCCCAGCCCCCTGCCAAGTGGGGTGGAGCCCTGAAAGCCCAGTGTGCTGACATCTCGCCCCCCACCTGGAAACCGCTGGCACCCCCCAGTGCCCTCAGGTCAAGGCCAGGCTCCCAGGTGTAGCTTGTGGCTTTCAGGGAGGTGGACCCTCATTGCCTTCGGGCCCTTCCCTTCAGGACCTGCCTGCCCTCATCCCCCCACCCGCGCCCACCCGCACGGCCGAGTGTTGACCCAGAGACAGTCCCTCCAGGGCGCCTTCGCCGGCCTTCCCATGGGAAGTGTCCCTCACGCTGCTACCCTCAGCACACAGCTAGCTGCTCGCTGCTTCATACCTTCTGCGAGACCTGCAGGGCAGGGTGGGGGGATGGAGCGAGCAAGGACCAGTCCCTGCCCTGGCAGGTCCATGCCCGTGGGGAGCGGCCCCAGGCCCCAGGGCCCTGCAGGTGGGTGTGGGAAGTCTTGGGGAGCTCGAGGGCGGGGTTGGGCGCAGGAGACGGGGCTGTGCCCATCTGCTCCGTCTTTGTGTCAAGGTCCAAGCCTCTGCGATGTGCTCAGGAGCGGAGCCCTGTCACGGAGCGCCGGCCCAGGCTATGTGCCCGCCTGCGGGGCTGGGACCGGACGCTTCTCCCCAGTGCAGTGCAACCTGGCCGAGGACAGCTGCTGGTGCGTCCTGGGCAGCGGAGAGGAGGTGCCTGGGACTCGCATGACCGGAAAGCTGCCTGCCTGTGACAGTGAGTCGGTGACCCTCACACACTTGGGGTCCCTGGGCGTGGGCTCTGCACCCACAGCCTTTACCCAGGCAGGTGGGGCCAAAGGTGCAGCGACAGGAGGGGCGGGAGTAGGGGAAGGCATGCAGGATGTCCGCAGGGTGGGTCCACCTACGTCCTAAACCAGCGCTGCCCAGGGCTGAGAGCCAGAAGAGCCTGGCAGGGAAGTCTCCAGGGACAGCCCCTTGTGGGGAGGGCTGGTGCTGGATTGCAGAGGGCATGGCAGGCCCAGAATGGTCGAGGGTCTTCCTGGAAGCTCAAAGGAAGGGCCAGAGATGGGGCCTAAGCCTGCCTGTCTGACTGGCAGCCTAAGTTCTTCTGCTGTGCCAGGTGACAGTCCTGCCTGTGTGCCCAGCACACATGGCACAGAGGCTCTAGGCCTGGCCGAGTGGTCCTGGGCGGTCCCATGAGGCAGCGGAAAGAGCCCTGGCCTGGGATTCTGTCAGGAGACCCAGGCCCTCTTCTGCCTCTGCCTCGGCTGCAGAATGCAGGCCTGTTTTTTTTTTTTTTTTAAATTTTTTTAAAATTTATTAATTAAAAAAATTAACAAACAAAAATATTGATATATCATTCCATTCTGCATATACAATCAGCAATTCTCAATATCATCACGTAGTTGCATATTCATCATTTGTTAGAACATTTGCATCGGTTTAGAAAAAGAAATAAAAAGACAACAGAAAAAGAAATAAAACGATAACAGAAAAAAAAAAGATTATACATACCATACCCCTTACCCCTCGCTTTCATTGATCACTAGCATTTCAAACTAAATTTATTTTAACATTCGTTCCCCTTATTATTTATTTTTATTCCATATGTTCTACTTGTCTGTTGATATGGTAGATAAAAGGAGCATCAGACACAAGGTTTTCACAGTCACACAGTCACACTGTGACAGCTGCATCATTGTTCAATCATCATCAAGAAACACAGGCCTGTTTTGACCTCTGGACTTGCTGTTCTCCTGGCGCTGGTTTTCACAGCTTGCCACATGCCTCCTTCCTTTGTCCCCTGGGCAGCTGCGGTGCTAGGAGGGGCAGCGGGGACTCAGGACATCAGGGGGCTGGCAGTCAGGATTTCTCACACAGGCAGGTGGAGTCCAACTTCCGGCGGGAGCTTCCCTTTTGGCCCCAAGACCACTGTGCAAGCGAAACATGGGTCTGGGCCCTTGGAGAAGTCAAGGAGACAGCTGAGCATGCAGTGCTGAGCGCTCTGTGCCCAGGAGTCCACGGAAGAGGCTGCTTCCCATCCTTACTCAGCCCTTTATGGAAAGGTGGGGCTGTTTGTCCTGCTGCCGTGGTGGGTAGAATCAAAACACCCAGATTTGAGTTCTGTCTCTGTCCCTCCACGTCCCAAATTCGGTGTTGTGATTGCTAAAAGGGAGATAATAAGACTGGTGTTACCTACCTCATAGAATTATTTTTAGTGGGGCTCATTAAATATCAACTGTGATGAGAGTTTTACATATGATAAAATTCATGGCAACTATCAGTTTTTATTTCTCTTGGGAGTTCACCTTTGAAGATCCCTGAGTTTGACTTCCTTGTTCCGCAAGAATCAAATCGTATCCTAAAATGCCCAACAGAAAGCCAGGCAATAAGAGACAGCCCTTGTTTTTAATAATAATAATAATAATAACAACGATAATAATAATAATGACTAATACTTACTGGACACTTATGACATGCCAGTAACCCTTCTGGGCTCTTTAAATGCCTTAATCTATTTCAATCCACACCCTCCCTAGAAGGTAAGCATCATTGCTGACCTTACCATTCTGTGGTTGAGGACACAAGGCCCAGAGAGGTTAATGAACTTACTCTAGGCTGCTCAGCCAGTAAAGGATAAGCCAGGATTCAAAGCCAGGTGGCCTGGCCCCAAGGGTTCTCAAGCTGACCCCTCCCCTCTCCTCTCCCAGTGCACTTGGTAAGAATCAGCTCAATAAACACGCTGCAAATCACACTGCAAAATTTTGGCCAGGAGCTACTGGTCTTACTAGAAGGAAGTGTGGGGCGTGGACTTTGGTCTTATCAGAGAGAGCCCAGGTTGTGGGCTTGGTTCAAAATGGGCCACTCCCCTCCTCTGAGACCCCCTCAAATATATGTGGGCACAGATTTTAAAGTCAGGCATATCAGATGGCAAAGCTGTGCCTGAGAGTCTGATAAGTTGTTAAATCTCTAATGAGGGGTGAAAATGCCGCACTGAGAGTGTTTGTTCTTTGATCCACTCGTTTACTCATTTATTTAGCGAATGTTTTTTGAGTCATTCTGGGTCAGCACTGAGCCACAGCCTGAGTGGATTTCCCCCAGTGGACTCAGCCCAGTGGAGAGAGCAGCTTACAGATACAGGAGTCTAGAATAAGTGATAAAATGGAGACCTGTACCAGGTGGCCTGCGAGCTCAGAGAAAGGAGACCCAAGTTTGCCTGGGAGAAGCTGGGAAGGCTTAGAAAGCTGGAGGGATCGAGCTGGTATTTGAGAGCCAAACGGGAGTCTACCAGGCAAATGAGCAGCAGGGGGAGGGCCTGCATGAAGGCCTGTGTGCAAACACGGCATGTCAGGGAGCCACGGGCTTATCTAGAAGCAAGGGGTGGAGGCGGAGGAGGAGGAGACCCATGGGCAGAGAGGAAGGCGGGCACCAGCCTAAGGGTGGCGAGAGCTGATGCTCGGCTCCCTGCAGCTTCTCTGGCAGTGGTGGGGGTGGATTAGATGCGGTGAGGCCCAAAGGCAGGGAGCCGATGAGGAGGCTTTGATGGCACCTCAGGCCAAACATGATGGAAGTGGGAAGGGAGGACGTGGCCATGGGGCCAAAGAGAAAGGGCCAGGCGGGCGTGAGAGGAGCTGAGCAGGCGGGAGCCATTCCCCTTCACTGGCACTGGTGCAGGAGGCCGGCAGCTTTGTTTCCAGCTGGGCCAGCTGAGGCCGGGGCAGGGCTGGCGGGGGACGCAGAGGTCAGGCTGGGCCACGTTGGCTTGAGGTGAGAAGACGAGTTGAGTTGGTAGCTGTGTTTCGAGATGGGGACTCTGGAGAGTCTCTGAGCCTGAGTCTCAGTGGGAGCAAGTGGGGAGGAAGGGATCGTGGGTGGAGGCCGGGGCGGGGGCAGGCACAGGGGCAGCCCCAAGGGGGATGCTGGCCTGTGCTGACCTGAGGCCCTGCGCTCCTCTTTCCTCTCCCAGGTCCGCGATGTCCCCTCCCGTTCAATGTGTCGGACGCCGGCACCATCCTGTGTGCAGAGGCCTCGGGCCGCGGGGGGGCTGCCGGCCAGCTGTGCCAGCTGAGGTGCCGCCAGGGCTATGGCAGCGCCTTCCCGGCCCAAACACTGGCCTGCAGCCCTGACAGCGGACTCTGGGAGCCACAGCCACCGCCACCCCGGGCCTGCCAGCGTAAGTGGCCTCTGCACTGTCCTTGAATCTGCCATCCCTCTCTGGCCAGGGGGCCGAGGACAACAATGCAAGCATGTGGCCATTTCAGCTTGCCACCCAAGTGTAGCATTTTCACAGTAACCCATGTAGCATCAATGCAGAGAGAGGGCCAGCTGGAGCATCTTCTAGAAGGAGCGGACATGCTCTGCAGACCCTGGAGTTAGGCACCCATTGTGGCTTCTCTGGAGCCGTCTGCATGGCCATGATCCCAGGCTGTCAGGATGAATACCTGGCAGGAAGGTGCTCTGGCCACTGCACTGGTTACTGCAGCTCCGACATGCTCAGGGCCATGTGTCCAGCCACCAGGAGCGCCCTGCCACCCCAGCCCCTCCCCTGCCCTTCTGGTCCTACAGGGGCGATGCCCAGCACAGCAGGGGGCCCAGAAACTTGGCGCAGGTGGGCATCAGCCCTGGTCACTGTGGGCCCAGGCCCTGCCTGGAGGACACTGGGCACAGCTCCTTTCTCCCACCCTCGTGCTGACCCAGATGCTCTCACCCACGGCGGCACATGCACATGCCTGTGGGGTCACCAGGCTCTTCTGCATCTGCCTTGGCGAAGCCTGACGGTGTCTCCCCCTCAGCGGGCAGGGAGGGGCAGGTGTCAGGCAGCATGGGATCTGCCATCGCAGTGGGCGTCTGGGGGAGACACTGAGCCTGGCACTCTGCTCACAAGGCCCTCGATGATTGGCAGGGTGTCAAAGGGCAGTGCTTGTAGCAGAATGTTCTGGGATAAAGATGGCTCCTATTCCAGAAGAGGTTCCAAAAAATTATTTGGGCAAAGCAATGAACTGTCACTTCAGCTGTGACAAGCTGCAGTCTAGACCAGGGTGGTCACAATTGGCTCTAGACCAGGGGACTTTGGGGAAAAGAGTCTGGGGTCTTGAGTTCCTGACAGTGAATGCAGGGCCACTGTGTAGGGTTGTACGACGTGTGCGCTGAACAAACCCAGTGACGTCATCTACATGGTCTGTGGTGTCTACTCCTAACCCTGAAAACCACATGTAGCTGCTCTGTTTGCATGCAGTCTCTTGTGAGCCTGTGCATTTCTCTGGGGGAAATGTTTTTGGAAGAATTTTGAAGCAAAATAGCCAGGACCCCCAAAATGTAAAGCACCCCTTGTGTTGAGGCTGAGACAGGCCTGCACTCACTGTGAGGGTGCTATATATGTAATTTTAGAGGCAAGCCATGAAGAGAGTGGCAGTGTCTAATGGCAGTGCTTGCATGTTCCAAGCTGAACGAGAAGGCTTGTTCTTTGCAGTCGAAAGACCAGGGAAAGCAAAGCCCAGAATCCCCCAGTCCCCCTGCCTGCGTCTGCTGACCTCTGGTGCTTACCTGCAGGGCTCCAGCCGTGGCAGACCATCCAGGCCAAAGGGCAGTTCCAGCTCCAGCTCCCACCAGGCAAAAGGTGCAGTGCGGACTACACGGGCTTGCTGCAAGCTTTCCAGACCTTCCTGTTAGATGAGCTGGTGGCCCGGGGCTTCTGCCACCTGCGGGTATGTCCTGCCTCCCCTGCAGGGTGGGCTTGCACAAGTTCAAATGAAAGGATGGGGAGACTGAGGCTCAGAATGGGAAAACGGCTTGGCCAAGGTTAATTATGGAGCGGCAGAGGGAGAATTCTTATCCGTCTTGCTACTGACCGTTCTTTCTAAGGGGTCCGATGGGGCACGTGCACCTCTGACGTGCCTGTCCCTGTGCATCCCTTTGCATGCACTGGCTAACGCAGCCCTCACCAGAGCCCTTGTAGGATGACAAGTGTTTTGTAAAGAGAAGAATGAAGGCCAGAGAGTTGACATAATGGTTCCAGACTAAGCCACTAGGAAATGGTAGAGCCCAGCAGAGTAGAAGCTATGGTGACGGTGCAGTGCCACCCCTCCTGGAGAAGGATGGGGACGCGGAGCAGGAAGGCTGGCATAGAAGGAGGGCACGTGCTATGCACCGTGGCACCAGGGCTGCCTCTCGCCAGCCCTGCCAGGAGGCCTCACAGATGCTCCCTGCAGATTACGACATGCCAGCTGGAATGCTGTAGCACTGTAACTAAGAATGTAGAGCTTTTCAGCCATGTAGTATGCAAGGGCTTGGGTGATTTAAGATCCCAAGAATTCAGAGTGGAGTCTTTCAAATCACCCAATGAAATAAGTCCCTGTTCTGTTCAAAGTTTGCTAAATCACCAGAGTAACTCTTTTTTTTGGCCCAGTGTGTTAAGAATTTTGTAGAACATGTATTTTCACGCAACTAAATACAGAGAGTATTGATTTTAAGGCAAATGAAAAATGTATCGAATTTGTTCTTTCATCCAAGGAAATGGACTTACAGTATCAGCAAAACCTATTAATTTTTGCAGGCCTGCCAGTCTCCTTACCCCTGATCACTGTAGAGTCCCATGCCGTGGGGAGCACCAGCCCTGTATTTAAAGGGAATTCACTAAAGCCGCTGGACGGTGAGCAGGCTGCCCAAGACATCACGTAGCTTAGTAGGTCCAGTTCTGCCTGCATTTGTGCTTTACACCAAATTTGTTAATTCATTCATTCTTTCATTTAACAACTGTGGGAGAGTCCTGCCAGGCCAGGCTGGGTTTCAGCTAAACACCGAGACAGCGTGAACGAGAGCAACTCCTTGCCCTCCGGGGCTTTCCACCCAGGGGAGATGAGAATAACCAAGTATACATCAGATAAAGGTGTCCACCGCGAAGAGAAACACAGCGGGGCCGACCCTGGAGTAGGAAGGCGGAGTGGGGGGAACTTGGCTGGACTGGCCAGGGAAGGCCTCTGTCAGCAGCAGCATCGACTGGACCTTAGAGCTGAGGCTGGGGGGCTTATGAGCATGATGACGGGCAGGAACCATGCAGAGGTCAGAGGGAGGTTGGTGCTCCTGCGTCGGGAAAACGTTGGGTGAGATCCGTAACATCGAGGAGAGCTGGGTAGGGTGCGGCGGGGAGGGTGTGAGGATCTGCAGGGTTCTGCAGACCCTGGCCATGGCACTGCCTTTTGTATCACCTGGGATGGGAGCTGCTGGGGCACTGAGATGAGGGAGTGCCTTGGTGGGATGGAGGTTTTAAGGTTCTCTCTGGCAGCTGTGTGGAGGACGGGTGTTGAGGGACAAAGGCACAGCGTGCAGAGGGCCTGGCCTTGGCGAGGGGTTCGGGGGTGGTTGGGCACATTGCGAGAAGCGGGAGGATCTGGGACAGCGTCCTGAGGCTTGGGGAGTGACAGGCGTCAGAAGGGAAAGGGAAGAGCCGAGGATGGCTAAGGAACCAGGCAAATGCATGGTGATGCCATTTGGTGAGATGGGTAATGTAAACCTTGTATGCGGAGGGGCAGAATGTTCCAGAATTCTGGGGACTTAAAGAGCTGAGGACTGTACTGAAGATGGGATCAAGAGGTAGCTGGGCAAGGGCCCAGTGGCGAGAACTACCTGGAAAAGGTGTCAGGTTGTGACCAGGAGAGGCACAACTTCTAAGATCATGGGGGCCATGTCCGTGTCCTAGTCTTTGGGAGAGAAGCCTGCAGCAGGTTTCTACCTGGACAGGTTGGGGCTGAGCCCTGGTGCCACCACTTCCTCGCATCGGCCTGGGCCCTGGCCTTCCTTGCTGAGCCTCGCATTAATCATGCATGCAGCGGGGATGGGACCCTCCCTTGAAGGCTCAGATTAAATGGGATAGTCCGTGGACCCTGAACCCCTGCTTTTTGCACTCAGCCTGGTGGTGGAGATCAGAGGGTCTAGGGGCTCCACTACTTCCCACTGTGGGAACTTGGGCAAAGCTCCTCAGCCTGAGTCGAGCACCCCATCTGTCATGTGGGATCATGATAATTGGATTCTCTGAGTCTGCTTTGGAGATTAAATTAGCTGTGATGTTTAAAGCACTTCACACAGGGCCTAATGAAAAGTGTTAAAAAATTACGCCCTATCACCTCTCCTAACACTGAGTGCCTGGTGCACGGCAGGTTCTCATAAATGACGACTATCTGAGTCCCCACCACACCCACTCGCTCCCTTCCTCGTGGGATTTGGCATATAGGACGTGCTTGCTGCAGGGGGCCTGCATGTGGAATGACATCCCGATGCACGGAGCTGGCCCGTGACAGTCTAGAGCCTGCTTTCAGAGGTGCCAGCCTGCTGGGAGAAGGCTGCTGAGGCCTCTCGTACCAAAGGCCGAGCCAGGGCCCAATGGGCTCCAAATGGGGTTGGGGGCAAGGGGCCCTGACTTCCTCTTGCAGCACCTTCCCTGAGGTATCCAGGGCTCTCTCACCCTCTTGACGCCCATCTTTTAGATAAACGAACTTCCTCTGCAGCTTAATATCACTTCTCTTTCGGGATGTCAACCTTCCAAAGAGGAGGAGGAGAAGAGTGCAGTGTGAAGCTTGGGTTGGCCCTGACCCTGTGCCGGGAACTCCCTGGGGACTAAGCAGGCCATGCCCGCGTCTGCTGTCCCTCCATTGGACATCCATGTGGCACGTACTGACCGTGCTGTGCTCCAGCTGTGGGCAAGGTCAGGTGTGTGGCCACCACAGAGGAGCCAGGGAAGGCCACAGAACGCAGAGCAGAGGGAGGGATCGGGTCCCGCTGGGCGTGTGTCTGTTGAGTTAGCAGGGTCTGCTGGAGTTGTTTCACCAGGGAAACGTGTGTTGGGGGACAAAAGAGTGCCAGGCATTGGGAGCACTTGGGCTTTCCATGCATACAGCTCAGCTCTCACCACATTTTCATCTTTGTAAGTGGGTGACCCGCACGCTATTTAGCTTCTTGAAACCTCATTCTCCACTCATGGGGAAAGGGGGAAAATAAGGCCCCTCGCCCTGATGTAGAGAATAAAATTAGATGGACCTCAACATCAGCTGAGGTCTGGTGCCTGCCGGGGGATCAGCGAAGCTGGCTTGTTGCTCTCTGTTCTTGAACTGAAAACGCATCTCCATGCAGGTGGCGACCCCGGGGTCCCCACTTTCCCTTCCTGTCTGCGAGGACTCCGCTGTGCAGGTGGGATGTCTGAGCACGGAGCGGCTTGGAGTGAACGTCACATGGAAAGCTCGGCTTCAGGACATACCGGCAGCCGCCCTTCCCAATTTGCACAATGTTGGTATGTTTTCCTGCCTGGCCACCTCTCAGAAGGAATGCGACTTCCCTGAGTTCCTGAGTGACGCCCGTTCTGCCTTCCTGGGAGGAGCCAGTTTTGAGGGAGTTATGGGCCTAGTGGGAGCTAGTTACTAAAAATATATAAACATTAAGTCAAAGCCTTGCTAGAGTTAAATAGCATCGTTGACTACAAAGAGCCCGATTGTGCTTTTGTGAGTACCTGGGCCCAGAGAGGTAAGAGAGAAGATGTGAAGAAGGGGAGAGAAGGGTGGCGTGAGGGAGTCTTTATTGATTTATAAAGTATTTCTCATCCATTTCCAATTATAAACCATCTCAGACCACTTACACTATTTAAGCACTCTAGTTCACTATTGAAAACAAGGCAGTTATGTTGCAGGTGAATCAAGGGAGCAGAAAGATCTGAGAAAAAGGAGAATGGATTTCTTGATAGCTACTTGAGTATGCAGCATATTTTGCTCACGCTTTCTGGCAGGGTGGGAAATAATGCACACATTTCTGATCAGAGGGTGGGGCAGCTCCACTTCCTTCCTAAATTGCCAAATGACTGAAGGTCAGGACTGGCCAAATCTTGCACCAAGTTCTATGGAAGAACTTGTGGAAAATGTTGCCAGAGTCTACAGGGAATAGCTTGCATTGTTGCCATTCTCCAGACCTCTTGGCACTAACGCCTCTGTGTGAAAAATCCTTCCCTCCCCCATAGCATTCTGAATTAGGGGTTCTGATCCATTTTCCTTTTAGAGAATCTGGATAACGAGGGTGAGTTTGAAGCTGCAATAGTAGGAGATGTTTATTCCTGGCTTCAGTTGTGCAGACAATGATGATTGTGGTTTCAGGTCCTGGACTGCCTTCGTGGCAGTTGCTTCATGCTGGGATCTGCCCAGCTGCTTTCTCCCCAGGAAACACTTAAAGTCCAACATCTGGGGTCTCCTTGTTGTTTAGTCAAACACTGAGGTCGAAGGCCACGTTGCATCCAGCAGTCCCCTTTGAGTATCATCTTCATGCTCATTATCTCTAATGATCCAATACTGCAAGAGGCGTTCTGAGGCCTATTTTCAGATGGGTAAACTGAGGCTCAGGTATGTTAAGTGGCTTGCTAAAGTTTACGGTTGATGTCAATCTGGATAAGACATGATATCCTATACCAATGTGGGAAAGATGATGCCACAAGGAGAGACAGGAGCCAGGAGACCTGAATGTGAGTCCTAGTTGGGCTTCTGACTCCCTTGTGACTTTGGGCTAGTTGATCCCCTTCTCTGGGCTTCAGAGTCTCTCTCTGTAAAATGAGATGCCAGATGATTATAGTGGAGGGTTCCTAAGACTGCTTTCAGTGGAGTTGTGCTAGGTAGCTCTGGCCCCTTAGTCCCCTCTGGCCCTTGCAGAGAATAATGCAGTGACTCTCCTGCCTCACCCTGTGTCTTCCAGAGGAGGCCTTAGTGGGCAAGGACCTCATTGGGCGCTTTACAGATCTGATCCAAAGTGGTGACTTCCAGCTTCATCTGGATTCCAAGACATTCCCTGCAGACACCTCCATCCGATTCCTCCAAGGGGACCGCTTTGGCACCTCTCCCAGGACATGGTTTGGGTGCTTGGAAGGATTCTATAGAGTTTCAGCAGCCAACCAAGCCAGTCAGGATTCCCAGGGATGTGGTAAGTCCACCCTCTCTTCCTGGTGCTAGGAGCCACTTGAAGCTTCCGGAAAGGCCACCAGAGCACTGGGGAGAGGTTGCTCTGAGTGTGTAGAGTTGAGACTCATTCCTTTATTCATTCAAGGACTGCTTTCCAGTCATCACCGTGTGTGGCCATACCTCACCCATTAGGCAGTGGTTGAAATTGTGGGCATGGATGACATGACCGGTGAGCAGTTATCCTTTCTGTTAGTTGTTGACAACCTTGACCGCTGTGGCCTGAGGTGCACTGTCTTTGTAGAGAAAGCTCATGGCCAGCCTGTGTCCTTCGTGACATTTCTCGGTTTGCTGACAGCAGCACATTACTCATCATCATCCCTAAATGGACATTTTCCAGCCCAAGACGTTGGACCAGAGGAAGTGATTTCCCTGGGGTTTCACTGGGGTCGCTCTTGTCCTTCCACATTTCAGGTGTCATTTCAAGAGCTGAGACACTGGGTCTGAGGACCACTGCTGGAGGCCTTGGGTATGCCCTCTGCAGCAGGTATAAAACACCAAGAGGCAGAGATGGAGATGGATGGTAGTCAGGGCCTCGTCAGGAGAACCTGTATGGACACTAAGCCCTTAAGCTAGTCCCATCCCCTCTGGTGTGTCTTTATCTCCCTTGTGTAAAATAAGAGTTGTTTTCCTCTAGGAGGCCTGCCCTCCCAGCACTAGATGGTGAATTGCCCTGCTCAGGAAGCTTGGCTAGCAGCAGGACAATCTTGCCCGAAGGAAGGAAATTCACTGAGGACTTTGGGAATCAGAACTTGGTGTAAGGGTGATGAGGCCTTTAGAGAGGGTGGAAAGTTCAAGGACGGGGCATGGGGGAGTGACTGGATTTAGGGATTTGCCCAGAACAGACTCTAGAATGGGAGCTGGAAGCCTTTTTGGTAAAGTGCCAGATAGCAAATATTTTAGGCTTTGTGGGTTATATGGTCTCTGTCTCAGTGATTCAGTTCAGCCATGGTAGGGAGAAAGCCATGGCTGTGTTCCAATAAAACACTATTTCCCAAAGTGGGAAGGTTAGGTTTGCCACTGGTTGTAGTTTGTCAAGCCCTGCCCATGTAAATCTGCACTGTTCTTCAACCCCTGCTCACCATTACTGACTCACAAGAATTATAAATCCCACCACGTAGCCCTGCTCTCTTACTCCAGATATTCAGAAAGGTCCAAAATGGAATTCACAAAAGAAACACCTAAAGCCTTGGGTTTTCCCTGAAATCAGTGGTAACATCTATCCTTTGTTAAGTTCCGTCATGGATGATGGACCAGGGTCAGGGCTGATAGTGTCAGGAAGTGTCCTCAGATGCCAGGGACACCTGGGTTCGAGTCTTGGCTCCAGCATTTTCTGATCGTTGCACTTGCGAAAGTTAGTTGTGCTATTTATCCTGCTTATCCCCACCGTGTGCAATCTGAGCGGTAGGGCTTGTTGTGGGGACAGCATGCACCATCGGTGCAGGGCCAACCATGTGGCACACCGTGGACAGTGAAGGTCTCCTTGTCAGGATTTAAACTCGCATCTGTCCGCCTCCACGGCCCTTTCTCTGTCCTCCCCATCACGCGTCTCCTTCTTGCCAGGGTGGTTCTTAGCGGAATCATGCCTTGGGTTCTTGTGTCTGTGCTCATTGGCTCTTTTTCCTCCTCAAAAACACTCACATCTGAAACGCAGCTGTTAAACGACAAGGCAGAGCGTCGTCCCGTGAGGGAGAAGCAGGGCTGCTGTGTATTGCGTCTCAGGGGGGCCAGCCTGGGGGCCGCCTTGGAGGGCAGTGACTCAGAGGCACGTCGGGAATATCCACCCCAAGTGGCTCCGTGGGGTGGAGGTCTTATCCGCTGAGGGATATGAAGGCTGGTTACACTCACCCCCCTGCCTCTAGGTCCGCTTTACAGCTTCCCTCGGAATGATCTGCTGGCAACCTTCACCCCATATGGCCCACTAAGGAGAACCCCAGAAAAATTGTCTGGACTCTCCATTTTACAATCTGGCCTATGTTACCTTCCACCTATTCAGTGCAAACTCTTAAAAAGGAGTTAGCCCCTTTTGGATATTTTTCCAAAGCAGTATGTTATTTCCTCCTGCTCTTCCTCCCTCCATCCCTTCTTCCTCTCCCTCCGTCCACCTAGCTATCCATCTCTCTATCCATTTATGCTTTCAAAAGATAATGTGTCATACACAGTGTTACACACGCTCAGGGAAGGAAAATCTATGGCCACCATTTCAAGGACCTCACAGTCTAGCTGGGGAGAGGAAAGCTACCAGAGAGCTGCAGTAGAGTTGACAAAAGCTTTGCCTCCCAGTCAGGGCAGTCAGGGGAGGCTTTCTCCAGGAGAAAGGCAGCAGACTTAAGAGGAGTGTAGGAACTACTGTTCTGACAAGAGAGATGGTGGTGTGTGTACATGTGTGTGTACGTGTGTGTGTACGTGTGTGCATGTTCACAGGCCAGTGCTGGGGGTGCTGAAGTGATAAAAGAGATTCCAGGTGGAGGCAAGTGAAGAAGCAGGAGGCAGAACTGGCATTGGTGTGGGCAGCCCCGAGTTTATAGGGGTGGGGAAGGGGGCGTGTGGGGCAGTGGCAGGCGTCAGGGCCAGAGAGACAGGTAAGGGCCAGAGCAGGTGAGGCCTTGAGGCCAGGGAGGAATTCTGAGCTGGGAGGCGACAGGACTGGGTGGTGTGGCTGAGTGAAATTAAGGGGTGAAAAATCTCATGTTCCCTCTCAGGTATTTTTCTTCACCAAGAGCCCAGCTGTCCCCTTTATGGGCGGCAGGAGTGCTGGCCTGACTGCAACACTCTGAGAAACTCTCAGATTTAAATAGGCCAAACTGTCTCACCCTGCAAAGGAGGGAACTGAAGCAAAGGGTCCCCAGTGGTTCTGATGGAGTGGACTTACTGACGAACAAGCCCCTGGAATTGCCCGGGACCAGCCGGCTTTGAGACCAGCCTGCTGGGGGAAGGATGGTGAAAATCGAGCCAGTATGTGATGCAGAGTTACGAAACACTCTCCTGGCCTCAGAGCTGGAGGGAAATGGGGGGCAGGCAGGGCGCGCATCCCTTGAGTGCAGTTGAGGGCCCAGGCACTTGGGGCCTTGGGGCCCGTTCACTCCAGCTCTCTTCTTTCCCTTCTTCAAGATGCAGCTAGGGGTTTGCAGGCAGGCAGCTCGGGTTTGTTTTCTTTAGCAATGAATTTGAAGATCATTTACATGTAAGAATAAACACAGTTTAGGGGTTGAAATGCTAGAGATGATCAGCAACAGTCTGACTCATACAAGTAATGAAACTCTGCTCTTTGAAGCAGGATATTGATGGCTCAGGGCAGATTGGAAAGCATGTTGTTCAGTTTCCAAGATGCGGCTTGAGTGTCTGTTTGCTCGGAAATGCCAGGCACACACCTAGGCTAGGGATAGGGGTAGCTAAATCAATGTTGGCTCCCTCCCAGCATGTCCCACAGGTTTGCACCTACTCCTTTGTTACAGGAAGCTGGCTCGGCATGGTGGATGGAGCAAGGGCCTTGGTTTGAAAAGACTAGGGTCTAAATCTCAGTTTTATCACCTCGCAGCCTATGTTGTCTTGACCTTAAACCTCAATTTTCTCCAGTCTAGAACAGGGAGGATACCTTTCTATTGGGAGTCCAAGATGACACATTAAAATACCTAGCAAGGTGCTTGCCATGGTCTATCATTTTACTTCCCCATGGCCCTTCACAGGAAAGCATGCTGGGATGTAATGAACATCCTGATGTCCAGCTTTCTCTTCTGGGCATGGGGATAAAATGCCAGCTCCTGGGAGAGTTGCCTTAATATACGTAAGGTTCACACAGCAGAGTGCCAGGCACAGAGTAAGTCCTACCGAGAAGGGGTAAGATTTTTACCTCCCACTTTCACTGACTAATGGTTTACTTCTGAAAGTTTTTTGGCAAATTCTCAGAATCTAACCCTGATCTAAGAAGGAAATCCAAGTCAGCCTCCTTCTCCTCCCCCCTCCTCTGAGCTGGCAGCATCAGTTTGGCCACATTCATGCACTTTACCCAGAGTGTAGAATCTTAGACCCCAACTTATCCCTCGAGTCTGGTTTTCTGGTTTCCCAGTGCCTATCGTATAGGAAAATTAGGGGGAATTGGGAGGGTTAGGAGCAGAGAAATAGGAAGTAGTAAGAATGGGCAGCTAATGGACAGTGCAGTGCTGAGTGGCTCAGGGATGGGTCAGGGGGAGGCCAGGTGGCTCTCAGGCACAAAATCTGGGGAGGCTGTCACTGTCCAAGCCTTGGGGTTTTGGTTGATCTATGTGCCAAGGGCAACCCTGGGTGGGAGGCCTCCTGAGATTTGTGTCCTGGGAGCCACACTGTCCACCCCCAGTCCCAGCCCTGGGCAATGCTCTTTGACTCAGGGGGGAGGCCAGGTGAGTCCAACGAGACATTGCTGAACTATTGAAACTGCCACACCCAGAGAGAGACGTGTTTGGGTGGAGTGGGTGCTTAGGTTGGCTACGAGGAAGGACTTGCTCAGGTTCCACATTGGAAGGGAGCATGAGTACCATTTCTTGAGTACATGAATGAGACTGGCTTGAGATATGTACTTTATCTATATCAGCATTACTTTCCAATAAGTTAATATTATGAATCCCCATCTTACAGAGGAGAAAATGAAGCCTCTGAAAAGTCCAGGGAGTAAGACGTCACCTAATCTGTCCAACCCCAAAGATGGCACCCACTCTGTACTACACCACAGCCTTAACTTGGAGAGAGATCCCCTGGCCACCTGGGGATGGATCCTCATCTTCCCAGTTGTTCTCCAGCTTCTTCTCATGACCTTCTTCACTGGTCTACTGAGCTCTAGCTCCACTGGCTGCTCTCTTCCCATTCCTTGAATAATCCAAACTCACTCGTACCTCAGGGTTTTTGCACTTGCTGGAATTCTCTTCTCCCAGGTCTTTGCCTAGCTGACTTCCCATCATTCAAGCCTGAAGCATCACCTCCTCAGAGTGGTCTTTCCTCTCTGACGTGCCCTTGTGTCCTCGGCCTCCCTGTCACAATGCCTGCATCATCTTCAACGGATCTGAAATGCTCTTCTGACTCACTCACCCCCTACTAGCGAGCCTGCTCCTGGAGAGCAGGGAGCTCTTCTGTCTCCTTCCCAACTGTGTTCCCAGCTCTCCGAGCCTGAACCACTGTAGGCTGTCAATGGACACTGGTGAAGCGAATGACCCTTTGTCCCGATTTAGGGTTTCACATACCCTGTGTGTTGTGGGGTTATAACTACAAAGCAGGTATCTTGTTCTTTAACCTCATTTCTTTGTTTATCTTTTCTAGTGAAGTGTCCTGAAGGAAGCTATTTTCAGGATGAGCGATGCGTTCCCTGTTCTATTGGCTTCTACCAAGAACAGGCAGGGAGCTTGGCCTGTGCCCCCTGTCCTGAGGGCAGAACAACCATTTCCACTGGAGCTTTCAGCCACACTCACTGTAAGTTTTGCAGGTCCTGCTTTGAAAATGAAATCCCGCAGAGTAATAGGGATGCAACGGGACTTCTCAACCCCAGCATAGCATTTTGGGATGGATATTTCTTTGTTGTGGGGAGCTTCCTGTGCAGTTTAAGTTCTTTAACAGCATCCCTTGTCTTTACCCGCTAAATGTCGTTAGCACCTCTTTACCCACTAGATGCCGATAGCACCTCCCTGATTGGTCATTGCCAAATGACCTGATTGGGAGCAAAACTGCCCCTGGTTGAGAATCCCTTGGTACAGCGTGATAACCAGAGGGGATGCCAACTGTGAATTAATGCCTGGCCCCTGCTGGGCTCTGGACCAAGCACTTTACCTGTGTTGTCTCGACAATCCTCCTAATACCCCTTCCAAAGATTTGTTACTTTCCCCACTTTACAGATAGGGAGGGAGGGCTCAGGGAAGGAACATAATCTAGCCAGCATCACTCAGCTGGTAGGCGACAGAGCTGGCCTTTGAACTTGATTTTGTCTGATTCTGAAACTTCTGATTTTTGTAAGCCAGCCATACCAGATTCAGAAGTGGAAGATATTTTCCACCTACACTTAGTACTGCTGTGTAGCTCATTTTCCCTCTGGCCTTGCACATGTGTCAGGGCTCGTGTACTTGGGCCTTCCTGTATATCATGTAACGTCACTTGGCCTACGGACTTGACAGTCAGCTGATCACGTTGGGTTTTTCCTAACCAGCACTCCTAACTGGCTTTGTTGTGTATCTTTTTATGTTAGTCTGAAATTGTGTCCACCTGAGGCAAACTGTTATTGTTGAAAAAATTTGCATAATTTCTAGAATTTTGAAACCAATTAACCAAACGTTATCAAGGCACCTTCTTTGTTAAGGGCAGTTTCCTTGGTTGCAAGAGGTACAGAAATAGAACTATTCTTCCTGGAAAGTAAGTGTAAGAAGAACTTTTGTCCTGAAGAAGGAATTCATCATGGGAAGTGGAGGTGTCCTTGGCTTCTGGGCACCACCCTCAGTTTGGGCGCACTGTCTCCATTCTCCATGATTTGCTGTGACTTGGACGGCTCTCAGTCTGCCAGAGGCACCCTTCTGAAAGGGCATCAGAGTAACACATCAGTCCTAGTTCGTGGAGGGCATGTGGCAGGAGGTGGCGAGGGGAAGGGGACGGGGACAGGATGGGGCTGAGCCTGTCCCAGTGCCCACTCTCTGCTCTTCCTGGCCCTGGCCACATCACTTTCCTTCTCTGAAGGTCGAATTCCTGGTCAGCTACATGGGGCTGTGCTTTGTTCCGAAGTCTGGATCCATGGACATGCTTAAAGTACCTGAGAAGTGCCCAGTAAATATTAGCCCCCACTGAGTTGCGGTGGGGCCGATGGCATTTCCACGTGGTCATGGAGGGCTGTGCTGCATCATCATCGCTCTCCTTGACATCTTCCTTAAGTAATAGAAGATCTCAGTGATGGTACGCCAGGGTCAGCATTGGAGCCTGGGCCAAGCATCTGCTTCTCTCTGAGAACTTCTCCACGACACATTAACTCCACATGAGTTCCCAGGTCTCATTCTTAGGATGAATATTATTGAAGAGAGACACAGAGCAGGGAGTCCACAAGTGTTCAATGATGCCAAGTGATTAAGGTGTTTCTTTTGCTGTTGGGATATTTTTCAGAATCTCAGTTCCTTTATGTAATTGAGTTCTGTGTTGTAGTTCTCACTCATAAATACCATAAACCTGCATATTACTGTGAGAACACCTGCCTTATTTTTCTCAATAGGGTTAAGAAATAAGGTCCAATATTACATCACTTTCGAGGTTCTATTGCTGAGTAGCTCTTTATTAATTTAATTTTTATCAATTGATTAATTCACGAATAATGTTTATGTCACATAAAGCATTTTATTTGAAAGGTAGCCTTTGTAAACGTCCCACAGAAAAAGCTGTTTTTAATCAATGGTTAATCATATAACTAGCGGTCTTAACAGAAAGAAAATCAGATGTGATGAAGCCTCTGGGTTGCCATGAAAGAATTCCTTTCACCTACTTTTCAGCCCTGGTGAACCAAGTCAAGATAATTACTTTTTTTTGAAAAAATAAATTATTTTATTGTGAAAAATAACATATATACAAAAAAATAAATTTCAAAGTACATTTTAACAAGTAGTCATAGAACATATGTCAAAGTTTGGTATGGGCTACAGTTCCACAGTTCTAGTTGTTCTAAGACACTGGAGACTAAAAACAATTTGAGTGTAATGATATAGCAGTCGTACTCATTTGTCAAATCCTAACTTCTCTGTCATAACTCCTCCTTCTCCTTTGGTCCTTCTCCCAATCTTTAGGGATATTTGAGCTATGCCCATTCTAACTTTTTCACGTTGAAAAGAGGTGTCAATGGTGGGATAGGGGGATGGAGCTGGTTGATGCTCTTGGGGAGACTGGCATCTGTGGATTTGTGGACTTATCTGACCTAGGAACCATCTGAAGGTTTTAGGTTTTGGAAAAGCAGACTTAATAGGTGCAACTTTTATAGGATTTTGTCGCTTTTGATAGCGTTCATCAAAAATTTATTGAGCCCTTGCTTGGTTCTAAAGTACTTGGCATATAAAACAAGTAAGGGGAAATTGCATGTCTCCAAGAAGAGTGGGGTCTGATAGAAAAAGGAAGCATGTTAAGTGTGCAAATGTAGTTTAGTATGATTAGCAATACACTGGAAGTGAACGTAGACGCTGTTATAGTAGCTTGTGCTCGGTCCTGAGGGCTGTGTGAGGTGTGCCCCGGTGTGGAGTGGAGGCAGAGAAGTAGCTTGAGTACAGGGATAGAGGAATTCACTCCTGGTTTCACCTCACAGTTAGTGATGATGCTGGGGGTCCTAACTTGTGCCAGGCGCTGAGCAAGGTTCCGGGTCCAGATGTGAGCAGAGCGAGACCTGGTCCCTGTCCCTGGCACCTCCTCTCTGGTGAGGGGGCAAACATCCACCCGCTGTCCACACGAGGAGGTGTGAACAGTCACGGCTGCCCGCTGTGAAGGAGGGGGGCTGGGAGAGCAGGGGACAGGCGGCACGGCCGGGTGGAGGGCAGGTGGCCGGGCTGGGTTGGGGGGCTTCCCTTGGCATTGAGGATGGAGTTGAGCCCTAAAGGCAGTGGGGGTTCGCCAGGGAAGCCTGGGGCACCCGTGCACCCGACGGGGCCAGGAAGAGCAGAAGACGGGGTGCCCAGTGCTCTGAGGAGAACCACCTGTGGTTGGAGCAAAAGGTTGATGGGCAGGTCTGACTCGGGGCGGGACCAGAGCCCTGGGGCCAGCCCGGGTGTCAGCCTCCAGTCAGGGCAGGGACTCAGGAGAATTCTGGGTGGGGGCAGCTGGGCAGGCCCGTGGCAGACGGGGGTCCCAAGGGGCGCATCGTGAATCCGTGTCTGCCCTGTTTGCAGGTGTCACCGACTGTCAGAGGAATGAGGTGGGCCTGAAGTGCGACCGGGACGGCCAGTACGACGCGCGCCAGACCGACGGGGCCGGTGGGAAGGCCTTCTGCGTGGACACCCAGGGCCACAGGCTGCCCGGCTCCGAGATGGCCTCGCAGCTCTCGGGTGCCCAGTGCCTGAGTGCGTGCTGGCCCCATGGGCGAAAGGGGGTGGGGTCAGGGCGCCGGCCATGTGGACGTGGGAGTGTCCAGCTTCCCTTTGGGCAAGTTTTAATCTCCACAGAGGCTGAGAGGATAGTGCAGTAAACACCCTTGCCGCTGAGATCCATCCACGAGTGTCCACATTTCATACTCTCTTTCTGTCTCTTTTTTCCAGCCATTGGAAAGTAAATTTCAGACATGATGAAACCTCTCTCCTTAGTTCCTCAACATGCACAAGACATGTGTTTGTGGTTTTTAAGGTGTTGAGGAGTCCCTTCTTTAGGAGATTGCCTCCAGAAGCTGGACAGCATTTCTCCCTCTGCAGGGTGCTGTGGGGAGACTGGGACCCGGTTCTTGCTCCATAGGGTACTTGCTCCATAGCGTACTTTCTGTGTGACCCAGAGCAAGTGGCTCAACCTCTCTGATCCTCGCTCTCCCAGGGGCTTCCTGCCTGCTTCCTGGAGATGTTGTAAGGTCATCAGCCTTCTGTACAGTCCACAGACATTCACTGAGCACTAGGCCCTGCCAGAAGCACTCCTCCGATGAGACCATGGGGAGGAAAGTCCCCAGGGATCCGCCCGTGTGCTCTGGCAGCAGGGGAGCAGGCACACCCACAGACGGGAGAGCGGATGGGGTGTGGGGCCAGAATGGCATCATCCCAATGAGCCGGGACATACTGTGGTCCTGGGCCCAGCCCTTACCCTCCACGGGCTCCTCATCGGTGGAATGAGGGAACAAATGCTTACCTTGGGAGTGGGGGGCTGAGCGTCAGCAGTGGGTACCCAACTGAGGTAACAGGTATCTCCTAAGAATGACGAGAAGCTCTAATTGCAGCTACTATGAATCACACTGTTTCCTCTTCTGTTAGAATGAGGGGGTGGTCGAGGAAATCCGCAAAGCCCTTCACTGCGAGGGCTCTGGGTCCTGAGGACTCTGCTCCTCCTTTCCAGAGAGCCGCCACCATGTGCCAGGGGCCTCGGCTTACCTTTGCACACCTGACAAGCCAGAGCAGACTCGGATGCTGCCAGCGTCTCAGTGCTTGTGTTTAAGGAGAGCGCCTGGCACGTGTACACAGGGCAGCTGCGTTAAACTTCACAGTGATTCTAAGGGGCGTGTATTACCCCCATCTCTCAGCTGAGCAAACCGAGGCGAAGAATATTTAAGTGACCTCTGCTTATCCCTAAGAAATAACGTGCCTAGAATTTGAACTGCTGTGTGCCTGACTCCCAAATCTCTGTTTTTTCCTTATGCCAGGCTGTGCTTCCAGCTAGATCTTTCTATTTCCTCATTACACACACACACACACACACACACACACACACACACACACACACACACACGTATGCACATAAATCCCGCCTGTCCTCTAGGGAAGCTGGTACAGCTAATGATATAAAACACCAGAGAGAATCGAAATGAGAAATGTTCATCTTCAGAATGATCACGTCTCATCACCAGCACAGAGCTAACGCATCCCAGAGACTCTCTGTGTCTCCACGAATAAATTGCAAATCCAGTGAAAGCCTGGATCAGGCAGCAGTAACAGCCAGACGGTTGAGGACTACTCTAAGATGTCAATTAGGCAGCTCCTCGAGTCCTTGCAAATGAAGGAGAGTGAGTGACCTGCCTACAGTCCCAGGGATTATTGGCCATTCTGAGATTGTTCCCCAAGTGCCTGTGTCTTCACGCTGAGCCCTCTCTGCAGCCCTGCGGTGGTGCGGCAGCGGGGACCGCATGCGCACTTTGTAAAGCACGCCATGGCTTGCTCTGCCAGCGCTTCTCCAGAGCAGAAAGGGCCATTTAATCAGCAGCACCAGCAGCCAGCAGGCGAAACAGCCCCGCTGTGGCAACTGGATGCTACTGCCCTGAAGCGCTGGCCTCTGAATTGCTCCCCGCAGCCTCTCTCCTTTGCTTTCCTATGCAAAACTCTGAGCTCAAGTTTCCCTTTCTGGCTATGTGAAGGGATTTCCAGGTTAAGAAGCTGGGCTGCCACTGGATGTCAACACACCTCTTGCTTCTCGGAATCCTTTCCACTTACCTGTGGAGAGGACCTCTTTCTTTGGGGGTGGAACTGCAGTCTTATCATGAGGTTTTTTTCCTCCAGAGAATGCAAAGGGCCTAGAGGTCAGCTATCTGACTCTCTAAACAGGTAAATACCTGAAGAGGGATTTGGCTCTTTGTCCACCCCACTGTCCAGACCTCTGTTATCACCCACGTGGATTGCTGCCAGAGCCTCCTAACTTACCTTCCTGCTCCTGTCCTGCCCCCTCAGTGTTGCCATGTGATTATTCTAAAAGACAATTCTGCATATTCAGTGTCCCCTAAAATTTTCCAGTGGTTCTGCATTGCACTCCAGATAAAGTAAAAGATAACACCGAGCTCATCTCTGTGCTCTAACCCCATTAGACTGGATGCTCTTTTAGGGGTAGGATTGTACCTTATTTCTGTTATCTCTGGAACTGGAGGTGCTTGTTGATGGATGAATGAACTGAGCTTCTTCAGAACCGTTGCAGAGAAGGAGATTCTCCCACCATCCAACTTCCTGTGGCCATTTTGCAAGACAATCTCCTTTCAGGGGCCAAAGGGACCTGAGAGGTTACCATGAGTTGTGGAGTCTGTGCTGTTTTATTTGCCCTTCATAACAAGGAAACTAGAGCTCTCAGAGGTTAAGAGATGTGCCATGGGCACAGAGCTGCTGAGTGGTGGCCCTGGGACTTGAGCTGGGCCGCACTCAGAGCTGGTACTTATTCCCCTACTGCCTTCTGCTTCCTGTCTTAAGTCCTGCTTGTTGCAGCTTCATGGCAGCCCCTTAACCTTGGCTGTATTGTAAGTGGCTAGCCCTTGTTTACTCACAGAGCTAGTCTGACATTGGCCGCTGGAAATATTTCACATTTATCTTCCCTTTAAATATGAATTTAGATAGAAAATCAATACCAATGCGGAGGAGATAAATTGTAAGGATTAGCATAATACTAAGGTTCCCCTTTACTTCCTGACAAGAAGGTAAATAAGGCAGACATGGTAAGGTGTAGCTGTCAGCACTAGATATGAGGCAGCAGGCAGGAGCTACCTTACAAGGGAATTTCTTTCCTTGGGACACTCATGAGACTGGGGCTGCAAATGGGAAGTGACTTCTTGACCTATCACTGTTTGGCTTCTCTGCAGTTTTCAGATTTCATAGATTTGCTTTACTTTCAGTGATGCGGAAATTTGAGAAGGTTCCAGAATCTAAGGTGACCTTCAGTGCTGATGTTCCTGTGCTGGTCAGGTCCAGAGTCCCTGGTTCTGAGTCCCCACTGATGCAGTGTTTGGCAGGTAAGTGATGGCAGGAAGGATGGTGTATGAAGGTGCTTGCTGATCTTGGCAAGCCACACCACACAAAACCAACACAACTGTGCCAAAAGTATACTTTATCAAAAACACTTTGTAAATATGTTGATTTTCAAAAGGTGTATTCAGTTAATTTCCGAGTTTATGGTACATCTACTATCTGCCAAGAACCATGCTTCAGCTCTAGGAAGCAAAATAAAAGAAATCATTCTTGTTAAGCTAATTGTCCAGGGTGGGAGATATATTTGTGTATTTTAACAGTGAGGCCAGAGAGGTAGTCATAGCAGCTGCCGTTTATGGAGTGTATATGTATCTTTTTAAGGGTTAGCTCATAATCCAACAACCACCCATGAAGTAGTAATTTTTATCTCAATTACAGATAAGGAAAATAAGACTTTGAGATGTAAGTGGTTTGCCCAGGGACAGAACAAGTAAGACACAGGGCTTAGATTCAAACCAAGACTAAAGGCTGCCTAAGCCGCTCAGCCTGTGCATTGTGTTCCACTTCCCTCGCTGCCAGGTGTGGTCTAGGTAGTAAGTCAGTAACACGCTGAGTTTGCATCTGTGTGGCTGCACCTTAGTTCTGATAGACATATGCTGTGGTTTAGATCACAGACACTGTGCAGGGCCTGAAGCAGGAGGTGAAGAAAATGAATGATCCTCACAGGGGCCGAAGAGACAGGAAGAAAAGGTCGTGATGTGAGGTACCTGCCCCAAGAAAGCAACCTGGATTGACAGCAATGGAAGTTATTTGTTAGGAATACTATCCACATGTGCACTTAGCCACACACACGTGTGTGTTAGAAGGGCAAACCAGTGGAATGGGCAGAAAAAGATGATGCAGAATCATAGGAAATGAAGGTAGCAGGAAGGACGGGCTCGTATATTCGTGTCGGGAGATGGTGTAATCAGCCAGGCTGAATGCAGCGTCCACAAAAGGGTGAGTGGGACTAGGCAACAGCCTGAGAAAAAAACCATGTCAGGAAGGTCCAGAAAGATGGTGTCCTGTCAGGTAGCAGAGAGCAGGGCAATCTGCTCCAGTGGGCGTGTTGTGTGTGTGTGTGTGCATGTGAGTGTGTGCACGTGTGCATGTGTATATACATGTGTGTGCATGTGAGTGTGTGCTCGTGTGCATATACATGTGTGTGTGCGCGTGTGTGTGTGCATGCGTGGGTTTGGGGCAGAGTGGCACATGCCTGCAGCCCTCAGCATCAGCTGGACGACCAGGTGGTGACTGGCCGTGGTCCTTGCAGATTGTGCGGAGGATGCAGCCTGTGGCTTCCTCACCATGTCCACTGTGGGATCAGAAGCCTCGTGTGATCTCTATGCTTGGACAAATGACAGCATCACCTGCACGACGTCTGGCCAGGTCAGTCATGGCAGCCTGTGGCTGTCCACTCTGGTCCCTTCTGGGTCAGGCAGACTCTGAATTGGCCGTAAGCTGTACGGATGAAGAAAGGTGTGGGTGACAGCGCATCCCACATTGCCTCCATACCTTCCACACGGTGAGACAGGGCATCGATGCTGCAACAGGACAGAAATGGCTCCGGCTGAGGCTGGAGTGAGGAACCTGCTGCAATCAGGGCTGCTCCCTACCCCAGGGAGAAGGGGCCTTACCCTGAGCCCCCCTCCCCAGGTGCCCACCCCGAGCCTACCTCATCCTGCAGCTTCAGGACTGTCCCCTCCTGAAGGGGCTAAGGGTCGTTGTCTGGATGTCCTAAGCACCAGCTGTCCCTCTCAGTCCTGGACGGCAGATTTCCCTTTCATTGTGGAAGTAAAGCATGCCATGGTTTAAAGGAAAAAAAAACATAAACATGTTTTACCTCCACAATGACAGGGAAGTTAGACATTTGTTTGAACCATATGATATCACTATTCAATATGTCAAAGCTGGTTTGAATATCGGCAATTTCACATGGGAGCACTGAATTAGAGTAGAAGGCTATTCAATGAAAAGTTATCTCCTAGCTCCCTAATTTCTTTGCAGTTGCATATTACCATTTTTGCTTCCAATTGATTATGCATCCTCCCAGAAAATTTCCATGTTTTTATAAGCATCATTTTTGTTTGCTTGCATAGTGTTTTGTAATACGTCTTCTTTTCTAGCCTGATTTTCTCACCTAATAATTACTTTGCTGGGCCTCTATTTAAAGATTGCTTTTCTTTGTGATGGCAGCATACTAGCCCATTCTATGGATGGATGTACTCAGTTTAACTCACATTCTCTCAGATAAGGACATAGAGATGGCCTAGCAGTAAGCACATTGCCCACGCCAGGGCACTGTTCCATGCCCTGCACACACTCCAGCTTGCCAATGGAGTGTATGCATGAGCTGCCCACCCCTGGGGCACAAAGGGGCCCCTGAGTATTAGGGCTCTGTCGCCAGGGATTCTGCAGCTGCGGGACCCAGAAAGGAGGCGGAGAGGTGTCATAGGGTCCCAGGCCCAGGCTCGGTGGGGCTGAACCTGGGCTGGCCACTGTTGGCTGCTGGACCATGAGCAGGCTCCTCAGCCTCAGTGTCCTCATCTGTAGAATGGAGCCCATTGCTCACAGGTCTCGGGCGAGGATCTGAGGAGCTCACACAAGACACACAGTGGGCTGGCCAGGAAATTCCAACACCTTTGGGGGCCAGCTGGTTAAAGCACTTGGGGGCGGGTGACAGCCTGTATCCTGTATTTTCTTCTCTGTCATGGTTCAGACTCGGTCTTGAGACGTTATCAGGAGGGAAAAAACGGCATTTGTGGTGGGGAGAGGGAGGATGAGACTTGTGGGCTGGTGACACTCAGAAAGAGAGAAAACGTTAGTAATGCCAAGACATGGTGGCCTTGGGCTCAGCCTCCCCGGCTGGCTGCCAGGCAAGTGCAGTCTTCCTGTGGCCTGGGCCCACGGGCTGCACCCTCCTCCAGACTGGACCATGGACAAGTGACGGCTCAACAGCTCATTTCTGTCTAGATGTCCCCCCGGCAAGGCTTGTGGGGGGGACACTCTAAGGGTCGTGGCTTCCAGTGACAGGGGCTCCCCAGGAGAACACGTCCCAGGCTCTGGAGAATCACCAACTTAAATGCATCCTACTCTCTGTTTCCCTAAGGGGTCAGAGCAGCTTGTAGCAGGAACAGTAATAACAAAGATGGGCTGACATTTATTGAGCACATCTAAGTAGCCGGCATTTCTCTGAGCAAATATATTAAATCACTGATCATTTGGTCAGTGCAACACCCCTACAGCTGATTGTATGGCAAGTGCGGATTTTAGTCTATAAGAAATACAACGTTTCTTCATAAAAAAATGGAATTAAATCTGCCTCTACCCCCAGCCCAGGGAGGCACTCTCTTGCAGGGAGAGGCCTTAAGGAAGCGGGCTCTGGAGCTGGGCTCCTTGGGCTCCAATGCCAAGTCCTCAGCTTGCTGGCCAGTCCTTACCCCTCGCCCTCACATTCCCCATTGATGAGATGGGATAATGATGGAAGCAACATCATGGGATTGTTGCTAGGGTTGAATGAGATGGAACCCTAAGAGCTCATAGCACGGTCTCTGCTGCAGAGTAGGTGCTCGATGGCTGGCGCTGTAATTATCATCATAGCTGTCCGTCCGTCAGGTTGGCAGGAAAATCCATCTCGACCATGAGCAAGGCTCCCTCCAGGGTGCTGGGCTCGGAGTGCTGTATGAACGCCTGGGGGCGGGTGGGAAGGTGGGAGGCGGGATGGGGGAGCTCACGGTCAGTGCTCATCCAGGATTGGTCCACACTGCCTAGTGCTGAGGCCCCAGTCCCAGAGCTGGCTTTGGCTCCTTGGCTCTGCTGCCTCTGGGCAGACCTGGGCAGAAGCCCAGTGCTTTGGATTTAGCCTCCCCAGGAACATCATCTGACATCTGGCCGTCCCCTTCACGTACCCCAGGGCACGACCACCGAAGGGCATGGATTCTGGCTACTTGAGCTCCCTGGCTCCTCTCCTTTTCTGGTCTGCAGGAATCACTTTCTTCTTGAACTTCTCAAAGGCCCTTCCTTGGCTTCCCAGCCATCACCTCTTCAGGGATTTCAGATTTTCTAGAAAGAGGAAGAGCAACTGATTTCACATAGCCTCTGGGTTAGCCATGCCCTTGAAGAATTCCCACAGCTAGGAACTCACAGTGTGAGTTTTGGGGAACAGAGCACTAATTGATAGAGACAAATGTATCCTACCACACCCACATGGTAATATTGATAAAAGTAAGTCAGAAAGAGAGATCAGCAATACAAGTGATAATAATGGCTATATCTTTGGAAATATGACCACACCATTTCTCTGCTTAAGAACTTTCCCCCGGATCCTCACTGAATGGAAACTCCACACCTTAGCTTGGCCTATCAACCTTCCATGGGCTGGCTCCTGCTTCTCTCTCTTCTCCTACCACCCCTCCTCTTATATATGACAGTCCTGGAGAACCACTGCACCTACTTTTCAAAACACCCATGGAAATCCATGTCTCTGGTTCTGTCATTTGCTCTGCTGAAAATCCTCTTTCGAACTTTTTGCTACCTAACAAACTCTTACTCATACATCAGAACCTTACCCAGATTCACTTTTGCTGGGAAAATTTTCTAGTTTCTCCTTTTGTGATAGAATTAATCTCGCTCTCCTCTGTAATTACCTCCTCTGTAATTACATGCATATGTGCAACTAACCCTCTGAACATTAAAAGACTGTTTACATGTCTGTGAGCTCCAATAGATTGGGAAAAACTAATGAGCAGAGATCCCCTTTTATTTATCTTTGTGACCTCGGCACCTAGTCTACTGCCTGGTCATGGCTGGAATTTGATGAATGCTTTTTTTTTTTTTTTTTTTTTTTTTTTTTAAGAGAGAGGGAGGAAAGGAAGGAAAGACAGAGAAGGAAGGAAGGATGGAAGGAAGGAAGGGAGGAAGAAAGGGAAACATTTTTAAACATTTTCTTGTTTTATTATATTTTGTTTGTTTGTTTGTTTTTTACATGGGCTGGGGCCGGGAATCGAACCGGGGTCCTCCGGCACGGCAGGCAAGCACTCTTGCCCGCTGAGCCACCGCGGCCCGCCCTGATGAATGCTTTTTTAATTGATTGCTGTGCATCACGGAATGATAATTTAGCCTCTTTCCATCCCCAGGAACAAGGCGCGTTGGGGAACCTGAAGGCTACCAGCTATGGCAGTCTTACGTGCCAGGTGACAGTGAGGAGCCAGAAGCAAGACTCTTTGGTTGTGTATTGGAAAAAGGGTAGGTGGTCAAGCTGGCTGGCCCAGAGCCTCAGAACCTTCACTTGGCCTTTGTCCAGAGCCAAGCACCTGTGGGGTGGAGCCAGGCTGTTCCTCACCCCACTGCGTGCCCGAGCCCAACCCCCTTCACATGCACCCTCGGCAGCCTTGTCACGCTGCACTCCTCAGCAGAGAGTGCTCTCCCCCCCAATTTCCTTCTATCCTGTATTGACATATTTGATCCTCATCACAGCCTGGCAAAGATTGGGATCCTCGTTTTGCGGGCGTGGAGCTAAGTGCCGGCAGCCCTAAAGCTGGTGGGTACAGGATCTGGGCAGAAGGCAGCTGGGTACACACTGTGTGCCCTGGATGCAGCCTCTTGAAGCGTCCTGCAATGTGGGGCCACTGCCAGCAGGAGCACGGGCTCTGCGACCTGCAAAGGCCACCCCTCCTAGGTCTTCTCACTCACTGAGCTTCTCCCTCTTCTCCCTTTGGTCTTTACCCTCCCTGAGAATCACTGGCCCTTTTTCTCCCACCCAATCAAAACCTCTAAGCCCTCCCTGGCAATCACGCTGTGCATAGCGGTGCTTCTCGGACTGCGATGTGCATGCAAGTCACCTGGGGAGGGGCGGGGGGGGTGGTGCTGCAAAGATGCAGATTCCAAGTCAGTAAACCCAGGGTAGGGACGAAATTCTGCATTTCTAAGAACCTCTCAGGGGATGCGGCTGCTGTTGGTCTGGGAAGATGCTTTGCATAGTAAGGGTGGGTTTTATTTTATAATTTATTGTTTCTTCCCCAATCATCCTTTCATTGCACCTCCCCATACTCTTGTAGGAAAGCAAAAAGGATCATTATCCCTTTTTGCAGATGAGTAAAGTGAGGCTTACAGCAAGCAAGAGAGTGGTCCAGGGTCATGCGGTGAGGAAGCTGAGGAGCAGGATTTGAACCTCATTGTGTCTGAGTTCCACCCCGCAGAGGGCCAACAGACATGCACGTCTGTGCTGCTTTAGCACAGGCATCCTTTGGCCTGAACCCCTCTTCTCCACCCTGCTTGCCTCCTTCCTTCCCTCCGTCAGGGCTGAGAGAGCTACCAGTTGATGCAGGGGCCGAGGCCTGGGCCATGGCTGGGCCCTGCCCGGTGAGCTGTGTTG